>NC_141821.1:11502388-11830201 GCF_982586985.1 Callionymus lyra
GACAACAAAACATATCCCCCACTCGAAAATAAAAACAGGAACTCAGATGGGATGCAGGTACGGGGCTGATCGGCAACTAGAAAACAAAACAAAAAACACGTAAGAACTCAGGAAGCTGAAAACATCAGAAGTAAATGGTACATGAAAACAAGGGAGCCAAACCCAGGTCAGGAGACGAAATATTCTGGCGGATTCTTCCGGGACGAGAAGCTCCTTAAGAATGGGAAGAACTCGCGAATCAATCAACCTCAACTGCGCACACCTGCCTGCGTCTGTCACAGAAAATAAATAAATAAATAAGAGCATCCCATGGTCACCATGACAACCTCTCAAGGTTGCAGCTCCAGTTCCAATATCAACAGTGAAGTGAAGTTTCCAGTCAACAGAAATCATTCGTTCGTCCATTTGTTTTTAAACATACTAGTTGAAAAATAGTTTGTTGTTTGATAATGGGTTTCAAAAATAGTTAGAATTTTACTTTTTGCAGTGTATTTCCAATTTCCCAGGTGTCACACGGGCTGTCGGTTCATGAACCGTTTCCCGAATTCATGCCTAGACAACAATCATGATGCTGTAACTCCCACTCACACACTTTTGTTTCCCGAAATAACATTGGGCCATTCTTTTCATATCCAATAAAGATGTCAACCTGCTCTTCCATATTATCTCAATGATTCATGAACCTCAAAAGTGCCCCCGGCGTTTTCTACCTAAATTTCACTCTGTCCCTGATATTACCTCCGCTGTGTAAAAGGGTGTGTGCTTGTGAATCTGCCCCCTCTAGTCATAAATGTCTGTATTTAGGTCAGCAGCTGATGATTACGTAAACAATGTTTTACTTTGGTAGACAACAAGATGATACACTGCAGCGTGTACTTGAGTATCAAAATGAGCCGCTTCATTTGCTAAAGGGTTTTTTAATCACCTGAACACACTGATGCGAACTGACATGATTACTTCCCAACATCAAATTCAACTTGTCAAAGTCTGCTGATGAGAACAAAATGTCACAAAACCGCACGGCAACACAAGTGTAATTTTTGACAAGGGTTCAGAGAAGATCGACTGGAAAGTAGATCAAAAAACTGATGCCGTGTTTTTTGTCCAGCTTTCTCCGTCTCTGAGCACTTTGTATCTTTAAAAAAGTTAAAGTATAGAGTACAGAGATACTCTCCCAAACTTATTTCTTCTCTTTTGTATTTGCGTGTTGGCACACACACAAAGCAGTGGAAAATGTTGAAAGTGGAAAACATTTTGAAATGAAACTTCACTGTTGAAAAATGGTCAAATTCCTTGCAGTGTCATTGTGTCATCATTTTTTTTTTCTTTTTGCTTCAACATTAAACAAGTGAAACAATCAAAATCCCTATCTTAGCTTATTTATATATATATATATATATATATATATATATATATATATATATATCTTTCTTGATTTTTTTCCTTCAATCGTTATGAATTAAATTCTAAGGGATTTCATTTTTGAGAGAAAAATGGACACTGGGGAAGAAGTAATGACAAAAAGAAATGCTTGACAAGGCAATACAAATACAAAATAGCTGACGAGGATAAGAGATGACCAAAACCGTGCAAGAGAATTGATGTTCTGGCATGGGACGGTCCGTCTTCCCTGCCATTAAGAGAAGCAGTGTTGATTAGAAGATGAGAAACTGCTGTGTTGCTCAAGCCAAAGCCATGTCTCTGGGTTAAACAAAAAGCAAGCTGGCAAGAAAATGGAACTTGAAAATAAAATTAAGGAAAGGAGTTATTGCAAAAGTTTGTGCCACTGTGGGCCTATTAACAATCCATCAACATTTAATTTGAGTTTTACCAAAAGTGGACACTTGCTTAAATTGTATTCTTTTTTCCTTATTTTACATTGTGTCTGTTTGCAAGTACTGGAAATATATATTCCTGATGAGCAGTTGTTTAGCTCCTTGTTAAAAAGAGGAAGTTCTATATCACAGTGTGCTGCCCTCTAACTCAGCTTGGCTATTGATTAATCCTCAAGGCTCTGCCAGGCTCAAGGAACTCACCACCCAGGTTCAGCCCACCCTGCTGGGTGGGGGATACCTGCCGCACTTCCTCCTTTTCATCTCAGCCAGTAAACTGCTGACAAAGTGAGAGAAAGATGATCGCAGATATGGAACGTGACGTGAATATCGTTGTGGATTTTTCAGGCGTGTGTGGAGTGCGGCGCTCCTTTAAAATGGGAGGACACCCACACAGTGTGTTTTGTATGACTGGGTGGTCTGCAGAGCACTTCTGCTGGTTGCCAGAGAGTGTTGAGCCAAGTAGCGTTGTTACGAGACTGACCCGAGCACTCCTTTTGCAGATGAGCAGAGAGAGTGGGGAGAAGGAGGATGTGTTGGCAGGCTACGCACTGCAAATCCTTCTTGTCTGTTCAGTGCTGTGGCGCATCTCATGGAGATTGAACTCCCCCCCCTTATGTGCCCTAAGTCACGAAACCCCGGTCACATTTGGGCTGAAGGCCTGGGATGTCCGCGATTGACAGAAGTGTGGGTCCTTGTGATGTGGAGATCAAAGGTTGTTTTTGGTCAGCCCATGATATGCTACGATCCCTACGGCTACTATAACAGGGTGGACCTGGAACTGGCCTTTCTGAGCCCTGGGGTTTGATTTTATCCTGGACATACAGTGGTGCTTCCCAGGGTGAAGGACAAGATGACGACCACGATCGTCAGCAGGGCGTACACAGGAGCGACATAGATGGTGGATGATGTCCTACAACATGGCCCCCCTGGCACTCTTCCGGCTCCAGTATCAGCAGATAAAGTTTGCCGAAGCACAGGTGGGTGAGCTCAAGGGCTTGTTAGGATTACACCAACGCTCACTCTCCTAGGTCGTAGGTATTTGTCCGCACACCTGCTGAGCTAGGCCGAACGGTACGGGCTGAAGGTCTTTTGGATAGCTTACTGGCAAGAAGTTTTTGAGCATGACTACATTGTAGTAATGTAGTATTAAAGAGGTTTCATGAAACAGATTTAATGATACAGTGTCATCATTTTAAAACTCTAAGTTTGAAAATAATTCCAGGTCCCATTGATTGATAATTAGATCCAGAGATTATAAAACAGAGAGTGCCATCTAGTGGCCTCTCAAAATGAAGCCCCTGTATCATGACACCCTCATCAATTGCTTCATGAGGCCTCATCAGCCCACCACTACAGTCACGGAAGCAATGGTTGCTAAGGTCCAGAAGATTGGAGCAGAATTCTGCTAGTTGTGTATGTTTTTCTCTCGGCAGCAAGCAGACTGTGAACAACCATCTGTGCTGGTCAATGGTGATAGATTAGATGCGATACAATCATTTAAATATCTTGGTGTAGTCTTTGATTCCAACTTGAACTTCAAGCAGCATGTCAAGTAAATTCAGCATATAATTAAGTTTAATTTGTCCAACTTTAAACATATTGGACCTTTTCTCACCACTGAGTCTGCAAAGGTCTATATGCCATGATATTCAGCCACATAAACTACTGTTAAACAGCTTGGTCTCATACCTCAGAGAATATCCTGAAGCCAATAAAGTCTCTCATCAAGAGAACACAAAAACTTCTGGACCAAAAGTCTTTACAGTATCATTATTGTAACATTCTAAGTAAGTATAACATTTTAGATATTGACAATTATCAGGTATTCATGGATGCATTTTTAGAGTTTTAAATCCCTTGATGAATTTTTAAGTAAAAAAAAAAAATAGCAGTCGAGAGCATTGACCAGAGGGAACTGCAAACGTACATAAGCGCAGGGCTAAATTTGGCAAAATGGTGGCGTCTATCAAAACAATGAAACAATGGTTAAAAACTAACTAGACATGCACTCACAGTTAGATTACTCACCTTTCTTTTGTTTCCTCTCCTTTTCTCTTGGGTTCCAAAGTTTTCAAAATCTTAACCTACATGTAACTTGTAAATGGTCTGTGTCTGTGGTTTACCTGTAATGTATAATGTTTTGTATTTATGTACTCTTAGATGTGTCATCTAACCTGCCTTAGGACAGGTTAGATGAGGATGGAAATTAGCTATCGTGCTAACTCCATCATATTTACAGTGTTGCTGAATGCTGACATGTTGATGATTATGCATTGTCCTAGTTCAAATAAATTAATAAATATCGCACCGTGACTGCGTTCGTGGTCCGGGAGAAGGCATGAACTGTGGTTTCCACTATCACTGCATTAACCATTTGGTCTAGAAAGGCGCTTAACAAATAACTATTACTTACTTATTTAAATGACAGCAATTCACAAGGTAAATATTTAAGTGAACCCATTGAAATACGGTGAGCGATCACTGTGATTTAGCTACACTGAAAGTTTTCCACCTTACCTTTCCATCTAACACAAACCACGCCTCACAAAACTCATTCCTTTGGCAAACAGGAAATCTTAAATGTATCGGCACTATAGCATCTTCTGTTGTTTACACTACTTGTGTCCGTCCTCAGCGAAACACAAGTCTGAGTGAAATAAGGAAAACGCATTTACATAATGTGTCATCTCATCTCGGCACAGAGGCAGTCACCGCTAATCTGGTAATCTGCACTTGGAGATCCGGTCCAGACTCCTCGGCGGCCTTGAGGTGTCCTGACAGGCGCACAGGCACAAAGTAATCTGTGATTGTTCCACAGTGTCAACATAAGGCCTCGGCTTCAGATTTACTTCCTTTATCGCTCTGGTGAATCCGGCCAGACTCCCAAGCTTCAAAGAAAGGTGGGAGAGAATAAAATGAATAAATTACTTTAGATCCACTGTCTGAGAACGTCAGACCTGAGTTGTTCTAACATACTTTGATGTGCATCGCATAACAGCTTCATTTTCTTGCAGCAATTTATGGTCACCACAGAGATAAGAAAAGGTACACACACGTATAAATCGTACTGTGCCCTTGGAGATGGTGTGACCCATAAATAATAAAAAGTGCCTACTATATAATTTGTGAGGAGCTACGTATTATTGTGATTAGCTGCATTAATGACGTTTATTCACTTTATTACTCTTTCAATCATATGGGATATTGATTATTGAAGGGATTAAAAAATCATGGAAGTGATGCAGCGATTGAAAATAATTGTGCACCTAGACACGCGAATATAATGATCTATAACTTGAGCGATCAACCTTGGATTTCAAAAGGAAGGATGTGTTTTCTGTCCTGACATTTGAAAACAGCTTTTTAATTCTCACACATCTCCTGGTAGATGGATCTCACAATCCGGTCCATACTTGTGGAAGGCTGAGACAAGCCAACATTAGATCAAATGAAGGTACTTAATCTTCTATCTATATATTCCATTTTTATTTTAGCAAATATTCACAGATACAAATGCTATACTTTCGAGTACAGTCTTCAGCTTGTGGCGACATTTATACATTTAAAAATAATAGCAATTATTGATGACAACATTTTCAATATCTTGCGTTACAAGACACCAAATTTGGCAACAGGTAAAATGATCTTAAGATTCAATTTGAATTATTTGAAATCCCTTCTTGGTTGAATTTGTGACGTACAGAGTTTCAATCATGAAACTATGCTGGCTGGGACACACGTCTGCTAAAAATATCCGTCTCATGATCCTTTGAATCTTACTTAAACATATTTATACAACATGACTGTAGTCAGAGCTTTTTTTCATCTTTTTAGTACATCATTTTTAGAAATGTCTTTAAACATGCAAAGCAAAACTTGTCCTTAAGCCAGGCATGTCCAAAGTCCAGCCCAGGGGCTATTTGTCTCCCTTAAGCAAATAATGCATATTTAAAAAAAAAAGTTTTTGAATTTAACAATAGCTTTTTATGACCGAGCTAAGTTGTCAACACCACAAAATGAACTGTGAATGCTAATGCCTGAAAACTGGAAATCTCTATCCAGGAAAAGTCAGTCAATGTCGTGTTAGCTGAATTAAGATAAAGTCACTTTATATTGTAAACTTCTGAGTAATACAACTCTTCCTATGATTTCATTGTTCACTTTTGGCACCTGCTTTTCAATTGTGGCTCCCTTAAAGAAAAGGTTTGGGAACTCATGCCGTGTCTATTTATCCGACCAGTTGTAATAACAATCTTTGTCCCAAAGAGTCTGTCCTTCCTAATTATTTCATTCCTCGTGTATTGCTTTTTATCTAAATAACTATCAATAAAACATACTTACATTGATCAGCATTTTCATCTTTCTTATAAGGTTTGTTGTCAGGCCACAATATATTGTCCTGACCAAGGACTGCAAAACTGCTTCTTTCAGTTCTTTCAGAAGTATATTTGTGTCCTTGAGTATTGTTTTTTTTTGTTACCTTGTTTAAGAAGAAACAGTTAGACCAGAATTTGTTGAGCTTATTCTCTTTTGTAATTGAATGATATGTTGCTGAAGCTCTTAGGCATAACACAAGACTCAGGACATTGCATACAATAACAAATTATTATTTGTATGAGTGATTTATTGTCTTTCTTTTATTTCCCTGGAATGTTTTGAGGTGGAATTGAACCAGAAATACCTTCTACAAACAGTATAACTTCATTTTGATTCATTTAAATTCCCTCCGTCGGCAGTGATCGCCTCAGCTGAGACCAATATCAGAGAGTTTCAATACCGAGACAAGACCAAGACCTTTATAGACCCAATCCAGACCAAGACTTTGTGAGACTCTACATAGCAAGATGAAATGATAATTATTTAATCACACAGGGGAAAATGCAAGTCACAGGACATAAGACAAAGAAGTAAAGGGGCCACCGGAGGGAAAAACAAACAAGGAAACCAAAGAATAAATATGATATTGAACAAATTAAATCAGAACAATCATGGAAGAAAAAACAGATTAGAAATTGATCAACATAGCTGCTAACAGTAGCACACCATTGTGAAGAAAACAAGTAGTAAAGTGCTCAAAGGATCAGTAGAAATTGCAGTAAATAAAAACAGGAACACTCAACAGCAGATTTGTTTTAGATCACACACATAATTAAATACATATCTTTACCCAGTCTTCTACTGTCATATCATGTGTGGAGAACCTTAAATTATGAAAAGACATTTGGTTAAGAAACAATATCAATGTAAATCATACATTGATTAACAAGTTTCCTTTGATCATATGGAACATTTCAAAAAGGGTATCCACTTTCCCATGATGCATTTACAAGTGCCTCATTTAGTTCTCATTAGGAATCACCAGACTGAAACAGATTCACATCATGGCTCCTGCACGCACGCACTTTACGTACGCGCACACACACACCTGCGACTGCAACAGCATCATAATTCATTACTTGGACCCATCAGTACATTATCATGATAGGTGACAAAGACTCATCGATTCATTAAAGTGAAGATGTGCTAATACCTAGCACTCTAGGACATTTTGCGGTGCACCGACACTTAATCGAGTGAGTTGAACGGTCCTCTTTACTGGCTAATAAAGCATGACACCGATTTTTGACACTTTTTATGATTATATTAAGTCATAAAAAAGAGCTTTATTGTGGTACCCAAGGACTCAATGTTTTATCTTGCTGTAATGAAACATGAAGCCATATCGGAGCAGATTTTAAAATGGCAATTCAATTTAAAAGCAATTAAAATAGTATATTTTACATTTGTCATGTGGTGTTTGAATACACAGCGATACAAAATCATTAGTAAATAAGTGTTGGCATCATTTGGTGACGAAGCAATTGTTGGGCCAATTTTTTGTCACTTCCCATCAGGGGTTGCCGGTGCAAGTCATCTTCCTCCACCTTGAACATCCTGCATATTCACTGTGTCCTCTTAATGTTTTCCTTCATCACAACCCTGAACCTAAACTGGTTGTCCTCGTCTTCTGGTTTCCCCTGAAATCTCCATATCTAATATGTAAGTTGTTAACATCTTAAAGGGCTAATGTGCGAACCCAACTGCCTCATTTACGTGTTTCAAATGTTGAATCCTTCCTCTCCAAGATGCAGTAATTCCCTTAATGATAATGTTTTAAAGTCTTTACTCTGTAAACTTCTCCTCGTCTGAAATAATGGCGAACGAGAGGTTACGAGAGCGAAGTCCATTATGACGAAATAATTGCTTCACTCCTCGTCCAGCCATCTGTAATCACAGCCCGCTTTGTTTATACAATAACTCACTTAGAGTGGAGACTTGAAGAAGCATGGTGACAAACCTTGATGTTTGACCAATCACAACAGAGTGGGCGTGGTTATGGTAAACAAGATTTTATCTAAAGAAAAAGCAAATGTTTTCAGTGTGCGGGGCTTAAGATCATTTTATAATGTAAATATTTAAATAAGAAGAGAGTTTGTACTTATGAGTACAATAGAGGTCCAAGATCTATTTAAAACACACTGAAATCCACACATGAGTTGTCCTCTAAGCTCCCTTGGACCGAGTTAAATCTGAATGACAGAGCTAAGGAATCCCAAGTCTGGGTCTATTAGAAGAGATGTCTCACTCTCTTACTACCGATAAATGGAATTGCATTTCAAATTGTACTCCTTTTATTTGCATGTGTCTTTCACATGTAAATATAATATGTGTATGTATATATATTTATATACATATTAAAGCCAAACTATAGTATAAGGTTTGCTTGAACCTTGCAAAAAATGTTGCTTCTTCTGAAAGTTTGACTCTAAGGTAAGGTAAGGTAAGGTAAGGTAAAAACTTTATTGATCCCTCAGGAGGTCTCCTTCAGGAAATTGTTTTTTTCCAATAACCACAGAAAATACAGCAATTTTTTCATTAAAAAAAAATCAAAATAAAATAAGAACAAGAACATAAAGAGAAAGAACAAGATGACACAATCTAAGTCTAAAGATAAAGAACATAGATCAAAGAAAAATAACAAAGACAAAGGATACATATATTCACCCGAAACATTTTCAAAAAGTAAAACACTAAATTAAAGTTCAATTTAAATGTCATTGGAGGAACTAACTGTACTTATAATCAACTACTTATTCAAAAAGTATAAACAATTAAATGTGTCGTGATACCAAGACAAGGCCAAGACCACAGACCGTTGAGACAAGAATGAGACTGGGACTAAGAATAATTGGTCTAGTGACCATTGGTCTAGTGATTGTAGATTGTAGAAGATCCTTCACTACATGAAAGTAACAAGTAACATCAAATAAGTAATCTGGAATCAAATTTAATTACAAAAAACAATATCTAACAGAAACATCAGGGTAATATCATGACATAATTAACTTAAAAATGCAACTCGATAACTCATGAAAAGCATGAAATTAGCATGTGAGCAAATGTAGGCTAAGCAGATTCAGGTGTGAATATTTGTGCTTAATGAGTTGGGTTACAAAACAATGAAATGTTAATGCAGACGTTTGATTTGCCAGATTAAATTGCAGGATATTTTTGACTTCGTCCTCACTTCGTTCAGGAAGTTAATAATACATCCTCCTTCATCAAAGATTCAGAGTATTCTAATGAAACCTCTCTCTCTTTAAACCACGGCAACGTGGAGGTCAGAAGAAGCAAGACACACATGTGTTCAAGGTTTTGCTAAATTATAATTTGACATCCAGAGGAGAGCTAGAGGAAAGGACTGACTGCAAGAGTGCGTACACATCTTTCATAGGTATATTTGTATCTTTAAGCATCGGTTGACTTGAGTTTTTCTTTGAGAATAAACTTTCAGGGCTGTATTTCTTGAGCTTATTCTGTTTTGAGTCCTTTTTTTTTATTTCCGGATGTGGGAGACTGATTTCCCACTTTAGCTTTTTCATTGAACAAGTTCTTGTTAAATACTTCCTTTTTTTTTTTTTTACTTTGGATTTTCTTTTGTAATTGATTGCATTTATAATGACTACCAAAAAGCCAATCCATTGGTGTTCAACAACATATTTAGTACAATTTTTTTTTTGTTTTAATTAGTCATAAGTAGATGGAAAAAATGCACATTAATTATGGTCATAATTTTAAAAAACAATATCTTGAATCCCTTTTCTAAATCTCCAGGATAAGATACTTTACTTAATACTTAACTTTAGCTGCAGCAATAGCAATAATGTTACTGAAGACTCTCATATTTTTAAATAAATAAGGAATTATCAATGACCTTTGTTTTTAATGAAGACATTTGAAATAAAGCAATTTATTCATTTTTATTTTTATTAATTATTATATTATATAATATATATATATACATATATTATATTTATTTATATTTTTATATATATATTATTTTATCAATACAATTTGACAGCTTTTTTAGTATTCGAAATGTTGCCTATTGCACTGATTTTCTTTTGTAATTGATTAAATGAAAGGACATTGATATCTCAGACAGAATTACTCTTTGGTAAGCAAAAACAACTTAAGAACACTATTCAACAAATGTAGGTTTCTTTGTTTTAATGAAGAAAGAAAAATGATAAAATGATTAAAGCAAGTCGCACGTCACCAAAAGCAGTGAATCAGAGACTTTAAGTTGCCACGAAGATAAAACAAGAAACTTACAACACACGTTTTTGATGCTGAGTCATCGGAAACAACAAACCTACATATTGTAGTTATGAACACAGGAAATAACTCTCCCTCTCTCCACCACTGCATATGTACTCATGGCAGCCAGGGAAGTCGGTCACCTTGAGACAACCTCCCAGAGACAACACAAGGGTTAAAAATGGCCAATAAATGTTGTGCCAAAATCTTTAGAGTGCTCATACAGTGAACTGGAGACACAAAACTGGCACAAAAAAAACCCTTTGAGCTCTTCGACCTCTCACTATTTCCTGCTCGCCCTTGATTCAAGTTTTCTGACCTTGCTGGTCACAAAGCGTCACATGTGGTCATGGTGCTGTGTTATATCTTTTTCTTACAATCCTTGGAATTATGAATCCGCTTTGAGCTATTTATAACTTGAATTATAACATTTAAAATCAGTAAAATTTTGTTTAATAATAAGCGGATTAATTTTGTTCACTTTTAAAATACATTTTGTTTTTTTGTTTATTTTGTTCTGCTAAAAATTACCCCACATAAAAAACTTCTAGAACATATTTATACTTCACCAGCAGCAACTTGGTCGCGCTACTTTATTTCATTTTTATATTATAGACTACGATATAAAAACAAGACTGTAAACTATATTTTCTTTAATCAGGTCATGCATTATCATGTATTTATTTTAGCTTCAAAGTGAGATCATACACAAATTTGCATTTCTTTGGAGCCACTGGCCACAGACAAGACAAGCTTACCATTTTTCAACTCAACAGAGTAGCGACTATGAACGTAGTGCAAACAGTAGTACATTTTTATAGAGAATCAATTTAGAGATTCTGTTGTCATCAGCAGTGGCTGAAAATGACACCTGCTGCTTGTTCTGTGCAACTGACCTGCTCCTCAAACTGCCCCACTGATAATAACTTGGTGAAATACCGACTACTTCAAACGCACTGTGGTGATGGTGACATAATCGTAACTGGCCCAAAATCCCTCACCAACAGTCTAAGTCAATTTTCCCCTCACCATCAGCGGCTCCACTCTCACCACCCTTAAAGCTGAAACCTCTGTGTCCTGATCAAAATGAGTCACCAAAAATAAATCACCTCTGCATCCAATCACTTCTTCAACTAAATCACTGCCAGAGTACAATACTGGAGCGGCATTTACTCGTCAAAAATCAAGATATATATAAACAAACATTGACATGTGAACTTTTGAGGTTCCAGGGTTCTTAGGTCATTATGATTTCTTTTTTAAGGCAAAAAAAAAGCTCTTGTCACTTCCTATATCAGGACTTTCAAAACTTCATCAGTGCACTGACCAATCAGTAATGAAACATATAATTTAGGTTTTAATTCTCACCAAGAATCCAAATAACTGTTATTGGATTGACCACTAAAGATTGAGTGCCCCATTTATCATTGGTGTTCAACAACATATTTAGTACAATTTCTTTTTTTTTAATTAGTCATAAGTAGATGGAAAAAATGCACATTAATTATGGTCATAATTTTAAAAAACAATATCTTGAATCCCTTTTCTAAATCTCCAGGATAAGATACTTTACTTAATACTTAACTTTAGCTGCAGCAATAGCAAAAATGTTACTAAAGACTCTCATATTTTTAAATACATAAGGAATTATCAATGACCTTTGTTTTTAATGAAAACATTTGAAATAAAGCAATTTATTCATTTTATTTGTATTAATTATTATATTATATAATATATATATACATATATTATATTTATTTATATTTTTATATATATATTATTTTATCAATACAATTTGACAGCTTTTTTAGTATTTGAAATGTTGCCTATTGCACTTTAGTACAGTAGGTACCGCAGTAGCACCTCAACTTCCATCAGCAGTAATAAGATCTATAATCATGCAGTTAGTGAACTACTGTATCTTCTCGTCTAAGATGACAAGCTGCCATTAATGATGAGACGTTAAGACCAGGACTGAGACATTTAACAGAAATATCCTCATAAAGTAGTTGTCGGAGCCATATTTTGAATGGTCAGTAATTCACTTCATGCTCAGACATCGACAGTGGATTATAATTTGTAACGCACTGTACATTCTAAAATAACTACTAAAGAGCTACCTTAAAGGAAAGTAGCATTGGCACATCTGCCACTACATGCAGGGAATTCTACTCTGCATTATCTGAAAAACCACTTCCATTACATGGATCCAGCCTTTTAGTGCCAATGGCAAGAGGCCATCAGGATAACAACGATCAATTTGGCAGCTGAACCTGATGCAGCTTAAGATGGCTTATTGATGTCCACACAGGCCGTATAGCAGAGACGAGCTGCCGCTGGTTTGAAGGCAGATTGACTCGCAGGTTAAAGATAGTGCCACAAAGAATATTTAGTGGTGCTATTAACCTCCTCACATCTGAGTTTGACTTTCTGCAACCCAGTGCTGAACGTGGAATGTGGACGAAGTTGACAGAGGACGTTTCGTTTAATTGTGAAGTGGTGATATTTTCATTTTTTTCAGTAAATTTTGTTACTTTTTCATTCCTTTCATAAAAGGGTTTGTCATTGTCTCCAACAGTCATTAGATGAGTCACCTGCTGGCATTTGGATTGTCCCTGCGAGCCCACACGTGTGCTGTAATTATCAGTGAATGTGAAGGCTCCCGGGTCTGAGGTTTTTAAAGGGGACTCTGTGATCTGCATACTTATTATTGTGTCGCTGTGTCAGGCTGTCCTCCTTCTCGTTTTGCAAGTATCCAATCAGTACACAAGGTCCCAATCTACAAATTTTGGAGTCTCTTAATTACCTCAGTGACACTGACAGTCTCACGGAAAATGTAATGGATTTGTTTTGTTCGTGCGGGTGTTTGATGAAACAACGCTCACTAGTTTTACATCATTGTGTAGCAGACAATTGCGGCAGAATTTGATAATTAATGAGTGTTTTGAAGGCGTCATAGGGACGCGGCTCTTGATTGCAAAACGCAACAAAAAAAAATCAGAAAATGTTTACAAAAACACTGTCATCAACCGAAGCTGTATTCAGTAATCTCGAAATACACAGTTTGGTTATGAATATTTCAAACCAAAATGTTTGCAATTATCTTGGGGTTTTTTTTCTTGGTGGTCTCACCAAATCGTTTGAGCAGATTGAATCAAAAAACACTTTTTCGAGGTAAAATATATTCGATTATTGTTAGATCTGGACCACATTCATTCGCTCGGCAACTTCATGCCTGAAATCAAGACATTTCTTACGCTAACCAAACAACTTTTATGAACAGCAGGCTTGTCCAAAGTCCTGCTCGGGGCAATTTGCAGCCTGGAACTTATGGCCCACAGGCTGCCGTAGAAGCAGGTTTTTTTTTGTTGCTCCAAGGCAACCATAGAATGTGAAAAGATTTAAACGTACAACTTGCGACTACATTTACAGTGAATGCAGTTAATTGCATTTGGTGTCTTTGAACATTTTTTGTATATATATGTATATATATATATATATCTGCATAAGTTCCTCCCATCATTTCAAGTGAAGCGCTTTGATGGCCACTGGAGGAGGTTCTTTTCTGGGTCCTTTATTGTTTTTGATGTACTTGATTCCCCTCGGTAAAATCATTCAGAGATTTCCAGATGTTTCTTATCACATTTTTGCTGATGACATCCAGCTCTACTGCTCTTTTGATCCAACTGAGCCCCAAAGGCTGAACAGCTTAGTCAATTGTTTGCTAGAAATCAAACAATGGCTGAGTGAAAACACTCTACAGCTAAATGTGGACAAAACTGAAACACTGGTGATTGCTCCTGATGATAAGGTTCCAGTCAGTACTTGGGTGACTTGGGTCAGTCTGTCAAACTGAGCCTGAGAAACCTGGGTGTTGTATTTGATAAAGACATGTCTCTTGTTCGACACTGCAGAAAACTGACCAGAAACTGTTTCCTTCAACTGAGAAAAATCTCTAAACTTAGGAAAATGTTGTCGGAACATGATCTGGAGCTTGTAATCCATGCGTTTGTTTCTTCTCATCTGGACTATTGTAACAGTTTGTTTTCATGTCTTAACAAGAAGGATCTGTCTCGCCTGCAGTTGATTCAGAACTCTGCAGCGAGAATTCTAACCCGCTCAAGTAGAAGAACTCACATTTCTCCGATCCTTAAAACTCTTCACTGGCTTCCAGTTTCTTTCAGGATCAACTTTAAAATTCTGGTTCTTACTTTCAGATCTATTCATGGTCAGACTCCTCCTTATATCACTGATCTGATCCAGCCTTACACCCCAGCTCGGGCTCTGAGGTCTGTGGATCAGAATCTACTTATGGTTCCTGAACACGGCTCAGGACCAGAGGAGAGAAATCTTTTCAGGCTGTTGCGCCCAAGCTTTGGAACGATCTTCCTCTCTCTTTGCGCTTGATGGATCTACTGACTCCTTTAAGAAACATCTTAAGACGTTTCTATTTGTTCAGGCTTTTCCTTGATTTTCTGGAACTCCTGTGTTGTTCTCAGTATTATCTTGATCTTTAAAGTATATACTTTTTTGAGTATTGTTTTGATTGTTAAAGCGCTTTGTGACCCTGGTCTGGAAAAGCACTATATAAATAAATATTACTTACTTACTTACTTGCTTACATGAGTCGGGCTCTACTTGCTGACAGTCTTCCACCTGTTTATCTGAGCCTGTGATAGATGGGCTTTGAACATTTGTTGTACATTCATAAAAAAAGTTTAAAAAAAAACATATATAAGTACAAATACTAATCAAACAAAAGTGTCTCCATGGAAGATTAAAAAGAAAGGGTAATTGAAAGGTATCATCTTTAGTAGTGATGTCATGAAGCACTGTGCTAATTTTACATCTATAACCGATCCTGCATAGTGGCCAGGGGAGCAACTGTGAACATTACCTCCCACTAGTGGCCGATAAAAATGGATTGGCATCCAACAACCCCTCCTCAGGGCTTGCACCTAAATAATTATTTTTCCACAAAGGAAAATGAATACAGGCCAAACATGTATCTTTATTCAATTATCAAACAGTGAGATTTAAAAGAGACAGTAAGTGAATTATGGCAGTGGTAGACTAGAATTGTTTTTATTTTTTGTATGTATCCTCTATTTATTTCAGGTTAGACTCGTTGAGATCTCTTTTACAAGAGAGATCTGGCCAGGATAGACAGCAAATCACAGTTTCACATTAAACACAATCACATGTTCAAATATTAAGTGCAGTACCAGGAGTCAGAGTTCTGATGACCGTGAAGAACTAATGTTGTTCTTATATCAGTTAAGTTATGTCTTACAGTAACAGTTTTGGTTAAATATAAGATAAAGTCAAGGAGAGGTTTGCTTGTTTTTCAAGCATTATTGGATAAATGCTATGAAACTTATACTAACTTATTTTCAAGTGAGGGCTGAAAGAGCCACATGCGGGTTGCCGACCCCTGAGCTAGAGGAAAAGTCATAAGCACCATACCCTGAGACCTTAACGCATGGGGGACACATTTTTGAGACATACACCACACAAAGCATGCAGCTTAATGTTCACATGACAGAAATAGCAATAGCAGACACTTGACATTAACAGAAATAACAGTAGCAGACACTATATCAGCGGGAAACAAACTCGCTGCTGTGAAAAAAACAACAAAAAAACCCTACAATCTCAAATTCAACGAACAGAATCACAGGAAATAATTAACAAATTAAAACAACAATAATTTATTCACGCAAAGGTAGCTCACAGTAACAATAGTTGAATAAACAAAAGGAAGCAATCTAAACAACTTAGGGGCGAGCTGAATAAACTAAGAGATAAATTAAACTAGGAGGCAAACTAACCTATTAGGCGAGCAGCATAAAGAGGCAAGGTAAATAAAGAGACAAGGTGAATACATAGACAAGGTAAATAAAGAGACAAGGCAGGGCATCTCTTCAGCCCAACCCTGGAAAAAGAACAGAATCGTTATTAAAGAAAAATATCCAATTCTGACATCTCATTCAGGACACGGTAGCTGGTCTTTCAAATCACCATGAAGAAAAGCAAGACTAGCATGGACACGCATCAACCAAACCGTTTCCTAAACTGACCACACACAGCGTTACAAAAATCATATCGTAACCGGACACAGTGCACACGCTCCAGGACGCCACGTCGTCTGCCCGACACCAGCATCAGATCGGCTGACTGTCACAATAGAGGAGAGGGAGTCAGACTGACCAACGGGACTTTTTCAATTCTCCTGCTCCATCAGCGAGTGAAGCCACAGGTACTGAGAAGAGACGTGCCTACTCAAAAGAAGGTAAAAAAAAAAAATGAAATTAAATACATGCAACTATTGAATTTTAAACCCTATAACAAATAGCTTAGTTAAATAACTTACCACAGGGTGCTTGATGCTGCTATCCTTTACACAGACTTTACTGCAAGGCCACATCCTTTGAGCCTTTAATTTTTAGTGTTTTGCTCCATTGCCAAATCGATTGACGACCTTCCTCGCTTGCAATAATTTCCATTGAGTCTGAGATACTTTTAAAAATAGAGAAAAAAAAGGAGGCCTTTTACCACAAAGAATAATTTGACCTTAAATCCAATATTATTGTGTTTTTCTTCTAATTAAAAAAAAACTGTATTGATGTATGCCTAAGAATTGAAAGCTTTCAAAAATCTTAAAAAGATTGAAAGAATTGCGACAGGAAACAGAAAAAGGGTGCATCTTCTCATTATTATGTGTCTTATATTGGTTAATATACCTCTAAAAGGTTTAGTACCTCACCAAACATTCACATCAAATTCTTGAAATCTTCAGAAAGGTATACAAAATGTGTTGTTTAAGACATGTGAATACTGGTTTAAATACATACAATCAAATTAAATATAATAATTATGGTCAGGAAATTACAATAATATAAAAACATGCCAAGTAAATACAATGAAACCAACAGTGAATTGGATTTTATATGGGGTAGCCACAGTTTATAACACAGGTTTTCATACCACCATGGCTTTGACATAGAGTAATGAAACACATTCTAACCTCAGCTTTAAGTCAAAGGGCATTGATATATATCTGCATAAGTGCCGCCCATCATTTCAAGTGAGGAGCTTTGATGGCCACCGGAGGAGGCGGAATGAGTCGGGCTCTACTTGCTGACAGTCTTCCACCTGTTTATCTGAGCCTGTGATAGATGGGCTGTGGAAATTTCCACCCCCCTTGTGTAGCTGCAATCAGTCTCCCCATCACTACTGATAACACAGCATGCCAAAAACACAACCTCGCAGAGCAGCAGGTCCTCGCAGCAAACTAGTTTAGCGATGCAGAAGGACTGCCGCTCACACACCGGACTCTAGCACAGCAAGTGATGTGCTTGTCTAATGGCAGAAATTTGTCCCCAGAACTGGGCCGGTGAAAACAGAGGACACTTGTTTCTAGAATAATTTATAGAATTAAAGCCTCAAACAGCCTGTATTTTTCTGGGATGGTTCATGTTTGTGCTACTTAAAACCAAAGATGTGTGATGATTTAACGAGTCCAAATTGAATTAGGAAGAAAATATTCTGTTATAATTTAAAAATGATGATTTGAAAATCAATTTTGTATTAAAGTAACTGTCCTGTAATCATGTGATTGCAGCATTGAGAAATGTTCTAATGCAAGAATTTGATTTAATTCCATGTGACTCTTGGGCCCTGCATCTACTGTATATAAATATACAATCTTAGAATTCATCTGAGAAACTGCTTGAAAATATCATGATAAGTTGTGGAGGAATAACGTCTCCATCTGGTCCTCCGTGCCTCTTTAAATGCCATGAATACCTCAGGAAATGATGTTATCGTTGTGAGGGAATAGAAGATATTTCTTGACATGCAAAAACAGAATAAATCTAAATATTTGACTGGCGCAACCTGTTTTATCTGCCCAGCATTTCCTTTATTTAAGAGTAAAATGACGTGATAGTTCTGGTTCATCACGTATCTGAACCGTATTCCACGCTAGAAGATGTATGGTTGGTTTAACACAGAACTCAATATGACACATGTTGTGTGAGATAGCCAGTCTGCAGCACAGCGAATTCACTTCTGAGTTCATAAAGAACTGTGGCAGCTCCCTTTGTGTTCGAGGAAATGTAGAACAATGTGCAACTTTTGGAAACCAATTGAAGTTTTGATGACTATTATATAATTATTAGGAATGGATGAGATTATGCTTTCACTCATATTCATTTGTTGTGAAAATCAGAACCTACTAAATGTATTTACAATTTACTCTAAACTGACAGGCATATGAGTCAGTGAAAACATTTAATGTTACTTTTACCAAGAGGTGTTTCCTGGTTTTTACCTACTTTTGATTCTTTTAAACATGTTTGTAATTGTTAACACTTATGATGGGTTGAAGAGGCCTCAAGAAACAGCTGATAAGGTATCATGATACAGAGTCTTAATTTTGAAAGGCCACGAGATGGTTCTCCTAGCTGTATAATATTTGGCTCTGATCTAATATTTGGGATAATTTGAGTTTAATTTTCAAAGTTAAAATGCTAACTTTTTGACCTCATCAGCTGTTTCATGAGGCATCATCAACCCTTCAATAAGTTACAACATTGGTTGATGTAGAATGTTTCTAACCCACTTGTGGTTAGCCCCACACTAAAAAAAAATCTTGTTTATTTTTGTTTGCTTTCTGCTGACAGACAATGACACTCAGAACCAATATATCTTCAAAAATGATACTGGTTCTCCTGAAGCTTCCTAGTTCTAGTCCGTGGTGTCAGGTCGTTCATTCTTCTATACTGGTAAAGTTGACTTCCCTACTGTTCCTGTGGGTTTCCTCTTCTACTATTTATTATGTGTCGGTTTCATTCTACGTTTGTTGTAATTTTTGAACTAACTGTTCGCTTTTATCTCTCAATGTTAAGTCACTGCCAACAGTCACTTCCAACAAATCCAGTCCAGTTAATACTGGGTTTTCTGACAGAAGTGATGGGTTGATGAAACCTCATGATACAGTTGATGAGGTCTCATGAAATATTGTATTCATTTTGAAAGGCCACTAGATGGCAAAACCCTCAGTTTCATATGATCTACTAATTGTCTAACCCCGCACTGTAGAAAAGCTACTAGACACTGAAGAAACTGTATCATTGTACCTCATCATCTGTATAATGAGGTCTACCTGGTCATATTCAATATTTTGTTCAATGAGATCAAAGGCGAAGGTGTAAGCTGTGTTGGTTCTGGATTGTTGATAACAATCATAAGATGAAGGCTTGATAGTAAATTAAATCAAATGAAAAGGTCTCACCTACTTTAATCCATAATTTGATAAACATGTTTTTATGAAATTCTAGTGCAGAAGTACCTCAACATGAACTGGACTTGGTGGACCAACAACAACAAAAAGAGACTTGAAATGATTAAAGTTTTCTTTTCTGATTTGAATTCAGTTTCTCTGTTTGTTTTGTTTCCATTGCCTTTTAGTCTGTTCCTCTGCAGAGCATTTTAAAACAGCTTGATGTATAAAATGCATGTTATAAATATAAATGCTTCTCTATCCTCAACCTCTTCAAAACAAACTCAAAATAAATCAATATCTAGGTATACAATTTCAAATAAAGAAAGGTTTGGTGATTTAATCTCACTTGGTGTCTAATTATATGCAGTTTCATAAGGCTCTGCATTTCTTTTTTATAATAGCCATTCGACTTAAACTGAAACTGACCTGAAGCATCTGAAATGTTGTTTCTGAAATCTCATTTTTATGCATGGAAGTGTGAAGCGGTGTCAGAGGATTTTGGCACCAGGAGTTGTCTTATTTGTAGCTTGAGTTCTGCAGGATGGTTTCAAACTGCGGGCGCTTTTAAGCCACAGCCATCTCGAGCTGCCCTCAGCCGCTACATTGATGTCCCTATTGGCTTTCTGCTCTGTTTGGGCTCCAGCCCAACCCTCTGGTTGAAGTAGTTGATTTTGAAGAGGGTCTATGCGGCCGACTTCAGTGGGGATGACTGTTGCATGCTTCTCTTTTTAATAGCTTTGTTGATAAGGGTCCTAGTAGTTGTGTTAGATCTGTTTACAGGATGTGGCAAACCTGTCTTGCCAGGCCAACATTGATATTGCTCTACCATGTCTGGCTAGAAGGAGGTCACCTGGAGGAGACAAGCTTCTTTTTTTGGTACAAACTAATCTCCATGTTAAGCCTGAGTCAATAAAAAGAATTGAAAGGAGAAGTGATCTGATTGGCCAAAACTTGCACCAACTTAATGGTTCGTTAATTGGCTCGTTGCTATTATAATTATAATTGGTAATCATGGTGTTTATTTCTAGAAATTGCACGTTAAAAACAGAACTAAATATTGAACCTATGCACGACAGCTGTCTTAAGGGAAGTAGCTCCGTGACTCTGCAGAATTTGTTTAACTTCAACATTCAATCTCAATCGTTGTGCTTCGTGTTAAGTATTAAACTTTAAATAAGCAACTTTCTTCTTTAAAAAGTAACTCAGGTACTTTCACATGTCACTTCCAAAGTAACTAGCAGTCCAACCATTGAGAAAAATGGTATGAAAAATAAATGAAATTAACAAATAAAGTAACTATTTTTTTCATTACATTTTTTTTATTTATTTTATTATTATTTCAGATCAGAGCTTGTGTTTAACAGTTGTAGTGACCTCTCAGATTCCATCCATCATTTTTCTACAATATAATGATAATACAATATAATATTTCTATAATGGGGGGCTTGAGCCTATCCTATCCTATTTCCTCGGGCGAGAGGCATGGGGGGAGAGTCGAGGGACACCCTGTCGAAGGCCACACAAAGACATGAATCCATCCATACACACACACTCATGCCTACCCCGGGAGAAAACTGGGGTGCCCGGAGAAAACCCACACAATATGTGGGGAGACATACAAACTCCACACAGAAAAATCAAAAGTTGCCTGGCTCTGGACCTGCAACATTCTTTCTGTGAGGTGATCGCAGCAACTACCTATTCCATCGTTTCATCGTTTTTTTTCTCACCAAATGCTTCACAATATTTGATTTCAGTAAACCCAGCTTCTACTTCTATATATCTTCTATTTAATCCAGCATATTATTATTACTTAAAACATTCTGTTCAGAGGTGATGGTGTCAACAAGATAACTGTTCAGTATCCGGGTCCTGGATCGAGATGCTGGCATGGGTGGTCCTACCATAATGTTTCTGTGCTCATCCCACACCCTAATGTTAGATGTTTTCATGCCTCTTTTTTAACTTTACATTTTTCCTCTTATTCAGTTGAAATAGGTCCACTGTAAATTAATTTATTTCTGTTATAATTGAGATTCAAAGTGTTGCGAGTTCTCTCTAGGTGGTCTCTCTCTTCAAAACAGCGCTTTATTTCTATCCGCGTTGACATCAAAGCCAGGATGACTATTTCCTTTTATTCTTTCTGAGCAAATACTTAGACTCTCCACTCATCTTACTAAAGCATGTCAGTGCAGACAGAAGAATAGTTTATTTGCTCTATGAGATCAGTCAGTGGTCAGCATCCTCTGCAGAACTCAACTGATATCACCTGTGAAAATAAAAAGTAGAGATTCCTAGACAAACTCTTTTTTTCTGTGTTGTTGTTGCTTTTAATGGCATTCAACGGTTTCCTGCTAAAAGGTCATCTTTACAGGCAGTTAGCCTCAATACGTTTTTCATATTCCTAAAGGCTGTGCAAGTTGAGTATGGATTTACAAAGGGCAGAAATATTAATCTCTTAAGGTGTTTTAAAAAACGGCAAGCATTTGGTTTGGCATCATTCAAAAAGTCCAAAAGGGTTGTTAAAAAAATGTAATATCTTTATCTCATTTATCTAAGAACTAACAGATGAACTGTATTACTGAATTGTGTTATATACACCTTTCTTTCAACACGTCATCGCAACTGTAGATGCTCTGCATTATATATCATTTATTCGTTAAATTCGATAAAGGATCGTGCACAAGAAAATATCCTTGATGGATGGAGAGAACACAGTAAGAGATGAAGAGGAACAACAAGCGTAATATCTGTTTAATGTTTTTTAAATATTGCTAAAATTACAGTTATTGGCCTGTATTTTGGCATTTTGACTTGAGGAAATAATATTAATCATTACTATGCCTATACTAAGTTATCAGAAATAGTCATAAATCCACTGTAACAAATTATTTGTAACAAAGGTTCATTGTTGGTTTTCCGTTTAGTTCTACTGTGTTTGAGATAGCTTGATGGAAAAATGATGAATTGTGTATGTTTATGTTCACATCTCTCCGGTCCTTAAAACTCTTCACTGGCTTCCAGTTTCTTTCAGGATCAACTTTAAAATTCTGGTTCTTACTTTCAGATCTATTCATGGTCAGGCTCCTCCTTACATCACTGATCTGATCCAGCCTTACACCCCAGCTCGGGCTCTGAGGTCTGTGGATCAGAATCTACTTATGGTTCCACGCACACGACTCAGGACCAGAGGAGAGAAATCTTTTCAGGCTGTTGCTCCTAAGCTTTGGAACGATCTTCCTCTATCTTTACGCTTGATGGAGTCTACTGACTCCTTTAAGAAACATCTTAAGACGTTTCTATTTGTTCAGGCTTTTCCTTGAATTTCTTGAACTCCTGTGTTGTTCTCAGTATTATCTTGATCTTTAAAGTATGTACTTTTTTGAGTATTGTTTTGATTGTTTAAGCGCTTTGTGACCCTGGTCTCGAAAAGCGCTATATAAATAAATATTACTTACTTACTTACTTATTAAAATGATGTAACCACATATAAAATTATTAAAATTCTATCAATGTTTTCATCTGTCTCACTGTATACAATTAAAATGTGGTGCTGGACCTTTTATTCAAACATATTGATCATATTTTTGTAATTTCACAATAAAAATTTGACAATAACATATTTTACACTTGCTTCTTTGTATTTTGAATTGCATCGTTTTATATGTCATTTCATTTTAGGATGAAATAATGGAGTCGGGTTGACATCAAAGTCGTTATGTATTCATGAACAAATTCTTTTAGAGGCATGACTCATCTTCTCAACACGATTGTCCTGATGTGTTTTATTTTACCACGATTTAATTCAAACCCTAGCTGAACAGGTTGAGGCTAAACGTTGCTTGTAGTTGAAACAAAGTCGCTGTGTTGGTTGTGATCCTTTATGCAGTGACAGGAATTAACTGAAACGAAAGAGCGAAAAATATGTGTCTACAGATTTTGCTCAAAGCATGTGCATTATTATCCATGAATGACTCACTGTTGCCGCAGCACCAGTCATTTCTAAACATATTAACAACCTCTTCATTTTGAAAGGTGGTCGTGACATGCAGCTGACAGACAGAAAGTGACACTGGCAGACATTGAAAGGAAATAGTGCTGCGGCTGTTGTAGGATTAACTGAAGCATGAAAAATAGCAGATCAAGAGGGATCGGTCTTTGAAGGACACGGAGAATAATCAAGATGGGAACTTGAATATCGGACAAATTATCAAATTTAATCATGACGGTAAGATATATTTCTTGTTTTGTTAGACAAGAAGACAAATGAAGATTGTTTTCAAAAGATTCTTATCAGTCACAGACAGACAAATAAATGAGCACTATTTTATTCATTAAATAATCATTCTAGCCACAACAATTTGCAAAGTAAATGTTATCAGTGAATATTATGACCTGGCAAAGACATTTGAGTTGTTATTTTCCCACTTATGGAATTTGGGTTATATATATACATTTATATATATAAATATATATTCTTATTTACCAAGTTTTGCGTGTGAATGAATCAGACACGGAACATGCGACATACAATCAAACCGATAAATCATCTTCCGCCGAATAATCTTTCTGTCATCCTTCCCTATTTTCGGTTTTGTTTCCTTCTCTACCTTTTTCTCCACATGAACTTGATGGACAGCACACAGCTAGAGCTGAAAAGCAATCTTAGCTAGTGTGCCAGATCAAATAATTCCATGTGTTTGGTAACTGGCAACCTATCCTCTCATTGAATTCCGTCTGTTCTTTGGATTTTGTTTTATGCCTTTCTGCCCCGAGTGTTTATGTTGTCTTTTTCCTCCTTTTAAGTGTTTTGACATCTATATCTTCTGTTGTCTTTTAGATTCCCTTTTTAGATTGTTCCTTTTTTTATACCTCGATTTGGTGGACATTTTGGTTTTTGGACATTCCATCAGATTTGGACCCATTTTAATTTTAATTAGATATTGGATTCTTTATTTTTTGTAAGATTTTGGACAGTGGTTGATTTCTCACTACTGCCACATCAGTTGTTTTTTTGGTAACTAACAAAGACGCCATCAAAAGGAGGGCAAAACTTTTTGATATCAATAAAACATTTTCCGATTGATGGAGAATATATCATATTTGTAGATTTGGGGCTGCAGCAAATTAAATCTGTGCTTGGGTTTTCAAAATAGACATTGTAATGAGAATTTTTAAAACTCAGTAGCTATTACCCTGTGTTTAAAAATGTCTAAAATATATATATTTTTTGTCCAAACCAAAAATATTATAGGGTAGAGAATGCCTAATAAAGCTTCAGCAGCCCTTCACTAGTTTAAAACACTTCAATTCAAAGAGACGTCTTAACCTCTGCATGTCTTTCCTTTTTCTTGGCCTTCAATTTCTTCAGAGAAAATAAGATTACATGTTCATTCTGTAATAAGATTTAAAAGCCTGATGGTAATCAATGTAAATATATAAAAGAAAGAGATTAACTATTGGAAATGGTATCATCATTGGCCTCAACATAAATCAACAACTATAACATAAGACTTCTCCAGGAAAACCTCAATAATACAGTTCATTTGTTGATATTTGCTGCAGAGACGCAGGTAATTATCGGTAAATAAGAAAATGTTATGATTTCCCTTCTTCTATTAAACACCTCATTGCTCTCCTTTGTGGGGAGAATTACAATGGGAGCCTCTCTACCTTCCACCGAAGAGGTTGTTTATCATCATGGCTGGCAATTACACCCCAGGCTTGACACATTCAAATGGATTTGCTGTGGACTTGATAGCATAAATGTTTGATGAGATGTTTTCATTGATGTGTGACTCGCTTCCATTGCAGCCATGAAGGAGTTCACAGGTTTCTCTCATCACTGGTCATGTTTGATTCCAGCGCCGGTGATATGATCAAGGGACGGAAAAAAACACTGATTCTACACAAATACATCATTTGTCAATAGTCAGCGGCGTGTAACGGGCAGAGAGTGAAAGCGTTGTGCTTTAAAGAGACATGTTTGTGAATAGGAAGAGAAATATATTTAATAAAGATTGAGAGACGCAGACCCGGATGTTGACTGCGGACCACACAACTTAAACAGGATATTGATTTTGAGCTCCAACACTAACAAGCTCGTGTGACTGATGATTGACTTGTCAAGCCAACTGGAATAAATCAAGCAAAGCCTGGTGCGGTCCTTCTCTTGTACCATTTGTTTGCATATCTGCTCATTTTTGTGATGATAAGTTGATGGTTTAAAACCTAATTTAAACTTGATGCGTCAGCTCTTTCTATTGAGGCTCGAATTTCAAAAGGTAAGTAAGTATCTTTTGGCTAATGAAAAACAGGAATCTAATAAGAATGTAAGTAGAAGCATTTTTAAAAAAAGACTTTTGATCATTTTGAAGGTTTAGTCAAGACCACATCAGTGCGAGAGCAACACATGACTGGGACCACCAAGTGAAGACTTGGACCAAGCTATTCCATGTTTATATCGTAGATGTACTAATCCAAAATGATTAAATGATCGTACGCTGTTCTTTCCTTTTTATTAATATTTTACTGATAACTTATTTGATTTAATGTGGAATATAATAAACAAATAAACAGTCTTCATAATATCAGACTTTATGGTCAACTTATCTATTTGATGATTCATCCTTGCTCATTAGAGTCAGTTTATTAATAATCAGCTAGATGATTCACCTGATTTAGGATTATGACTCATACTTAGCAACAAGAGTCAGCCTCATCTCCGCAATAAGGTATGAGTTTCTGTCCATTCCTTGCTCAGAGGTCGCTGAGAGTGTTCTGGAATTTTAGGTTTAAGTCAGGAACTCTATGAGAGGACACTCAGAACCTTGCAGGAATACATGACTTTGCAACAAGACTACAAAAATCAATCACTAAATAAAAACACGGCACACAGTGGGGTAGCAATTTTTGCTTCCACCTCACAGCAAGGATGCTTCGGGTTTGCTGGCATCTTTAATAGCTTGCAAACTTCCTGTGTGTGGTTTTGTACAATTTGGGAGAAAAACAATGGCAGCACATGTGCACTACATGTTCTGCCATGGTTTGGCAAATTGTAGTTTTGAATCTCACTTTTAGCTTAATATTATTTTTTTTTTATACTCAAACGGGGTGTCCAGTTTTCTACTGCTTTCAACACGATCTAGAACTTCTAGCAGTGATGAGGCCTCATGATACAGCTGGTGAGGTATCATGTGTACTCTTAGCTTTATGACATTTTGGATCTTTACATTGTATCACGCCCGCTTTTTTCTTTGTCATTTGGAGGTAGAGACTTGCGTGATTGATGACGTGCTGTGACAAACCTTAATGCGTGTCCAATCACGGCAGAGTGGGTGTTATGGTAAACACGGTTTGATCTCCAGAAAAACGATGGGCAGAGCTTAAACACATTTTCAAATGTAAACATTTCAATGAAAAGAGAGGTTTGTACAACAGACACATACTGATGAGGACAATAGAGGTCCAAGATTATTTTAGAACCAGAGTCAGAACAGTACTGGATTTTTTGTGGTAGCAACATAAAATCACCTATAGATAATGAATTAAAAGAAAAAGAAAAGAAAACTAAATATATTAAACTGAATAAAGTAATAGAAGCCGTGATGTTCTGGTCCATATTGATCTCAGTCTCCTGCCGGACACGAACTGTTGGAACAGGGGGCAGCTACGATGCCTCCATGTCCTGGTGACGTACAGTTCCTGCAGAGATAAAGGAGGGCAGCCAATGAATTTCTTAGGGGAATGGATAATCCACTGCAGTCCGTAACTGTTGTAGCAGAGTACCATACAGTGATGGGGCAGGTGATGATGGATTCCACGATGGAAGTGTAAAACTAAACTGACGCAGGAAGGACATTCGCTTCTGAGCCCTATTCACTATTTGACAGATGTCCATCGCCCACTTCAGATCTCCAGTGAAGATGACGAATAAACTTCACAATATCAACCGTGGAGCCGTTGAGGATGAGAGTGTTGGGTGGCTGGAACTCTCCGAAAGTCCTGAATCATCTCCACTGTGTTCTAAGCGTTGAGCTGCAGGTTGTTGTCACTGACCCAGGTTACCAGATCCACCTCTGATCTGTAGATGGACTCATCTTCGTCTGAGATAAATCCAATCAGAGTGGTGTTTTTCTGCAAACTCTAGGAGCTTGAAAGAGGCATGAGTTGAGGTCCATCGGTTGGTGTACAGGAAGAATAGCAGCGATGAGAGAACACAGCCTTGAGGGGTACCAGTGCTAAGAGACCCTTAAATCAACACATTATTTTCCCTTTAACAAGGCTTCACCAACCCATCGCTAATATATAGTCTTACCTTAGTTCTGGATCTCTTTTGGATTTCTTTCTTTCCATTTTTGGATTATAAAATATTTCACAATTCCTTTGGCAACAACTTTCTTTTGGCAACGTATGCTGACCCAAGGCCTGCAAATACCGCCGAAACAATGAATGCAACAAATGCATTTCCCAACTGTGCCGAATTTCTCTGGCGCTTGGCTAAATTGCAGACAAAAGTCAAAAGAAATCTATTTCACTCACTGAATCGGCTGCTTCTAACAGGAATACCACAAATACTTGACACAGATGCAACTAAAAACGACACAAAGTAATCTAAAGAATAGAAAACTTGATGGATAGTGATTTCTTATCTTAAGCTGATTTGCTACTGTGATAGACAATGCACCTGATCAACTTACACATTTATGCTTTAAAAGACAAATACTTTGCACTGCAAAGAGAGTGATATCTGATCATGCTGCTTCTCTGGAGGTAAAAAACTTAGATGCCGTGCAAGAATGAGTCACTCACACTAAAAAAAACAAAACAATTTAGATCCATTATTTCATTTCGGGGGTATTTAACGTTGACCGTCAAAGAAAGACCTAAGAAAAGCAACCTCCGAAATCTATCTGTGAATTACAAATGGTTTGTTCATGCTAATGAATGTAAATAACTGTATGTTAAGAGAATTAGCATCCGTCTTCCAATTTGGTCCTTTATTTCAATGGATTATTATGTCATGTGGCCATTTTCAGGGAGTAGAAAATGCTAATTAATTCTTAGATTTTTCCATGTAAATGTGCAACACACAGCATCTTTTTTCTTGACGTGCGCTTTTTTGGAATATATATATATTTTTATTTTGTTTACATTTAGGTCTAAATGTATTTGATAAAGGATGACCTTTTATTCCTCAAGACCAAAGAGTTAATTAAAAAAAAAATTTAATAATAATAAAAAAAACTATTATATTGTCTCGTCTTATCCTTTTCCACCTCGTCCTGAGTCAGGCCACAGGTGCAAAACTTTTCTTTCCCCCCATCTACGTCATCCATCTAAGACCCAGACATACTTAAACGATTCCACTTCAGACAGAAGCTTATCCCAAGTCGAGAGCAGGCTCTCAACCTTATTCCGACTGAGAACCATGCACTCCGAATTGGTGGAGATAATTGTTGCTGCACACTCTTATCACCTTTCCAGTGAGAGTTGAAGGTCATGATCTGATGATGCCAACAGCACCACATTGTCAACAAAAATCAGTAATTCAACCCTTAGCCCAACAAACTTGACCCCCTAAATACCGGCGTCAAAAAAAAGCTGTCCATTAAAATAGTGATAGAGGAGTCCCCCGACCCTGCTTCCTCCTCTGAAGGCACGTTGGTCTGATTGTGGTCCAAAACTTCTTCAAAGCCATGTGGGCTTCTCCATGGTCTCACAGAACTCCTCCTACACCCAGGTTTTTGCTTGAATTATTGCCAAAGCTGCAGCGTGCTTGGCCTGTTGCGACGATCAGCTGACTTAAGAGTCCCAAATCTGCCTCTATAGGTTGAAATGAAAGCAAAACATATTAAGGTCATAAATCAAGAAGAACAAATTTCAGGATGCTCATGCATATTTTATCCAGCGACCTTCATACAAACACATAACTCAGAGAGCAGATGTCTTGCTCCCCTGATAATGATGATGACCGACAAGTTCATTTATTAGTGACTGCTTTGCTGTTTAGCCTTTGATTGAAGGGGAATTCACTGAGGAACTTTTTTTTTATTAAAGTCATATTTTTATCAGTGTTGTGCTTGTGATGCTGGATCTAACATTTTGTATCGTTCCAATTATGACCAGTACCCACGACTGAATCAAATGATGAGACTACTGCAAAACTTTCTCTCAATTTTACTATAGGCTGGAATCGGACAGATTCGGCTTCGCAAAGTACGCATGAATGAAGCCACATGAAGAAAACTTGCACAGTCAATCAAGGTGTGGATGAAGGACCAACAGATCAAGACCCTGTCATGGCCAACCCGATCTCCAGATGGGAACCCCATTGAAAACCTCTGAAATGTGATCAAAGGAAGGATGCATGGTCACAGGCCATCAGACAAAGCTAAGCCACTTCAATTCTTGTGCCAGCAGTCGAATAAAGTTCCAAAAGTACATCATGAAACAAAAAGAAAGCTGGTGGAGAACATGCCAAGACACATGACAGCTGTGATTAAAAAAAATGAGGGTTCTTCTACCAAATATTGATTTCTGAACTCTTAAGTTAAACATTAGTATTGTTGCTTGAAAATGAATGTGATCTTGTTTTTCTTTGCATTATTTGAGCTCTGAAAAAATTGCATCGAACTAACTAACTATAAGTTGTAGAATCAGATTGATGACACAAGCTGTACATTTACTTTACTTTACTTTAAGTACTATTGTAGAGTTAGGCATTTTGTTGGAATCTATTCAACGTAGACCTAGAAAATACAATATAGGGTACTTTTTTTCATACATACCCTGATCATTAGTCGGTGTAAGTTTAGAAGATAACAGGTAGTAGCTGTAATGGGTTGGTGAGGCCTCATGAAATAGCAGATGAGGTCTCATGATACATTGTCTTCGTTTTGAGAGACTAAGTTTTGAAAATAATGAACGACCCATTAGAACATTTAATTATGTTTTCTTTTTTATTCTTATTGTTGGTTCACATTTTTCCAATTGCAATATACCTATTGTTAGGACTCGGGGCAGGAAACCCAAATGCAGATTTAGGAAGTAGGAATGATCAAACAAACTACTTTATTAACAAAAAGAGCAGGCACAAGGCACTGATGGGAAAAAAGGCACAAAAACATATGCCACTGAACTGAAAATATACTTTAATAGAGCAAAACACGTAGTTAAACATCACGAGAGAGACTGGTTTTTAAACACACAACAATCGAGGGGAACAGGGATCAGGTGAGACGAAGACCCAGGTGACACGTATCAGGGCAATCAGATCAGGAGCGCGAGAGTAAAGTAAAATCAAGGATCAGGACTTCACAATAAAACCAGTAAGTTAGACGAAAGGGAACATAAATGACAGGACATGACACCTATGAAATGGATTAACTTGCCTTTTGAACATACTACTACTGCTACTACTACTACTCCTACTGCAACTAATAATAATTAATACTAATAAGAAAAATGATCGAAAGTCAATACGACAGATATTACTGCATCCCTGCAAATGTTTTCTTTTACTCTTGTTACATTGTTTCTATTTCTGTAACTTCCCTGAAGTTTTCCACACATCGCCATGAACCCCCTGAAAGGCAAGATTATGTAAGAGAAAAGTGATTTGGTAGAAACTATTGTTATTGTGGCAGTTCACGTTAATGAACATTACTGAATGCAAAGGCAATTAATTACAACCTGCATCATCACCCAGGAATAAGTGTTAATTATTTTTTGATGCACTCTGTTGCACTTTCCAAGCCTCACAGAGGGTGCACAGGCAGGCAAAATGGATGCTGGCAGGATACCAGCTCAACCAGGTTTCCGCTGCTTAATGTCCATTGTGCCGTCAGTCCAGATGGCGTGGTCTTACATCGGAGAGACCAAAGGTACGGGCGCTGTGAAGATTACAAAGAGCCGACACCGATCCTGACAATCTCGAGGATTTATTCATACAAGTAGCCATGAAGTTTTTTTGTCTCCTGTCAAGTCAAGTCAAGTTCTTTAATTGTCAAATATGCATGTATTAAGACATACAGCATAAATTAAATCTGTCACAAGTATATCGTTATAATCCAATGTTCCTATTGTTTGTAAAAAAACAAAAACAAACAATTTGTCCCTATTTTTGATGACTCTACATTTGATATCATCGGTTGTACTTAATAAGAAGAATACAATTAATAACATCACTTAATTTCACCATAGAGGTGTCCAACATACAGGCCTCACCTGGAGGAAAAATGACACAAAGCCTTAGGAAGAAAACACAAATTTAAGCTAGCAATGCTACACAGAGATCATCAAAACGTCACTTATACTGTGGCCCAAGAGTGAACTGAAACTATTTAACAGAGACTTCAATGCTAACTTAAGAAAATCAACAAGTTAACCGCAACTAGCTAAAGATGTAGAAAGCCATACTAAGGTGATGTTTTTATTTGCCTTGCAATTGTGTGATAAAATCATGAAGTTGCAGATACAACGCACCATGATGAGACAATGCTGCCAACATAACTCATTGTGCTCTTTGTCATTGTGCACTTTTGCGACGTGAGAATTGTTAAATATCTGTTAACTTGTTAACGTGGTCCTGTTTCAACAATTGTTGAGGAGAATGCAAAGTCCTCAAAGTAGCAGTTATTAGTTTTGGTGTGTAATGGTTTCACCAACTGAATTAAAGTCAGCGAAAGCATATTGTAAAAGTTCATGTTGAATGCCTAAGATATGTTATATTACCATTTAAATCTTTGGAAATGGTTTCTGTTTCCTTTTTATTTTGCAATTGCTTTTGTTTTGATGCAATAATTGATGCACAATTGTCATACGCGAGTATGCATTCAAGGAGTTTTATAGAGAAAAAAACACTATTATAGCTTTCACTGCAATAAACCAAATAAAATATATGAAAATAATAGGCTTTCTGGAAACAAATGTGTTTGAGTTATCCCTTGTGTTATCTCAGAGTGAAGTTGGACAACCTCCACCACTGCACATTTATTTTTAGAAGCCAAAGAAATTTGTTTAAGGGCCTTTGGGTCACCTTGACCCTGAGCTAACACAAGGGTTAAGGAAACTGATGCAATTAAACTTGAAGAGGGTCCACCTTGTAAAGACTTTGCCGCAGCCCACTAAGAGCTTCTTACAAAGATTATTTGGCTGGATCTTACAGTTTGTTCAAGAAAATGTTTCCCGATTTCGGACACGTTGATTTTTAGCCATTATTACAAGTTTGGTAGTATGGTATATGATCTGAAATCTGGAAATAATGTCCTAAAACCATAGTTTAATATCTGTCGGGCCATTTTAATGCAAATAAATGTTGCCAAATTATGAAAATGTTATTTTCTAACGTCTAAATAAAACGTGCTAATTCGACATATGTTAATACCAAAACTTGTAATAATAGCTAAATCAACTTCTCCGAAATCTGAAAAAAATGTCTTGATATAGTTTGATATCTGGTGTATCATGTGAAAACAAATAAATGTTGCCTAAATGTTGTTTTCTGAAGCCTCAAAAAACAGGAAGATTCGACATATATTCGTTAAAGAAAGTAAAAAAAAATAATGGTAAGAAATCAACATCTGCGAAATCGGGAAATAGTCTCTTAAAACCATAGTTTAATATCTGTTTTGGGGACTGGATTATATATTTAAACAATTTAAAAATTATAGTGACAAAAAGGTCAAATATTACAACTTTCAACTCAGGTGCTTCTTATTTGCAACTCTAAACATGAGTAACAAGGTAAAACTCAGGAATTGTTAATAAGGAACTTACATTATGTTTGGGGGGAAAAAAAAGTTGTTGGTTGAAAAAACACTGAATACTATTAGCAGTTATAATTATCTTTGTGCACCGAAGAAGAATCCAATCAGCAAACATGGGCCTTCCATTAACTAGAAAATAGCAAATGATGGATTCCATTAAAATAACTATTTGTTTCTTATAACAAATAAATAGCAACAGACCGCCCGACAAACACATTTTGATAATGATTTGAATCCCCTCACAAGTGTTTTGACTACATTTACCAAAATAATACACCAATAATGCATTTTTAAATCATCAAAATAATAGATTAGATATAAAGGCGAGCTAACATACAGTATAGGCATGACGTACACCAATAACGTCATGAATCATATATTTATTCTTCTTTGCTGTCACTTGCAAAAGTTGTATCTTAAGTGATTAGCAAAGCAAGGATGACAATATAACTTGTTTATTGATGTGCTCTTTAGAAATTTGCACATTTTCTTTCAACATTTAAAATGAAATTGTTGGTTTGGTCTATGTAGAGGTGATAAAAAAAGAACAAGAAAATGTGTTTAATCTCCTGGTGCTGAAGGCAGGGGGGTCCATCAGTTTATGTCAAGGATCTCAGGGGTCGTGCCCTCATGTATACCCTGGAGGGGTGCAGGTCCTGAAGTGATGGCAGGGTTAGTCATTTACCTTAGCTATGGGCAATTTCACACTCCAACAACTCTGTAAAAAATAAATCAACATTTGAAAACAATATTCCATGTTGTGTGCGCCTACATGTTCAGCTGAGTCATTTCTCTCAACTCACAAGAACATCTGTTGTGTTGGTGCATCGATGTCCCCGAAGACATAAACAAGAATGTATTCATTAGTGAAACAATCGATATCCTGAATGAGAAGAAGAGAAAAAGCAAATAAACATCTCACATTATTTACTATAGTACACTATTCGTCTTTACACAGACACAATATTTTATTTAAGGCCAACTCTTATCTTTTTTTTACATGATTGAGATTAAAACTGTACTGGTCTTGATTTTATCTTTAGATAAAGTCCATGTGCATGTCCTTCCGCCACACAAACCTCCGTTACTTTCTTCTAAAAGTCCACCTTATCTTTCTTTTAGTTTTAAAAGTCTCTCCGCCTCAATGGAGACTTGACATGGATTGTGGAGGGACAGTGGTGCGTGCCTCAAGCTTTGCCTTTTTTACTGCAGTTGTATTTCCGATCAGCGAAACTAAATAAGAACCTTTCAAACATTCAAGTTTAATGATAAGCCAGACTGTGGAAAATCGAGGCAAATAAACGTGTCTGTGAACATTATGTTTACGACATCCAGAGATACGGCAACTGGCGCGTGTCTATTGTATGTATCAACACAGTTCGTGATGGGCTCGCATTGAGAGGTGAGGCACTTCCTCGCCTGCCTCCCCTAAACCAGACGTACAAATATATGTATTCTTTACAGAGAGAAGTGTTGGGCTGAAACATTAATTTCTCATTAGAATGACTACACTGGTAATCTGCTAGAAAATTATATTCCTCAACAATTTATCTTTCTATTATGCAAAGAGCAAATAAATAAAATATTGAATGGTGAACTTGCGTCGCCAGGACATCGAGGCCTGCAGGCAGAATCGTGACTGACCCCTCTCACCCTGTTACTGCCGTTAGGCAGGAGACTGAGATCAATATGAACCAGAACATCCTGCTTTCCACCTGTCTGCTGTCCAGGATCATGAATATTGTTTGATTAAATTGAATATATTTTATTCATGTTTGTGTGATGTCTGGTATTTTAGTTGAATGTACCCGGTAATCTCTTTTTATTCCATTAATATTATTTTTATTCTCATACATTGCACTGCCACCACAACTATTTCCTGTGTTGAATACAAGTTTCTGATTCTGATTCTGAACTTGGCTCCATGCGTTGGATTGTTATCAGCTGTCTGGGATGTCATTTAAAGAAACAGTGTTTTTGTAACAACTACGTGTTTAAAATGTGGGGGTAAAATACGCTTGAAACATCATGTAATTTCCACCACTTTATATAAGATTTATAAAATATTTTGTTACTATTTTAGAATTTAATTTACAAGAAAAACACGGACACAAAAATATCCCAAACTAATATGACAATACTCATTTTAAATAATAATAAAGAGATGCTTTCCCGCTGCCCGCGTGTGAAGGTTTTTGTGTGTGTGAGCGTGCATGAGTGCGTGCGCGGAACCCCTTAGTGATTCACTAGACTGACGTATCTCCAGCAGCAGACACTGAACACTGCAGCCCGCTTTATTCCCAGACTTGAGTGCAGCAGGAGAGTCGACGCACTCACGGAGCCCACGGAGGACGTTCGAATAACTTGTGCGGCTGTAGTTTTTTTTTTCCTCCTCTTCCTCACCATGTTCCGTCTCTGGCAATGTCCGTTTAAACACACCGACGCATCTGCTGCGTGATTTTTTACTCTTTTTCTCTCAATTGTTGCTGGCTTTTTTTTAAAATTTTTAACCGCAGATATTATTTTCCCTCTTTGGCTTAAACAACAAAAAAAACACCCCGAGCTGCAACGATGTGGACCTGTCACGATACCGCTGGATTTGTTTTCTTAACTGCCTTTTGCGTGCAATTGGGATTCTCGTTCGAAGGTAAGATGCGCCAGAAAAGAGCGTCTGTGTGACTGCATGATGACAAGCGAGGAAAAGTCCTGCAAAAGTGCGCAGTGTTTGCTGCTGTTATCAACAGATGCTGCCTCTTGTTTTCAACGAGGATGTGGGAGAAAATAAAGGCTGTGTGGCAGATGATTCACATTTAATGCAACTGGTGATTGTTAGAGTAATGTGGCGAGAAACACTCGGACGTGTTACATATGTATGTTTTTTTTAATGAATTCTCAAACATATAAAACATTCATCCGCAAATGGAAAATAAAAAGAAATGCGACGTTGGTGTCAGGAGGGAGCAGAGTTCCGCTGTCCATGGTGCTGAAAGAGAGCTGCTTCATTAGTGTGCATGAGAGCTTTCCGGCAACCGTTGACGATTTTTAAAACCTTGAAACAGAACACGAGCTTTATTAAAAAGTTCATACACAATATGTCGCCAGCCTTATTTCCATCTGTGCATTTAGGAGGGGATTTTTTACACGTACGACTTGGGTGCAGATTAAGAAGTGTGTTTAAAAAAAATAAATAAATAAGCGTCTGTTAATGGACCTATAGAGCAGCTGCAGGGTTATAGGACTCGGTCGCTCCCTGTCTTATGTAAATCGATGCCACCCACACTTTCTTTGTCGATGTATTTAAACCTACTTTAGGTTCTAGTCACGCTAGTGGTTTTGACCAGTGCTTCATTTTTTGCTTCACACCCCCCCCCCCCTCATTCTGCCCTCCCCTAATCTTCTTCCACCTCCCTCTCATCTGCAGGTCGCTTCACGGATCTCCCTTCCAACATGACTGTCAAAGAAGGACAAAACATAGAAATGGCGTGTGCGTTCCAGAGCAGAACCGCGTCAGTGTATTTGGAGATCCAGTGGTGGTTTGTGAAAGCACCGGAGCCAACTGACAATGAGGATGAAGGGGAAGCAGAAGAGGTACCACTGATCTTCTCCTCAATGCGCTGAGATGCAAATCTTTTTGGTTTGGTCTAATGTTTACATGCATAACTAGCACAGTTTCATGATCTTATCAGGAGACATATCCAGTGTACTTAATATCCTTGATTCCTCAAACTTTGAAACTGTGGGTCATTCAGCACAATCACAAAAAGATACAATCGCTGATTGTTAAAATAGTTAAACACGACTATAATTACAATATTTATTTCTTTGAAAATGGAGAATTTCCTGACATTATCTTCGACCTGGTCATGGTGTTTAGGAGAATTCCCAATTTGTTCTGTCCTCTGTAAGTCCTTTTCATGCGTGAGAGACCAAAGACATGATATATTTTTTTTTTAAAAAGGAAAAAAATTCATGATAATTAAATTTGCCACATCTTATATAACACGAAAAAGCACTGAGAGAGTGCATACCTCTGCCAGGAAACACATTTGATAGAACTTCATAGAAATGCAGTAGACAATCAGTAGACATGTGTCCAAACTTTTTCTGAATACAGATTTAAGTTATTTTCTCTTGCGGCAGAGGTTATACAGTAAATGAGGAGACCATGCATAGATGGTGAGCTTTATAAAGAAGAGTATAAAAGAAGAAAAAAAAACAGGAGAGACAGTTGGTGGACAGCAACTAGAATAAAACACCCATGTATCACTTTCTAAAATCAGTTTAATGTCACAATACGAACAACAGTTTGTCCCACAGTCACCTCTAATCCTAAGTGAACCACCAACTGCACCAGGTCAGGTGAAATGACCTAGAAGTGCTTCATGTTGTTCAAAGGTTAAAAGGTGTTTGAAAAACCTTGAAAATACGTTCATATTGTAGATAAACACAAACGCAAGCGATTCAATGAAGGACAAAACAATATTACATAATGTTGTGGTTTTTGCAGCGCAGAAACCTCCATGGTTGGGTCATCCAAGAAGAGGTGATCTATAATGAGTGCTTACCCGCTAAATATTAATTTTTTTAAGTGTTTTATTTAAAGATAAACACATCCATTACGAGTGTAGTCAAATAAATCAAATGAATAAGTGGCAAAATGAACTGAAAAAATATCAAACTGACAGGTATTAGTCTGTGCTGCTTTTTTTTCTCCACCAGGCCGACTCTTGAATGCCACATTTCAAGCACAATGGCATTTTTATGTGGTGCGGTTGCATTAGTGCAGGTTCTGACAGATTATTCTGAGCTAATAATCAACTGCTTAGTGGATGACAGTGCTTGGATGTGTTTAGTGCTTTCTAATAGATGGGAAGGCAGGATGGGATGCTGTATGGCAGGTAAATACATGTCAAGAAGAGGATGGTTGCACTCACATGACAGTCATCCGGCTGAGATTTGTGCCTAAGAGGAAGAGTGTGAGAGAGAAAAGGGGGCGATAGAAGGTCGGGTTGTTGTATATCCAAAAGGCTTTCATTATCATTCTATTATAACCCTCTTCTGGTCACGTCGGCCACACTTTCATGTGCAGTTTTAGATCCCAAGTGATCGTGAGAGCATTCACTTAAGAGGCCCATTGATGCATCATGATCACACATGCTTTTTCTGCCATCTTCAATCCAAATAGAATATTTTTATATTATGAAAGCCACTTCCTCCGGAAATTGTGGATAATGGTAAAATAAAAAAGGTAGTAGTTGTTGGTTTTCCATCTAGATGATGGATGACGTTTGATCTTTCATAACACAGTCATTTGGAAAATAGAATGAAGAATATTTAACAGTATTTCTATCTTATTTATGTGTATCGCCAACAGGATCAGACCTTGGCAAGACCTGGGGGGTGACTGTATTGTGGCCATGATGAGGTTAAACATCTTTTAGATAGATAGAGTTTGACCTCAGCGGCTGGAGGACACAATTTTTCTAGCAAGTGTGGAAAGTGTAAGATGGTTATTGACTTTGAAAATATGTATTTCCTAGAGAAAGTGAGAATTCATAAAGTGAGAAGTAAGTATTACTTAAAAATTTAAGTCAGAATTCTGGGAATTTCTTTTGGTTTGTTTTTATAAAGAGTTGTTGAGGTTTTGTTTTTTCTAATTATCTGACCAATTTTTGTTAAAACATGTAACAGAAAAGATATTTGTTAGAATGACAGTTGCATTATTCTGCTAAATGTGAATTCATTTCATAGATATTTTAATTTAGATTTTCTTTTTTTAAATTTTTAAATTAAAAAATTAATGTATGTTTGCTCATTTTTCACTATTAAAGTTCCATAAAACGAACACTTGGTTTGTTTTGTATTTAAAAAGAATTTCCACTATTATTTTGTGCAGTAGTTTTTACAAAGGTCTTCCAGTCATAGGACAATTCTACCACGTCACCTGTCTGTCAATGTCGGCAACTAAACGGGCAGTAAATGGCACAAAAGTACTTGCAATGAATGGTGACTGTGGTAAAACATGGCTTCAGAATAATGTTAAAGCCAAATCAATGAATAGCTCTTTGAAATGCCCATCAAGATTAGCACAGAGGGTGTTCTGGGGTTGAAAGTAAATTCGACCCAAAACCGGCTAGAAATCAATAAAGCAACAAAACTGTGCTCTCTAATCTGAATGCAACATGATGATGCCTGTTGGTCCCACAGACACAAGGTTTGAATCCATCCTGCAATTATTTATAAGCAATAATATAAATGTCTTACATGCAAATTGGGAATCTTCCCAAAGCAGCTAAAGAGCATTGAAGTCGGTTTTATTTGCACTTTGGGACTGTTTGCTAACGTGGTGGGTGTATCTGAAGTGATGGATGAGAGCTCCTCTTATCTCTGCTACCATAAATTTGGTTAATAGGACTGTTAAAATATGTGTCTTTATCTGAACTTCACTGAAATAATTTGGTTAGAGGGTGTTACTTAATCAACGTCCAATAAACTGAGGTCTGAAGTTGAGCATCACGGTAACTAAGTCGGATTCCTTGTTGCTATGGGAGGGCTTCGATTTGAACACATGTTCGTTGAGAACTAAACAAACACACACAGGAGCGATTTTAAAATTAAAAAAAACAACAATTGAGGATGTTTATCACCTATCAGCCTTCACCATGCCAACTCATTATCCAGTTTGAATTTAACTGTAACATTGCCAGCTGATGATTATACACAGACATGCAGCAATAAAACAATCAAAGCAGAACAACACAACATTAGCATTGTGATGATTGTGTTTGCTGTCATTGATTCAAGTTGAAGCGGAGAAGTACACAAGTGCAACTGTGATGTAAACATATGCTGAGGGGAAAGTATTGTTCTGAATGAGGCACGTCTAAAGTCCGACTTGGAGGCCATTTACAGCCCTTGAGCGAAACATACATGGCTCAGAGCTTCCTCCAGAGAATTTAAAATGCATCATATTTTATTTTCCTAAACTCCTACCCATTATCTGGGGTCTGCGAGACATAGTATCTCCTGCTGGTCTTGTGGTCTCTGTGGCCCTCTTTAAAAAGAAGTCAACCATCTTTTCAGACATATCTTCATGGTCATTTTGTATGGATTAGCGCTTTTAGTACAACAGATGAAAATGCGGGTGTTAAGCTCAGCAATAGTTGTTGCAGTAGCATTTTATACGATGAAATGGAATCCTAAATGTCCAGTCATGTCGGACATACAGCAACGTAACATTTCATTTTGACCTACAAGACAGTTGACAAGTTAAAATATAGATTTCCCTCTTAAAGAATATGCCGTTCCATTTGATTTTGGTTTTACTTTTGTTTCCTTCAGTCTCATTTCAAACTTCAATAAAATATACCAGATAATTGAGTTACATCAACTTCATTGCCTTCTATCTCACAAGCAAGCCAGACTCTATATTAACGTCATTTTGTTGACTCTGAATCTGTTTTGCAGCTGGAAAATGAAACCTCTCTAAACAATTGGATTCATCGTAGGTTATTGTACCGAAGGGAAATCTGTAAATGTAATTGCAAAATCTTAGCTTCGGTAATAATAGTGATGTACATTAACGCCGCAAGACATGATGGTTCTGATTATTGTATCTCCACAAAAGTTTGTCATTATTGGAAATTTCAAATCAGACAACGGGGGGCTTTGTATTCATGTAACGTTCACTGACCGTCCAACTGGGTGGCACTCTCTGCTCTATCGTCTATTGTAATGGAACCGTCACGATATATACTAGTGCAGGTGAGAGTAACCAGCAGACAACACTTTCAAGTAGAACGAACAAACAACACATTTAATAGATGACAAGTTCAAAACAAACAAAATAACAGAGTCCAAAATCTATAAATGTCCAAAAATCCAAATACCAAAATGTCCACTGAACCACGGAATAAAACAGGAAACAAAAGAAAACAACAAGGAACCTGGAAACTAAAACAAGGAGGTCAAAACACTTGATTTTCAAGAACAAACTAAAGCACTCAGGCAACGGGGAGAAGAGGCAAACAATGCAAAAAGTCGAACAATAATAATCGACAGGAGGGAATAAGAAAGCCAAATAAAACAGCAGGGGAACATCTTTGATCCGACACAAATCAGGTGGTTGACGTCATGAGGTCTAGCCGTGTGCCATTAGTTGAGTGTCATAACGCTAGCTGCATCATACTAGATACAGTGCTTGTTTGGATTTATTTTGACGTTCATTTTGTGGTGGTAAGCCTTCTTAATGGGATTTTTTGAGAGCTTAGAATGTCAAATCCAACCAGATGTTAATTTTATACATGTTTAAGTTTGGAAAGGTGCTTTTTAGAGTGATGTTATCAAACCTGGAACTCCCAGTATCTTATTTCTGGAAATGATGCCCTAACAGCGGGGCATAATTTTAAACAATGGGATTACCATGATGATTGAAAGTATTATACAGTATAATCAAAATGTTACATTTTGCCATTTTCTTCTTAGCATCTTTCAGCAAACGTCATTTTATTTTATGATCCACAGTCTTTCTTTCATTGGTCATCTAGCGATGGGTTTGATGAAGCTTCGTACGGCAGTGTCTCTTTTTCCAGAGCTCTGTTTAAAATTAAAGTGCGGTATCAATAGAAAATGCTTTTCAAAGAAAAAGAGTATAGAGCAGAGAGTGTCATCTAGTGAGCTTTGAATATAAGGAAATTGTGAATCTTTGTTTGCTCTCCAAATATGGCCAACCAATAGTAAAGGTTCAAACGAAAGAGAAACCATGTCATTGGTCTATGGTCCTCTCACAGTTGTCTTCACTTAAAAACAGCATCTGATTCAATATAAACACACGTACGTCTGGTCAAGATCATTGTGGTTATGCTCAAGTTTAATATTAAATAGTAAATTGTAAATTATTTATTAATTTAAGATGCAATGCATGAATAATTGTTTTATTGATATATTTTTATAGATTTTATTTTCCAAAGGACCAACTTGTTTCATTTCTTGGATCTTGAATGTATCTTCTCTATCTTGAATATAAATCAATAAGTTTATTCAAGCTTATATTCTTTGCTTATGATTGTAAATTCGATTCCTGTTCTTCTATTACTAAAGCTACCCAATTCTAGAAGTCATTTGATAAAACACCCATACACACAGAAACAATGCACAGGTTTAAATTGTTGTTTCTAAATCTAATGAATTTATTTCTTCAATAAATTCTAATGTTTCTGCCTGGTGGTCTGTTAAAGCGTCAGCAGAGTGGAATAATGTGCTTCTGCAGGTGGATGTAATAAATGCAGCAAATATCCGGAGGCTGTAAGGTTTTGCTTTACTGCTTTAAAAACACCATCATGAAATCAGAAGGCATAGAACGAGTTGAGCCCCCCGGGAAGTGTCACACAGGGGACACGCAGCCTCATTTCCATCCATTTCAAACTAAAACACACTTTCCCGTTCATGGCACCAAATCCTTGTTATTGTAAAGATTCAGTTCAGTTTGATCTTTTGTTTGTCATGAAATCAATTCATTGGGCAAATCTTTGCAATCCGGTCCCTGGTAATTCTATTTGCTGTGGGATTAGGTTTGGATATAAGAGGAAAATGAGGGAAGCTGTGGTTATAACTGTGAAGGTAGCCATCCTGATCCTTTCAGCCAGTGCTTGAAAAAGTGTGAACTCTTGTATTTGTATAGCTTTCAAGCTCTAAAATAAACACACAGAGACTAAAGCAAACAGCTTAGGAACCATTGAAACATTTTTTTGGAATATCAGGGCACATAAGAAAACTGATTTTATGATATTTTAGACATTCTTTAGCAAATTATCTGTTCATCCTGGGGTCAGGTTGGAGTCAGATAAATTTAAAAAAACACACATTTCTATGGCTGGTGGGGGGGGGGTTACATGTTATTTTATTTTTAAGTTGGTCTTCCAATAACATTGGTCAGGAAAGCAAATAAAATCTATGAAATCAATTCCTCTTCTCCAAAACACACAAGCGAGCTACTGTGTTGAGTCACATAGTTTTACTGTAAATGTTACGGTATTTCTATCTTCAATAGCAAAACCATTTCAAATGAAATATGTTGTTCAAAAGATGGATCATGGAAGGTCACGGTTGAGCAATGATAAAAAATTAATTAGAAGTAGAAAAGCACTAACACAGCGCTTACCTCAGAAAAAAAACAAATTTATTTTCCAATTCAATCAAAGAAAGAAAGACATTTCTGATGAATAAAGTTGAGGCCTTCTTGTTACACATGGATTCTCTGATCGTGAATTGAAACAGGGGCCGACCTTTTATATTACTAGCAATCTTACTTTTAAACCCCCAAGACAATACGTAATAAATGAATACAGATTTTGTGAATACAGTTGTATCTATACAACTTCTGGGAAGTTGCCTCAGCAAGGTATCCCTGACTTCCCTCTCCTGTTAATGGAACATTCAATGGACATCCCGTATCATTTGACTCACCTGAGTGTGGAGGAGCAGCTGCTCTACTCCAAGCCTCTTCAAGATGGCCATTGTTTTCTGGTATTATCGATATTTCCTGCAAACTTATGTTCAATACCTTCAGAACATTTTGAGTCATTTTGCCGGCGGAAAGACATAAATGGAGACTTAGGCCAAAGGTTAATTTGTGGTTAACAAATGGTTGATATTATTAAAGTTGTGTTCTCTAACCTTGCACGCCAGATGTTTAAAATAGTTATAATGACTGAACCTCTACAGCGAGTAAAAGACTAATTCTGATTCAGCCATTTTGAATTCTCAGAGACCAGAAAAATTAAACTGACAGCAGGGATTGACATCGAGATGATGAGATTGTGTATGTGTCATATATGAAAGTGGTGATACATTCACTAGAGAAGCTCCTGGTTACAATAGCATTAATAAAGCATCAAGGGTATCAGTTGCTGCTTCTGGATTTTAAAATTTACTCGACCTCGGATCTCCTAAAAGGCTTTGTGAGGCGAGGTAAATGTATCAGTGGGTGAAAAGACAGATGCACTTTGACCGAAACAGACAACAGCAACCTCTCAAGTGACTTTGTAAATCTAGGTGTAACAGCAAGTGCCCTGATCTCTGGGTGAACCTGGCACCGTGCCTCTCGATCACAGAAAGATTACGACACGTGCAGCTTCCGTTCACATCCTCGCTGTCGTAACCCTACCTAGAGTCAATGCAACGCACAGTGCGTCCCTGTGATTACCGTCATCAGCGCCGTCACCCCGCTATGAACACACGCAAGTGCAATGATGCTAATGGTCTCCAAACAGTTTGTGGTGAACATAAATGGTTCTGGGGAAGCGCTCTGATTGTGTCTGTGAGAACACACACACACACACACGTTGGGACGCCCGCTGCTTTCATTTTAAGCCAGCCGAGTGTGATGCAGCTCACTGTCAGGTTCAGGTACAATCATCGGTCATGGTAGGAATGGCGTCTTCGCAATCAATGGAAGCTACTGCAATACGGCAGCGCAATACTGATGCAATGCCGTCATGCTGCAATGTCTCACATTTGACTGTATCTGTTGAGCTAGCATTTGCCTTTCTCGGCGGATCAAATTGCCCGTTTCAAGTCTTTCTCGAGGCCTTTGTTCAGACTCACCTATAAAATAATTGAGTGCAGATACCTGGATCCATTTATTCTTCAGGTAATTGCATTTTTCTGTGTTTAACATAAAGAAGAAAAGAGGTTTTGGTTCTTCAGAAATGAGTCACAAGCATATTATATTGCAGATGGCACATACAAGATTTGTGTTGCTTTATTTAAGACAACAATCAGTATTGGTCGTAGTTTTATTTATCATTATATCAGAGTACAAGTGTTGTGGAGTAGGTTATGTGCCTGGAAACTGTTTGTGGATGGATAGGACTGAAAAGTTGTTGAAGTATGATAAAGAAAAAAATGTAAGACATTCATTTATAATACTATTACTATAAGTTTAGAATGTCAACATGTTTTAAGAATGAAAAAGTTAAAATAGTAAAAAGCAAAATTACTCTGAGATGGAAGGAGAAGGAATCAAATCCATAAACTACTTTTGTGGCTCAGTGCAAAAAGACATATGTTCCCTTAATACAGCACATGCCTTGGGGGATAAAGGGCAGTGTCCTAACTTCTAGAGCTCAAGAGAGTTTTAACCCTTGTGTTATCTCTGGGTCTGAGAAGGCCTGAAAAAAAATGTGTTTGACCTTGATCCTGAGATAAGAAAGGGGTTAAAGAATCTGGCCTTGTTGAACAATAATAGCACACAAGGATATCACAGTCAGATGAAAGTTGATTTAGATCTTTTCTGTTTTCAATAAAGTCATAATAATTATTAAGTATTTTTTCTCAAGGGATGAACAAAGTTCCATATAAATATGTTTTCTATAAAGGTTATACTTACTACTACTTAGTATTTTTTCCAACAGACACAAACACAAAGAATGAAAAATGATTTTAGGAAAAAATACAGAGTCCAAGCATTTTTCAAAAACAACCATATACTATGTTTCTAAATGTCCCAGTATACAGTTTGATACCAAACTTTTTCAAAAATATGTTTTTATAAATGCTACTTTACATTTTCCATTGCTTTTTTCAAAAGCCTTTAACATTTATACCATTATAATTGCTATTTTTTTGTTGGATGTAATCAACATAGATTTTATGATAAGAAACTGTAGTTCCCAACCTGTTTTGCACAACGAACCAAATAAATGTATGCATTATTTAAACGGACCGACATTTGCATAAAAAAAGCAAATATAAAACAGCATGTGCATGAAAAATACATTTCACCACAACGCTGAATTAGCAGAAGGCTTAGGCGAGTGTATCTGCAAAAAGATATAAAGTATATTTCAGTCATTCGCGTGAATGATGTTAAATAGTAAATGTGTCAAAACAGGCTTATTAACATGTCACAGGTTATATTATATAATTTTTGGAAAAAAACACAGTCTTAGTAATAATAATTACAATATAAATTACATGAATTGTATTTTGTCTTTATGACTCAAAGCCTTAAGGAGTGATACTGGGCCTTGGCCCTGTGGTTTGGCACGACTGTGCTTCACTTCAATAATAAATAATAGGCCAGCTCCCTGGTGAGAGAGATTAAACGCTGGTATAAATGCAGGAGAGTCAAGTATGTTGGAAACACTTTCCATTATATTGAATATGCATGAGAATCCGAACACCAGTGTTTTCGATTACTTATCCTCACTACTGTGACCAGGCCTATGTGAGCTGGTCAGTCCAGGGTGATGGATCACCTCTTCTATGGAGAAAATGTTATTAGAAGCAGGATGAAGAAGAGCCTCAGAATTAAAGACAAAAATACTGGCAGTCGTAGTCCATCTTGAGTTGGAGTTAAGTTGGAGAAAAGAGCAGTTTCCTAAAGCATCAGACAGGTTTATTGTTTACTTTAAATCATCTGCGTGTGAGAACGTCTGTGCGGGTGTCATCATGCGATGTGGTGGTCATATTCCTTGGAATAAGTGCAGGAGAATATATGAACAAATCACTTCGTATTTTATCTCGCCTGGCCCAGCTATAATGTTGAGGCGTGTTAGCACAACTCACTGTAATCATATATCATCCACTTGGTGAAACTCCAGCTCTTAACGCCGCAAATTCCTCTCACAAAATGTCGATTTTTAGTTGTTGGTTTCTTGCTCGCTTTTCCAGTCCTCTCCAGTAGAGAGGAATTTAGAATCAGATCTCACTAACGGGGTCAAGTGAACCCAAATGCGGGGCTCAAATCCGACGTGAATGGTGTATGAACTGGCCAAGGTCGAAGCCAACAGGTCAGACTGCCAGCTAAACAAGTAACAAGGAAGAAAGACAAGATTGGGATTCAGGTCACAAGTAAGAGTCGAGAAAACCAGATCTCACTCCAACCAGGCCGAAGAATCCAGAAGAAGGTGAGGCAGAAAACATGGGAGAAGACCAAGATTAAAATTTTAAGATGTAAGATTTTAAAATTCAGGCAGACTAACACAGGTGAGCAGAATAACAAGGCTGGAAGACTAATACATAATATTGCTACTAGAAAGGAGGAAGATGTCAAATCTAAAAGGACCTAAAACTGAATAGACTTTGTAGCTTTCTGTCTTTAACCCTATAGTTTCTAAGACTTGCTGACATCGAGAATTGTGCTGTGTCAGTATTTGTGTTGTATTTATAATTAATTTCCCACATTATATCTATTAACACTGATGCATGCAACCTGTGATCCATCCATCCGTCAAAACAATGCTTCTTCTGTTTGTCTTTGTAAAGCATCCTGAGGTTAATGTGAACTTGTAATCCGCCCATCCGTCCGTTCCTCTGTAATACAAGAAGATTAATGAAGCGTGGCTTAATTGAATAATGTGTCGGGGTCTGTACTTCACTAAACAACCAAAAAATATGAGTTGCAGAAGCGTATTCATGTGATTCATAAACCTTAGGGCCTTTTTTACTAAACACATGTTCAATTTCACGTTAAATATTGAACATTTTTACTTTAATTCAGATGTTGAACGGGCGTGATACTCAACAATTTCCTTGTTTTATTCATCAGTGTGCGGAGGCAGGGAAACGTGTTAATATTTTATATATGTTCAATATTCATCCTCTTTATATAAGGGAATAACTCAAATGTTTTCAAAGATCTTACGACACATAATGGAGGTCAGATGTTTTTATTTTTAAACATATCTTTAATTATAAGATAGATAGAGTTTTTCCCCTTGTGTTGGGTCAAGCTGAACGACCTCTGCTACAAACACATCTGTTTTTTGACCTTTGGGTCACCTTGACCCTGAGATACAACAAGGGTGAAAAACATATTTTGCAACATATACAATTTACAATCTTTTGTCTTTTTTTTTGCCCTTTTTAATTTGGGACTAGCCACCACGAGTCAGCGTCATCGACCTCGTCAATCATTTCCTTTATGCTGTGGCTTCATCCATGAACCATGAAAGTTGTCTTTCTCTTTCTTATATTTCCACAGTCTCTTTGTTTTTCTTTGTCTCCAACATATCCATAAAAACTTCAATCAAACTAATATGTGAGCAACTCAATTTCCTCAGGGACCATCTTATAGACAGTGACTGTTGTTAAGGAGCCGTCGAGCCAAAACAGAGAAGCAAAGAGCCAAATAAATAAACTTAATTAAAAAAAGTATTTAAATCATTTTGAGGGGCTGGAGATATGAACATGAAGGACAAAGCTAAAAGAAAAGTCTGAAGAAATTACCTTGAGAAAGCGGTGATTATTATTCTAGCATGATGAAACTTATTTTTTTACATAATATTAAATATATTCAATTAAAATCACACAATTGATATGAAAATGAATGGAGATATTGGTGCCTCATTATTATTATTATTATTTTTAATTATTATTTTTTGTTTAAGATGCAGACCTTCAACACGTGTTTAACAAAATGAATAAAATGATTCGAGTCTGTGTTTTTACTGTCATCAATGAATGGATCCTGTACAAGTGTATGAATATTGTTATGTTTTAAACACTCAAATATCTACAATAGATGTCCATTATATTTTGATATTAATTAACATTGTTGTATTCACGTTGTTTTTTAATTTATTTTAATTTAAAATAACTATCAGATGTAATAATTTGGAATAGCTTGCTTTCCATCTCAAGAATGGCTTTCCTTTAAACAATGTATTTCCTGTGTGATTCATCAAGTAACATATTCTTAGTCGTTCTCTTGGCCTTTGTTTTGCCTCTTCTTGCACGTGCACTCATGACCCACTTTAACATTCCTCCTTTACAACATCTGGTTCATATTGCTCTCTCTAACTTGGAACGCTTAAGATACTGTGCTTTTTATCCATCACTTTCATATTCAAAAAAAGAAAAAAAAAAGAAGAAGAAGAAGAAACAGATGGTTGAAAAACACATATGGAACATGACGTAAAAAAACCCCTCTTGGGAAATATCTGACTGAGTTTTATCTACGCACACACAGACACACAGGAATGGTACTCGTGTCCTGGGTGAGTTTGACATGTACACTGGAGGCTCAGCAAGCTGTTGGTGTTAATGTCCATAATGAGGACAGCTGAGTTCTCTTGATTGAGGCATTTAAGGCCACGTTTCAATAATAAACAGCTCACTGAGTTCTTTAGTTCTTTACAGATAAATGGTTGTGTATAAGTTGTTTAATACTACACTATCTTGATGTGTATATAATATGTATATGTTAAATATAAAATATATATATATGTGAACCTCATTTTCTCAGTTGACCTGCTATACTGGCATGAATTATATTATATTATAACTATGTTATTTTAAACAATATTTTCATTAAGATAAGATCATTTTAGCTCATTTTGATGTTATTACCAGCTAATACATAACATGGGCACCAATGCTAGTATGTATAAAAAAGACACACCCACTGCTTTTAAATTAATAGTTCTGGGAGCAGACAGCCTTGAAGGTCCACAGAGTGAATTTATTTGAAGTAAAGATTTAAAGAACAAGTCTGCCAGCGTAAAGGTCACTTGTTTGTTTTTCAGCCTTCAGTGCAAAGTTTCTGGGATTTTGTTACTTAGTTATCAGAAATAGGTGAATTAACAAAACCTGGTTTGCAATTATGTATGGGATGTTTTTCAGTAAAAAATAGTTGATGGCTTTGCGTAATCTTTGATTAGATATTAAGAACAAAACTTAAATAAATTAAACCTTTCAAAATGAAATAATATTGATGTATATTAGAGCACAGAAAAAGAATAACTCCCCACCAAAAAAAACAAAAATGAAATTAACAGGTTTTTGGGTCATGCTTATTTATAGCCTGGAATGGGATAAATGTCTCATGTCGACCATTCATCTTTCTCTGTTGTGCACTCAGCTATTTTTGTTTGTGGTTGTGGCAGCATCTGGCCCACTGAAGCCTTTAATCATGCACTTTCTTCATCACCTTTGCAAGATGTTTTTTTTCTCATACTTTTAGATTCAAATCTGAATTTTTCATTTGGTTTTATATTCTTACTTATCTCATATATTTAAATATTAATATTGTAAAATAAATGGCTGGAGGGATGGACGGATGGATGGATGGATGTATGGAAGAACAGCAGGACGGACGGACGGACGGACGGAAGGACGGATGGATTGATTGAATAGATGGATGGATGGATGATGAAATTATGTATTACTGTTTGGATGAATAAATTGCCTTTAAAAGGACGGACAGATGGACAGACACAAGATGAAATTATGTATTACTGTATGGAAGAATAAATTGACTTTGGACGGATGGATTGATGGATGGATGGATGGACGGACGGACGGACGGACGGACGGACGGACGGATGGATGGATGGATGGATGGATGGATGGATGGATGGATGGATGGATGGATGGATGGATGGATGGATGGATGGATGGATGGATGATGAAATGGTGATGAAATGGTGTATTACGGGATGGATGGATGGATGGATGGATGGATGGATGGATGGATGGATGGATGGATGGATGGATGGATGGATGGATGGATGGATGGATGGATGGATGGATGGATGGATGGATGGATGGATGGATGGATGGATGGATGGATGGATGGATGGATGGATGGATGGATGGATGGATGAACTGATAATGTAATTTACTGTCTCTGGTACTTTGACAATATTTTTGTCATTCTATGACTGACCGAAAAAAACAAACACATGAAAAAAACATACAAACATTAATCAGTTGGAATGAACAGGCAAGTATTGTGAAAAAAAACATATACTTTTTTAAGTTCTTTCCCACACACACAAGATATTTAACAACAACTCCAGTATAATCCAACTGATTCCTTTGTGGGGCATCAATTAGCAGCAGATAATGACCACTGATGGTTGAAAAGGGGTTTATATGCATCACACTGGGACTGGTGGTTAAACATGGATTAGGCAGTTTATTTACTGTTATAGACTTCCAAGGCTTATTTTTATGCCATGTAAAATATATTATTTCCAATAGGTGTTTTTTTTTCATCCCTGTCCGTTTACATCTTAAAGTGTTTGCTCATTCTTAATGCATGACTTACATTCTGCCGGGTTTTGAGACTTAACCAAGCTTTAGTCATGGAGATGATCGAAATCAAGCACAAAAACAATCATTAAATATATAATTCGTCCACGAAGGACGAAAAAAAGCATGTTTGTTGTCAAATTCAGGAAAGTTTTGAAATAGAAAAGATTATTAATAATAAATGTTAGCTCTGTTGCTCAAATATTTAGCAAGTTACAGCCAAAGTTCTCAGTCCTCCAACAGCATTTATGGACTCTTTTAATCAAACACAACCCATTTAGACTTTCCTTGCTGGGAATCATAAAGTATCACTTTCACTAATTCAGAATCAATTAATTTCTATACTTGGAAATCCTCCAATGTTGTCAGAGCCAAGTCAGGATATACTTGACGTTATTAATATATTAATATGACACCACTATTTTTGTGATTTGTGTGTTTCTCTTACACAATGGTAAAAGCATCATCCATTTATCTTTAAAAGAAAAAAAGGACTAGTTATATATATACAGTATATATACTGTCACATTAAATGTATAGTAACATATAATCGGAGAATCCAGTCCATAGATTACAGTCACCCTTGATGTCACTGAAAGGAGGAAAAAGAAGAAAAAAAGGCAGAGCTGGTTGTCGACAGTTATTGCTTTTTGTGTCAGCCTTGTTAAACAACAAGATATCAGATAAGGAACCCCGGATCTCATTTCATCTGGACAAGTTCCCGACCTTACCATTACCCTGTCTAGCTGAGGAAAACTATATCTACTTGTTGTCACAACCAGAAGCGGAGGGCTTGTGAAACGTCAAAGTCCCTCCACAGTTGGCTCTGCGGCATGTTGTGTTGTTTGGAATGTTTTCTCAGCAGTGGTGCAATACTGGATTTAGAGGGCGAAGAGACTCAGTAGGTAGAAGCTTTTTTTCTCCTTTTCCTCTTGGTCCACGGGTGAGTAATTAGCAAGATAACCCACTTAAATATCAATAATTTAAATATTATTTTCAGCTCAGAAGTAAGCAGCTATTAGTATTAGTTAGGAAAGAGTGATACAAATGAGTTTGGTTTACCATCAGGATGTAATTAAGTAAGTAATATTTATTCATATAGCGCTTTTCCAGACCAGGGTCACAAAGCGCTTAAACAATCAAAACAATATTCAATAAAGTATATATTTTAAAGATCAAGATAAAACTGATAACACAACAGGAGTTCCAGAAAATCAAGGAAAAGCCTGAACAAATAAAAACGTCTTAAGATGTTTCTTAAAGGAGTCAGTAGACTCCATCAAACACAGAGAGAGAGGAAGATCGTTCCAAAGCTTAGGAGCAACAGCCTGAAAAGATTTCTCTCCTCTGGTCCTGAGCCGTGTGCGTGGAACCATAAGTAGATTCTGATCCACAGACCTCAGAGCCCGAGCTGGGGTGTAAGGCTGGATCAGATCAGTGATGTAAGGAGGAGCCTGACCATGAATAGAAAGTTTTTAAAAATGAGGCCAGGTTTCATTTATTTAGTAGATCAGAGACAGAGATCCTAAAGCAAAATGAAGAATCTGCATCATGATACTCATCAGCTGTTTCATGAAGCTTCATCAACCCATCAGAAGAATTCTATACTTTTAAGAGACCATGTCAACTGTACAGTGTTACAAATGTAAATGCACATGACATGTTGCTGTAAACACACCAGTCATCCATAATGGAAGCAGAAAAACACATGGTTAGTCATATTTATTTTGTGCCAACCAACCCCGAGAGCCAGTAAGATTGCTAGCCAATCCAAAAATAAATGGTATTATACCTTTAGTTTAAAATGAGTCACGGTAAGATGACTAGAAAACCGATTCTGGATTTGGAAGTCTGTACTACTGGTGAGAGTTGTAAAACCCAGGGGAGTTTGGATGACAAGGGCGTAAGTCTCAGCCTCTGGGACAAAGAGGAGTAAATCCTATGGCAGAGAAAAGATGATTTGAAGGCAACCTGCAAAAGTCTGGAAGATGGGGAATGATAGTGAAGGGACTAAGGAGTGAAGAACCACGGAGAGAAAAATGAGGAACGTCAGAATTAAAGCACTGTATGGTATACGTGCTTATGTACTGTCCTGTCGCAGGATCGGTTCATCCGTCATGCTTTAACTGACCTGCTCAATTTAAAAACGGACTACTCATCTTCGGCATGTTAGAGACTTTTCTAATTGCAGCAGGAGCAATTCTGGGTTTAGTGTCTTGCTCGAGGCCACACATCAATAGAGAAATCGTCAGTTGTATCAGACAGCTTCTAAATGCCAGCCAAGCGCTTAACCTCCTGAGAGATACGTTTTCCAAAAGGATAATGGAGTCTGTGGTTCTTTGGCCACATTTTGCTCATCAACATAAGGGAGGCTAACTGGTATTGACCCTGAAATTCTACAATTATTGGGATCTCAGCCAAATTGTCTGGTTGAAAACACCTTGTACCTGCTGAATGGAGTGAGATCCTGACGATCAGCTGGTCAGGAAAGGGTCACCTAACTTATAATAATGATAAAAAAATGTAATGAATCCTTATCTCTCATTCATCACTAGCCCTCTCTGGAATAAAGTAGCAGCTGAGGTCCCACTGCTAACCTTGCCATGGACCCACTTCTTTATTTTAACAGGCAGGATATTGACGGAAGGTAAATTGCTTTTGCATTACCTGAGGATTTTATTGCCGCCTTCTGTACATAATTCTCCATTTGGTTCAATGTGTTCCTTTGTCTCTTAGTTCTTTGGCCTGCTGTGAATAGATAGTCAATGTAGAAAATGCCTGGATTTTTCACTTATCCAACAGAGCTGTAATGTCGGCTCTACCTGGAGTGGAAAAGATTTAGCATTCCATGAGGGTACACGCTGGACCACACATTATTTTCCAATTAATAACCCAAACAACAAGTCAATGGAAGAAAATAGTCTAACAGGAGGTTTTGGGAATTATAAGGCTAGTCTCGCCTCCTTTTTTTCACTTTCTTGCAACCGCAAATATTTTTCCATCTCAGTTTGTGTCTCTTTTCAGCAGTGTTTGTAATGAGAGAGAGTTTCGTCCCAACCCAAACCAAAGGAGCTGAAATCGATCGTCTAACATTTTAACTGTCATTTTAATAAACATGATAAGGAAGGAAATTAAATATAATCCTCCTGGAGTTGTACATTTATTTGTCGTCCCTATTTTTGATGGTCCTACATCTATTCTTTTAGAATTGCATTGTCATTTTATGCATATTGCTGCTTTTCTAATAGCCCCAGTTTCAGGAAGTGAAGCCATTAAGAGTCACCAACACGAGTCACAGTTCAGTTCAACATTTATTCATTAAAAGACAGTTTCAGTCTTAAACTAGTTTCACTATAAGTCAAACTGTACAGGTTACACATTCATTTTTACTCTTACCCTTTTGATTATATTCCTATTAATCAAATGTGCTTATTAACGCCTGTGGTTGATTTTGCCAACTATTAGCCAACATAGCCTCAACTAAATAGACGATTTCATCGCCCAATCAAAATTCAGCCCATCCTACGTCTGCAAGCTTGCCTATCCTAAATGGTTAAGTAACGAAAGGGTAACTTCTCAAACACTTGTCACTTGATATACAGTCTATGGTATGCACAAGTACATATATTTCAAAATACTTTTATACATGTTTCAAATTGTGGTTGCTAAAAAAATGCAGTACGTTAAGAAGGACATAAGTTCACTTCAAGAAGCTGCTTCCACGTCGTTCATCTTCATAAACACTGTGCTTTTAGATCGAAACAGATACAACATGAATGTCTGTTGTTCTCGTTTTTAAATCAAAGTATCCTCGGAGAACATCAGCATGTTTCTGCATTTGCATGACAATTTATTAGTTTGCTGCTGCCTTCCTCCCCGGAATTTTCTTGAATGTCAAGGAGCTCAATTTCCATTCCCCGGATAAATAAAGCAGCTGGATCATTACAAATGCTTGTCGAGTAACAATGCTCAGACGAGCCTTTGACGCCAGCAGGCTTCACAACCTGCTACAGTTCATTAAGGCAACCTACTAACAGCAAAGTGACAAAAAAAAAATGTGTGCACTGTGCATGAAGTGTGACTTCCTGAGGCAGCGTCCTCATCAGTCAACTCTGTCTGTCAGGCGGCATTATGCTCACTAACCACCATCTTGTCAAATATGTGGCTGGACTGTTGAGATGAGGCAGCAGGTAGACGGCAGATATATTTGTCACACATTATAGGCTACACTTTATATACTTCAACCACCCCCACAACTTACATAAACAAGCCCTTTTTGTGATCTACCTGTGGATACTTGGGCGTGCTGGTGGTTGTGCGTCCACTGGGGACATCATTCGGAATCAATATAACATATAAGACATCTAGAAATAACTCAACAGGAGATGTGGGATTCAATGCTTCAATGTTCTGCTTCATAGATATTGATACATAACATGTTGCTTTTTGCAGATGATGTGATGCTGCTTGCCTCCCTCAAATAGAGAGTTATCGCTAAGAAGGTGTCAAAGTTCAAATGAAAATCCTTCTAAATTTGAGACAACAGTTTGTTTGTCCAGAACAGGATTTGTTATGAGTCTTGGCTTTGAAAGCGAAAAGTGGAATGCTGGAGAGAACCTAACTGAGGTAGAGGAGAACAAGCATCTAGGGTTCTTGTTCACGAGTAAGGGAGTAAAGGGTGTATTAATCTCTTCCATGCATTCATTGAACACAAATATAAGAAACAGAAACATTTATTTCCAGTGTTGTAATAACATAATATGATGAGAAAACACACAAAACAAAAGCAATGGAGAAACAGAACGAAGCACATATATACGTGTTTATCTTGCAACAAATCCACAGTCTGAGTCATTTGGTCAGTTTCAAACTGACAAGATGACATTAATGGCGATCTGCCTCAAGGTGCAACTTCACCTCTATATCAGCTCACCATGTAATTTTAGCTGTTTTTTTCTGCATCAAATCTGTCCGTCAATTTTCCTCTGATCTGTGACATTGACAAAACGTCTTTTGCAGTGTGCAGATGCTTGCTGGGAGTTTTCAATTTACTGAAGTTTACTTGTAAACCTTCCCGCGAAACCAGCCTGTCTGGGACCATCAATCATCGGTTTTAAAAAGAACTTTCTTTTTTTTCCTCCAGTTCTCTATTTTGACTTAAATGGATTATAGGCACATCTCTCTTTAATGTTTGCTGAGAAGTTTGCAGACCATGTTTGTTGCCATTGTTTGGATATGTAGAGATGTGATGCTGGATACAAAGAATGTTCAAAAGTTAGAAATGGTGGTAAAGGGACCAGGGTGTATTTTCAAGCCTAATGTGAAGTACTAAGTGTTGCAACCATGTGGTAAAGTTTTCTTATACAAACATCTGTTGTAATCAGTAGGTGAAACTACCTAAGTACCTAATGTATGTAAATTGAGATCTGAAGCCTTTTATTCAAATTAACTTTTGTAACGTTAGCGCTCACGCTCTGAGGATCAAGAGGGTTTCTGCAAGAGTCTCTTAATGTATGACCCAATGTCAGTTTTTTTTTCCTCCCAAAGTAGATGATTAAAAGCCTGTATTATATAAAGTAAGCCAACAAATACCTATTTATTTATATATTTTCCAAGAACTGGGCCACTTATATTTGTACGCAAGCAATGCTCAACTTAAGGAAGAAAATATGTTTGTGAAAGTGTTGGGATAGCTCCAGTTTTTATATTATTAAAACACGCTCTCCTGGGAGGACTGCTAGAAAATGCATTGCCAGGCTAGTTATGGAGTTTTGCTCAAACTTTTCTTCTACTGAAAATGAGTGTATAAACCATAAAAGTGTGTTAAATGTTTTGAAGACAGATTAAAGGAATTCATTATAAAAAAAAAAAAACTTTTGTTGCTGAATTTTAACAGAACATTGTTAAAGCAGGCACACATTCAATTTAAGCCATTACAATGGAAGGATACCATTTTGATGCAAATTTAATTTGCTGACAATACACCTCAAAGTTAACCCCCTGTTGCTCTCTCCTCTGGGACTTTTATTTGAAGATTGAAAATGGGCTAGCGGGAGAAGCTGTTGATGCCTGTGTCGCCTCACATCAGGATTTCTGCTACAGTCTCTTCTATTCTTAGGCAAAAAGTCATGATTCGGCGTCAAACTGTGCAGAATTTTGCTTGTGGCATTTAAGGGGGAAATACCTGCCTTATGATGGATTCTGAAGTGCGCAGCTCAACACTTTGGAATTGAAACACTGCCTCTATGGAAGGCTTAAACTGTCAATGTACTATTATCAGTTAGCATTTATCTTGTCGTTGTCACAAGTGTGTCACAAGTTAACGTTTATTTTTCTAGTTTTTATAGTTTGAATGCTCGTCGCATGTTTCCTTTGTTGGGGATATAATGTACATTTCTAACCCAACAGATTTGGTTTTATTGTGAACCATGCAAATATGGGAAAATACAGGAAGAAAAGTAAAAATCTTCAGAAAAATACTTCTGTATAATGCCAATCTCTGTGAGCCTTGAGGTTGAAGCCTGTACGGTTTTCATTCTAGATTTACTTAAAGGCATGTTTAAGGTAAAGGAAATCTACTGTGGTAAATAATAGGATGTGAGATGAATATTTGGGGTAAAGAATGAGGATATTTTTAAAAAGGTTATGAGACAGTCTATTGCTTGTTTTCATTTTGGGGTAATTTCCGTTAAAGATCAACTAAACCCAAAAAAGTTAACCCTCAACCTTAGTTTAAATCGTAATTCTGCATCGTCGATCATTCTTAAATGTGGAAATGCACATGTAATTGAAAAGAAGATGCAGATCATGCATTTTTCTCCAATATATCTTGAATTATTATATATATATAAAACTGTGAATGCAAAGAGAGACAAAAGAAAATACAAACAAAAGCTACATACAAACAGCTCGGGTGCTTTGTTGAAAATCATCAGTAAAAAAAAATCCAGGATCCAACAACAGGGTAGCACAATCCAAAGACGAGGACCATTACAGTAGCTGTAAACGATGCCACTGTGGCGTCTGGCATCGTGCAGAAGACGCCCAGGTAAGTGCAGCCGGTGATCATCAGGGAGATCTTGAGCAGCTGCTGGAACTGTCAAGGTGGAGAGAGAGAGTCAGGAATGGAAGTAATTAAAAAATAAAAGCTTGAGGACGGCAACCATGAAACCAGTCCTTGTTTCAGTTTATATAGCTTGTATTTTAAAGCGGTCTGTACCTGATAATAATTACATTTCTTTTTCCAAATATTCAATAATCATATTTGTTAAAGTATTAACTATATTAAGCAAATCATTAGTTGCTCTAGCTATGGACACCAAATGTATTTTGTGTTTATTAAAAAAAAAAAGAAAGGAAATTAAAGGAATTCTAAAAGATAGAGGAGGATAGCTTGATGGGAGAGTAGTAACACCTGGTTTATCATAATCAATCAGAAAGAACGGTAGTTAAAGGAATAATTTTACCGTTTGCCATGTATAAAAGACATGTTCTTAATTTTTTAACAATAGAATTTGGTATGCAATAAAGTTACCATTCGATAGGTGTCCGTATAAGCTACAAACTGATTTTAATTATTTTATTAAATAAAATGATGACAGCTTGATCTTTAAAATATTAAATTTAAGAAATACTGTTAGGTTCAAATGTAATAATGTTTAGACGTCTAACCGTGATTTGTTTTGTTTTCCTTTCGCTGGCGGCTTCTAGTCTAGACCAAAAAGACGCATGTGCAAATAAAAGAAAAATAAACAATTAGTAAGTGTCATTTTCACTGAGGGTTTCATGGAGGACGAGAAGAGCCAGTGCACATTAAGCAGTGTGATTGGATAAAAGCGTCTGTCGGACCTGATGCACTGCAGATAGCGAGGAGACGCGCGTTGACGTAGGAAAGTAAGAAATGGAGGCAGATTATTCCAAAGAGGACAATGAGAGAATATAAAAAGGTGGAAAAGCTCTGTTTTGTGGTCGGTGTAAAGGCGCAGCAGGAGTGGAGAGAAAATAAATGCCATCTGTGTGAGAAACTACAAAAAGAGAAAAAAAATGGGAGTCTACTAGGCCTCTTATATTCAGGGATAATAGAGCTGTCACACTGTTTTGACTTGGGGCATTGATTCTGGCTTTAATTGCTTTGCCCCCCCACTGGCTGGATTGCATCCTTGGATATTAAATGTAATGTATTGTCGACCAAAACAGCTTTGGCATTGATCAGACACTGATATGTACTCATGTGTCATGAGCGCCAATAATCCCTGCATCGATTGGAACCACCCAGCAATTACTCTGATTTATTCTTTTCTTTTTCCCCTTCTTCTTCCATTTATCCGAGTTTAAAGCTGCATTCTTTTATCCCACGTATTTTTTACCGAGCAACACTGGCCGTCGTCCATAATGTTTTGTCCACAATGATTTTGAAAGAAGCCGCACTAAAGGTTTATTTTACTTCAAAGGTCAGGATGAAATGCCAGGGATACACATAAAAAAAACTTGCGTACACTGTATAAAGACATAAACAAATATAACAGACATAAGAAAGATAGAAATAAGTCAGTACACTCCAAAAGAGTAAATGATTAGCCTATAATGGTCATGATGATGATCTCAGGAGACCAGGGGATGGATTCCAAAAGAGTCTAAGAGCCAGCGAGCTTCTAACTTTTGTTAAAAATCCTAGCATGGATTGATTCTAAATAAAGGTTCCAAAACCACTGTGAGCAAGAAATGGACAGAAACTGTTGTCTTGGTGAGGAGGTGGGGTTGAGGTTGACCTCCGTTGCCTGGTATGAGTCATTGTTTCAAAAGCTGTAATTATTTGATCTGCAAAGCTAGATACAGAACAAACTTTTGGTGATAATGGGAAAAAAATAATCCATCAAATCGATAAACTTGACCAAAGAATCTCATATTCTGTAGACTGTGGACTTGAAAATTACATTTAATTTGCTTTATATCTATTAAATGAATAGTAAGCAATACTATAATAAAAATATACTTTGTGGTTTTATCCTTTCTTATGATTTTGTTTTTGCCCCAATATTTTCATTGTGGCGTTAGGTTGGAGACGTTAGTGCATCTCTAATGAGATCAATCACAGACATGATTCTTGCAGGATAGGCTTTTAGCAATTTACTGCCATCCAATGTTGGGAAAAATATCTTATCTTCGACTTCTGTCACCATTTTGTCCTACATTTAAGGAACTCTTGAGCCACTTAAACTTCATCTTACCTGCTCTAAACAGACGTTCAGGGGATCTCTTGAGAGTAAGGATCCTTCCCAATTAGCTCTTATCCTTACAACGATCTACTATTTACTTTTTCTCAGAAAACATTATTGTACTTTTTAGTAATTTGGCCACTAGGAGCAAAAATCATTAGGAATCAACCTCTGGGCAACTGAGGGGAACAACAGATGGATACATTTAATGTATTGAATGTTAAAGACAATTTGAAGGTGTATAGACACAAGTAGGATTTCTTGGATTGTTTGCCCAGGTTTGACTCACTTCTATGTTGTCCCTCGAGGTCATAATTAAGGTGCCCCAGAATTACTTTTTTGAAATCCCATTTTCAATCCCTGTTTAATAATGTTCTACAAATGCTTTAATATACTCCCTTGACTTCACAGATCACATGCATTGTATTCAATACATGTATTTATATTAAAAAAAAAGTCTGGCTTTTTCAGAGAAACCTGCTGGGATTCCGTTAAAACTTCTCAGTAAATGTTTTCTGTTCAGAAGGAATCGTTTTTGGGAATATTTGGGAAAGTATCTTAACAGGACTATTGAAGTATTGGAGTATTGAAGTTTCAATTGTTGATATATACCAAAGCAATTGAAATGCAAATCGATGTCAGTGTCATTTGATTTCAGAGACATGCTTTTTGTCTAAGCATTAATTTTGGATTCAATAAAAAAAAAGTTACAAAATCCCTTCACACCATGGTGTTTAAAATAATAGTGGGTGAAGTATTTTTTTTGTTCAGTGACAATTAATTTATCACGTAGGTTGTGTTTGCACCAGCTGAAACCTTTAACCAGTCATCTTGCTATTGCGGCACAGCAACCTGAAATAAAATCTCTGACATATCCAAATTTTTATAAGCTATTTGGAATTCAGTCGAAATTTGCAGTCGAACATCAGGTACTTGAATACTTTAGAACCTATAAAATGAAGTCTGTACTGCAGAGATATGTCACGCCGTTGCATCAGCTGGGAGTTCTCTGGAAAGTTTAAAATACTCTCCTAATGGTTGGACACAGTGGTGTGACGGCGGCGTATTGGATGAATTTCCATTAAGTCAGAGCTCAGCAAATTTTCGGAGGGGAGATTGATTTTTGACACATTTCCCCTGGCAGACGGAATGTAGAGTGTAGTCAGACTCTCAGTGGTCTAGAAACTCATATCTTTGATTATTTGTGTTGTCACTGAAAGAATGCATCAAGTTAAAATGAGCTTTTAGATTTACTTTATTGTTGATGTACTGAGTAGACTTCAATTTTATCTTACGTGATGCCAGTATGCTGGTTGTTTGGCACTGCAGTAGAGTTTTAGCAACAGTAGCTGATGAATCCTATCCTCATTTTCAAAGCTAAATTGGTGAAACACCCATTATGTCAACGTTTCAATAGAAAACTGTTCAAAGCAAAACATATATATAATATAAAGCAAGGAAAGTAGGCTCTGAAAATAAGAACACTGTTTCATGAAGCTTCATCAAACTACTGATGTATTACATCAGACGTTTCCCAATACGTCAATTAAGATACATCGGTCGATCACGAAACTGTTGCAAGAAGATTGTGTGACATAATAAAATATGATATAAGAAAATAAAGATTGGTTGCGCTGTATATCAATCAAATTGTTATCACCGATTGGTTGACAATATGATTGACATCCACAGCAGCCAATCTGAGCTCAACACTCTTCCAGTTCACGCAAAGTAAATATGTATCAAGAGCAAAAGGCATTTCACGCAATTCAGAAAAATGATTAGGAATTATAGGCTTGTTTTTTTTAATATTTATATAGCAGAGCAACATGTTTTAACAATTACAACAATGTCTACTGTTATTCTATTTAATATTTATTAATAATCCTTTTCATTATTTCTTAACTCATATTTCGCCACCATTTTGATCCTTTTCCTTCATCACAGATTTCCTCTTCATATTTCTTACATCCGTGTGTCTCGTTGTTTTTTTTTTTTGAGACCTGGTACCTCTACGTCTAACATTGTTTGTCCTCTGTCTCTTTTACCTTCGTGATTTAAGACAAGGTTTTTCCAGGGACCACAAAAAGGAGAATGAGAGATGGCTGCTGTTTTGCTGGTGGTGGAGCTGTCACAAGATTACACCCCCAGGATTAACATTGGGGCAATAAAGCTGGTGCGCCAGAGATGATGAACTACGGTGCATAAATAACAGCTCTAGCGTTATGCTGCTATTATCTAGGTTCTTCACTGCCATCACCTATGATGGGATATCGCAACAGCAACGCCGTCAAGCACCGACTACTGTGAGCAATTTAACTATTTGGTGTTCGACAGTTTTCAATGTTTTTTATCAGGGAAGTGAAAGTAAATGAGTCGTGACTTATCGTGCATCGACTTATCATACTTTCGATCAAGGAATGTGAAGGTCAACGTATATTTTAGGGGGAAAGAAATAACAGATTCTTTATTTACATCATGGAGGGAGTGTAATAACAGCAAAGATGGTCGCTGGTGGAGAGAGAGAGAGAGAGAGAGAGAGAGAGAGAGAGAGAGAGAGAGAGAGAGAGAGAGAGAGAGAGAGAGAGAGAGAGAGAGAGAGAGAGAGAGAGAGAGAGAGAGAGAGAGAGAGAGAGAGAGAGAGAGAGAGAGAGAGAGAGAGAGAGAGAGAGAGAGAGAGAGCAGATACAGCTGGAAAGGTTGATTTAATAATCTTGGGTGGAAGCACTTAAGGGAAGGAAGGAAAGTCATTTCAAACTGTCAATCAAAAAGGATTGCCAGCATCTGCTTGAGAATGAAGGTATCCGTCACTTTTGAGGGTTTACTCTCGTTTCCTGGTGGAGTTGCAAGAGAGTCGAAATTGGTCTTGTCAGTTACGTTGGAGTTCAAAGTGCACGCTGTCTTAAGAAAGATTAAATGACAATGAGTTTATTGTCATGCTTGCTTCAAAGAACAGGGTAGACCCCAAATTTACGACAGAGTAAAGAAGCAAAAATGTAATCACAAACCCAGTAGGCGTACTTGCCTTCAGATAGGGAAGTCAACAAGTGCAATAAAATCCAGCAGAGATGATTGGATTTGTGATCAGGTGTGCAATGAAGGCTACATAAAATCATGTTTTACGTGTTCAAGAATAGACGTAATCATGTTTTAAAGCCTAAAATTGCCTTCTTTGACTGCTCCATATGTATTTTAATCGAATAGTTCCCTTTGAGAAGTTGGTAATTACCCATCAACCCGAGAGAAATGTACTGACTAATGGACATAGAGATATATAACATATTGTATTTTATAATTATCTAGAGAAGCCCTCAGAGATCTCATAACTCTGCAGCTAATTTTGATGTGATTGCACCCAAAATTATCTTACATTTAAAGCTCATTCTTGAAAGGCTGTTGGTCTCCAATGACATCATTAGTTGCTGCATGGTGGGATCGCTTCTACATTTAAGTAGTGCCCCAGTTGACTACTCTAAATAATCTTCTTTAAAATAAACATTCTTCTTAAACAATCTCGAAAGAATAACAGTGACACATTTTGGCAGCACAGCCACATGGATGGTGTTTATTGGTTTGATATTTTTGGATTTGTTTATTTATTATATAGTTAAGTTATCTATTCCATGCCCTATTCCATGCCCTATTATAAAACAACATTGAAAACAAAGTTTCTTGGAAATGTATTTGCAATAACTATTAAATCAACATTCAAGGTAGGGCACTGTAAATGAATAAAACAACAAATTGATGTAAAGCATGACCCTTGTTTTTTATCTGAATTATATATTAAGTAAATGTAAATCCTGTGAAGAAGATATATATTGCTGTCTATTAGATGAGCCCATCTTGCGCTTCACGAAGGGGTAATTGAAATATTTGTGATTAAAATACATGAATAATTCTCTCAGCAAGACGAGGCCAAGTAGACAAATATTTACCTCATTATGTCCTGCATTAACATTTTCAATACATCAGCAGTGACACACAGGCGCGACCACATACTACCAGCAGGGTTACAAGGAACGTAATTACCATGTAAATAAACAATGTAACTTGTAATTTATATTTATTTGGGATCATTATTTCAAATTGACCATGTAAAATGTAAGACGTCTATTGATGTAGTTTCAGATTTTGATACTTCATTGCATGAATCCAGTATGAAACGATTAACAATGTATTATATTAATTGTGAAAATAAAATAAATCTTTCCTACTACTTAACAGGTTAATATCATTGGAAGCTTAATTGAAGTGTTGCGTGGCCTATTTATGGTGGTCCGTGCTGTTGTCTCGTAGCATGAAAGCTCCTCAGTGATAGTCAAATCCAAGGAGCACTATTTCTTATCTGCTTCACAAAGCAGCTTTATTTGTGAGCCTTGAGATCCTGTCAAGGATAATTGGATAATAATGAATGTTCTAGTCTGTGTTGTCCAGATGTTAAGTTAATGATAATGCATTTTTTTGTAATGCAGGGTTGATCATGTAGAAAAGGAAACGCAGAAAGTGGGGCTTTAGATGAGCATTGACATTGATATTTCTGTCAGCCTTAAAAAGGAAAATTAAATGGACACATATATGTCCAGCCGAAATGTTGGGAACAGAGAGAAGACATCTCACCGATTGGTTCTGTGACAGTGGCTTTGACAATCCACTTCGGCTCACTCCTCCATGTGTCAGGATCTCCTGTAGAGATGGGCTAAGGAGCTCAGTCAACCGCAAGAAACTTGCCGCTGCTTCCTCATGTAGAGAGTCATTTGAGACGGTCAGATACCCCTTTGCACTTTCTATATACATTTTTTTTTTGGAGGGTATCTTTTAAAAGTTTGCCATGGAATATTTTGTAAAAAAGTTACTTTAAAAACGTTGAAAAACTGTGAAACCTCGAGATAAAAAAAGGTTTTCTGATTTAGTCTTAAGCAACCAGAGGAGGGTGTTTAAGTGATCGAACCTTATAATATTAATGGGGAAGGCTGAAACATATGTCATTTCTTTTCAAATTAATTCATTGGATGAATTGTCCCATCACAAGGTGCATTATGTCTGGTTTCCACTTATTATTCCAGCTTTTACATTCACCTCTTCACTTCTCAGCCTCTCTATTCACTCAATTATTTAGAATGATTTTGAAAAATGTAAAATGGATGATTGGATCTAGGATTCAGAGGAAGATGTTCATAATGCACGACGATAAATAATAGTGTACTTATTTTAAAACATGGAAAATCACCTGCTGTATTTGAGATATATTTCTCACACTAGGTCACTACTTTGGGTTGTATAAATGATAGCAGAAGGTTCATAATGAAGACTTAAACTATAGTTGATATTGCTATGAAACTGTTCAGAAACCTATGAAGCAATTTGACAATTGATTTATTTTACTTTAACTGGACATGCTCCAGTGTTTCTGTGATTATTAGATACACTCTAAAATTGTTATAAATGATACAAATGAATTAATGTTTGGATCTTTTTCTGACAAGTTTCCCAAAAATAATGCTGTCCAAACAAGGATTAATCTACCCTCATATTTAATCTTTATATTTAAATATGTATGTGTGCACGACTCATTAAAGCTATAGTTCTGACGTTCAAATTAAATATTTATTTGGATTAAATGATTTTATAGTTTACAGGATAAAGAAATTATTTCAATTTCTCTGGCATAAATAAGATTTCATTTTCAATTAGTTAACAGCAAATAGTACATCTGAATTAAACTAATTTAACATAAATGGTACATTTTCTAATACATTTTCAATACTCAACTCATTTAATTTCCACATGTGTGTTTTTGTTATGCATCAAAAGAACATATTTGGGTTAAAGAGGATTGTGCCCCCCTGACGCTTCTTCACAGTAATATCCTGAATATCGAAAAAGCTTCATGGAAAATGATTCCCCGAGATTGTAACCCAATCAAATTTGAGTCCGATATCTTTTATTTAGGGAGGTCAGTCTTGCATAAGGCATCAAACCTCACATGCACGGAATGTTGCATGTGTATGTATTTCTATCGGTGCCACACTTTCTCTTTTAACTACAGCAAAACTTTTGTTAACTATTTCATGAACCTCAAAAATCTGCACAGACTTCAAAGGAGTTATGCAGATGGGTCTATTCTGCAGGGATTTTCGCTCCCTCTATTTCAGAAAAAGTTTGATCTGCTTAAAGAGGTCTATTTTTTGAAAGAATCAAAGCATAACCTTTCAATAATGCAGCACACACCTTCCTTGCTTTTCACCAGAGGGAACCTGAAAAGTTTTTATTGGAGGCTCACAAGTTTTTCCTGTTAAATGACTGATTTGATCATCAGTGCCTGCTTTATGACAGTAGGTAAAAAAAAAACATCAAACGTTGCTTCGATGTATAGTCAGACACGTTTTATTAAAACACATTATCACATTGATATTACCGCCACTGGTAAGTCAGACTTACCAAACTTCTATGGCGGTGAAATTTTCACTGACTTTTACCCGGTTTACTGAAATCGTTTCTTGTGTTTATCACAGCAGAAGTTACATTGTTGAGCTTCAGAATCAGCTGTTTGAACAGCAGCCTCGCCTGTGTATGACTCTGTTTCACAGCAGGTGTGTGAGCGAGCTTGATAAGCTCTGGCAGACCCCTTGTTTAACAAGTTTTTTTCAGAGCTCCGTCCTTGTGGATCTCTACCAAATGTACCTGTTTTGTTTTTTGTTTGTTTTTTTACATATCTTTTTTGTTATGCTGTAATTAGGTTTGACTGTAACTCGCAACATAATGATTATATTTTGTGGTAAACTCTTTTTTATTGTGTTGGTTAATGAGTTCTTCTGTGTGTGTCAAGGAAGAATAAAATCATTATGAAACCTCATTAGCTGTTTCATGAAGCCTCATCAACCCATCACTAGTTGGAACAATAAACTAGAGTGTGTGACCTATATGTCTGGAATAAAATGGAGAGTTTCTACTGGTACTAAATTTTTATTTTTTTAAGTGATAATTTACACAAAATTCAAATTTCACTAATTTTCTTCTCCCCCTCATATTGACTAAGGGTTGGTATTACTTTCAGAAATAATCTTTTCCTTTTAGAGTTATAGGCAAACATGTATGAACTCTGTTGTTGTTATCTTCGTCCAAAAAGGACGATTTTAACATCCAAATACCTCCATGTTGCTCGTCTGCAATGTCTATCTTGTATTAAAGCTTCAACAGGAGGAATTGTTGAGAAAAAATAAATACATGAGTCTTTATATTCTATGTTTATTTTAAGCAGAAGTCTCTTAGTCTCTCAGCTCCAGCTTAAAGTTCATACTCATTAAAATACATAGAGTTAATGTGCAAGTGCAAGATTTAATTGATGGCCCTGAATCTTCTGTTATAAATATGCTTAAAATATAGACTTGTTTAATGTTTTTCAGGTATTTGGATTGCTTTTTAAGTGTGTCATTTTGGAATAAGATGAAGAGGACGACAACTGAGTGCAAGTCATTGAATACATATTAATATACATTTTTGTTTATCGTTCCAAAAAGGAAAGGATTACTCTGAAAATAATGCCATTCATTAATTCATCGGTTAGTAAAATACACACCTGTGAGGTTAACTTAACAATGAGATAATAAAGCATTATGATACAGTGCTTTTATTTTCAGCCTACTAGATAGAATTCTGCTTTATAACGTTCGGCATCTGACACTGTATTTTGTAGCATCATCAGCCTATATCTATTAACCTAATCAATCTTTATGATAGTTTTATTGTAGTTATTTTTGTTGTCTTTCAATGGAACATGTCACTTTCCCGCTACATATGTGATGTGTTCTAAATTGGATGTGTACAGTTTAGGTGGTAGCTTTAGGATTGATATATTAATTACTATATTCAAGATTTGTATAGTATCATGTTGTTTTTTTTCAGTGCTTTTTTCAGTCATGAATGATTCATATATTTGTCTACTCTTTCATTGCCTACATAAATGTAAAAACCTATTCATTAAGATTCCAAACAAGACTCAAATTACACCCAGAACTACACCATTTCTCACAAATAACATTTCCCTTCACATTATGGAGACAATAATCAGAGGAACATGTCAAAATAGATTTTTGGGCTTAAACGCACTCGTTCTATAGAAGATTCACACTTTTTGCATCGATACGTCAGCTGTGGCACATATTCTGCTAATTGACATTCAGTTTGAAGCAAATATGACCTTGTTAGTTCAAAGACGGGATTCCAAGTGCAGCTCTATTATTTTTGCCAGCCCCAGGGCACATCTTTCCAACTCTACAACACATCTTGTCTTTTTCTTTTGCCCACAAAATATTTTCAAGGCCACCTCAAAATGTATACATATGTTGCTGAACAGAAAAAGGTTGGTCTGTTTTCATCTCCCACCACTATGTTGTTCACTGATTTGGAACACAAAACGACAATATTATAATTGGAGGAGAGAAGAACACAAATCAATACCACATGAAAGTTTGGTGGTATCTTTGATTTATAAACAGCGATGTCACTCCTATTCCTACTCTCCTAAAGCTGTGGATCTTTGTGTCAGGGGTGGTTTACTTGTGGGATTTGTGGCTTGGATCTGAAAAACAAAATCATTATATTGGAAAAGAAAACATCTATAAACAGTTTAGTACCAAACATGTACCTGAAAAATGGTATAATATACACCCAGTACAGTACATTAAGGCAGTATTAACAGTGACAACACGTACATTCTGCTCATTCTTTCTTTCAATGTAAAAGGGCTTTTGGGAAGTTGCAGCAGTTGTCACATATTTTTCCACTTGTATGTTGTGAGACTTTGAAAACACATTTCCTATATGGAGTAGCGTGTGGAACAATTGAGTGTACATACTTCATGACTTTCACATGTTGAATGGTTGAGTGAAAAATAACTATTACAGTCCAATGAAGCTTTAGGCAGTCTATGTATTATTTTATATGTACCTTATATGTACCTTATACATTCGTAAAAATCCACTTTTTCTATTTCCCTTTTGTCAAGAAGAAAATAAATGAAATGAAAATAAATAAACCATGATTCATAGAGTATGCTGCTAGCGAACACACAGTATTTCATGATGTGTTCCAGGCCATCTTGTATATTTCTAGTTTATGTAACATCGTGTTAAACCCACGTTTGACTGTCTCTGTGGCCCTGGCTCATAAACACACAGAAAAAAAAACACTTCATGTAACAAATCTATATTCACGTCAAGTATCCAGCCAAACTATTAAGTGACATGTGCGTATCGTGCTCGACAGAGCAGTCTTTTGTGGAATATGTTTAACAAAAATGTGCATTTTAACGATGCATACGCAACCGGAATAATGGTATGTAATACATGTTAAGTGACATGTTCGCTTAAATGTAAATGAACCCTTTTAAAGCTGTCTCTAGCTCTGGGAAATAAAGAAGGAAAGGTTAAGGGATTCTGTTTAACTGTTATTATTTTATACATGTTTAAAGAATATATAAATATTTCGAATGATATAATGAGGTTAGCTTGACACTTTGTTCTGAAAAATTACAAACTGTCTTTTAGAAAAAAAAAAACATGCCACTTCACTCCTGAAATGTCATCTCTGTACCTTCATCAGACTTCCAAATGTGAGCAGCAAGCGCACACCTTGAGCGTTCCAGTGGCCATTGACTAGAATTGACATTTCACTCAGAGTCTCTTATTTCAATCAGTATTCCTGTAAAGGTGCGACCGGCTGTGTCCTCTCATTTCCTTCCATGCTTCCTCACCTTTTTGTCCCCGTGGAAATGGATTAGCAGCCAGCACAAAAAATTAAGTGCCAAATCAATTACTGCCTCTCAAGGTTCCCATTAAAATTTCATGGTTGCTCGTCATATATCCTTCTCCTAGCTTGTCATTTTAATAATTTCCGATCCACGTAGGAGGTTGTACTGAAGAACCAGCAAGGAGTCTTTGTATGGATTTGAAGGCAACTTGATCCACTTAAATAGGATGGACGAGCATGTTTAATGATGTTCAGTGATGACACATAAATGAACGCCTTCCAATTCTTTAACTAGATGGACAAACCAAGCGCCATCTTGTTGTGGACTCACATATAACTTTTAGTGTCCAGAACCTGCAAACAAGTGTTTTGTATCAGTCAGTTTAAAAAACGTTTACTTTTGCCTTAGATGCGTGGGAAACATAGTTTTAGCTAGAACTGAACTTAAGTTTATTTGAGTTGAAACTTGAGGGGCCGGAGGAAAACCCAGAAGGAAGTACTTTGTGTAAACAGTAATACATAAAAGTAAATACCTTTAAAGTTAATCCCATTCGTGTTCAGAGCTGTACACTAACTAAGTTGCTTATTATACCATTCAAGCAAACCCATATCCGGCTGACTTACCCACCAAGTACAATCTTTTCTTGCTCAGGGACACAAACTCTGAGTGTGGTTGGATTGAATCTGGAACCTCTATTTCAAAGCCAACCACTCAATTGTCTGATATTGAAGGCGAGATCTAGAAGGGAGTTTATAATCCACAAAAAAGGTTTAAAAAAAAGAAGAAAAAAAAAAGGAAATAGCTGACATTACAAAAAGCATGAAGGTTGGCTTTTTGAGAAACTTGCAAGCACTACAACAATGATGGATAGCCAGAGGCAGTCCACAAAATCCTGCAAGGATATAATCAACAATATCAGAAATCATGAGAAAAGAAGAACAGCAAATAGAATAATCAACAAACTGACTGGTACTATGCCAGAAGACAAGCTGATCTGGCAACCCCTTTGAGGATCAAAAGTTGTTGTTTTTCTTTACACCTTAAGATATAAAGAAAAAGTGTGTGAAAAAAAGAAAAATGAGATAACAAAAGGCATCAATGTAAAAAAAATAAAATAATAATAATAATAATTTAACGAACCGAATTAAAACAGAAGTAGTTAAAGAAACAAATATATTGACAACAACATAACTAAAGAATTGTACATGTTGAAAAAAAAATACAATGCTGATGAATCACAATGCTTGATTGCAATCTTAGAAGACAAAAAAATGCTAAAGTATAATAAACATTCCATCAAGATCAAGAAACCTAAGATGGACGACTATTGGTTCCAGTTTGATGCTTGTCTCTTAAGTTGAATGATAAACTATATTCACCTATTTTCATAGACTATACATCTAATGATGCATATTGTTGTTTCAACATTCTGTCTGGCTTTATTTGGTCGTAAAAAAAGGAAGATAAATTGAACACATTGGTGGAAATGACAAGTCGATGGGGTGCAGTGTTTTCGTATATGGAACAAAACAGTCATATTTTCGTGACAGACGTCTTAAATCACCCAGCCAAGATGATGCAGCTCCCCTGTGGTTCTTAATAATGGCACAGTTGTCAGGATTATCGGTATTTTGTAAAGCAACTCCCACCACTGCTGACAAATAAAACATTTATTTGTATGTCTGGGAATCTTGGCCGCTTCTCCAACATTTCTCAATGCAGAAGATTTGTTTCTCCGTATTGACAACATTGCGTCTTTGGGAGAAAAAACAGATTATTGTTGATGTGTCACATGCTTGCTGTTCTGTTTTTGGCTTTGCTGATAGCAGCACTATTTAAACAAGTAATGTGGAAAAATTGGCAGTGTTCGGGATGTGCTTGATGGAGGAATTAATTTGGATTCACAACAGAACTTTTTCTTGACACACTTATTTCTAAAAATTTCCATTACAGGCGAAGAACAAGAACCAAAATAGACCATCAGCTGCATAAAAGCAGGCAAAAATAAATGTAGTGCTGGTGGTTTTAACAATAGAACTGCATCTGGATAGTTGAAATATCAGGGTGTAAAAGAGTGCAAAAGATACACTCTTTATATGTTTTCCATGTAAATAAAGCTTGCAGCTAATAGATAAATGACATAAATGTAGTTTTGCAAGTCTTCGGTGGCTCAATTAAATCTCAATTGACTGGTCTGGGCAAAATAAAAAAAAACAACCTACTCTGACCCGGAAGAGATGGAAGTCATGTCAAATCAAACCCATTATTGCCTCCAAAATCCCTTAAATCAACATTACTTTTGCTAAGTCTCAACACAAAATAAGAATGAGGAATGGATTCTTAAATATCAAGTATATTTGAATAAGCAAGTCAGTTGTCGACATTGGAGGGGAAACAAAAATACTAGGTAGTTTCTATTAAAATTGAAAGCCATTTGAACTGTTACAGTCATTGTTTCATTCATATATTTCCTACTGATGATTCCCTTTTCTGGGTCAAGTAGGGCTGGAGCCTGTCCCATCTACTTAGGGCTAAAGGCTGGGAAGACCCTGAACAGGTCCCCAGCCTGTAGCACACAGACAAACAACCAAATAATTGCTCATGTTTTTTGAATGTGTGAGGAACTTGGAGAATGTGTGGTAGACCCATGCAAGAGCAGAGCAGAACATACACACTTGTCATGGAAAGACTGCAAGCTTGAAGAAAAGTGTAGTTTAAAAAGTATTTTTCGTGAAATAACTCTATTTTAAACACAATTGAGAGACGGGTTGATGAGGCCTCATGACTCAGGGTCTTTATTTTTGAAAGGCCACTCTAAGTTTAAACATTATGTCATTGTCATTGGCTTATTAGATAGGAGCCAAAGATTATAAAGCAGAGTCTCATAAATGAAAATATCCTCTCTGTTAAGAAGTATTTCTCATGATTGTTTATATATTGTTATTTTAGCCTATTATTAGCCCATTTTATTTTGTTTAAAATACATATTTTATAAACATTCATAATATAAAAAAAGAATGTGTCATTTATTGTGTCAACTTAAATCGATAATACACAAACATGATCATAATATGTTTTCAAACGTGCACATTTTCGACATATTTAACTTAATCTGTTACGTTTAATATTTTAAGTTCAATCACGTTTTTCATAGGCGTCCATGTATTATTCACGTATCAAAGCTAATGCAAATATCTATTTCCTATAGTAACAAACATTATTTTAGTGTAATCTATAATATAAATAATATTACCATTCAAAATTGCATCACTAACAAAAACATTGCAAGCTATATCATGGTTTGCAAAAACTAGAGTTTTCAAAAAATATTTGAAACCTGTTTTCTGGAAAGTTCAGAGGAGATATTATGAAAAATGTTTGTGTGCCTCAAAAAACTTTTTGTTGATTCTCTCTGTCATCACGCTGTTGTTATAATCAGTGTTCCTTATTAGAGATGCAACAGTCAGTCAAAAGAAATTGTTCATAATTCAGCCCACGTCGTGCACCGAGTTGGAAATTGTGGACCGACATGTGATTGAGTTTGACAGCTCTGGGCTGGTTGAAGAAAGAGTATCTCAATCATATCAGCAGAGCATGTTGGATCAATTGCTCATGCCTTAATGAACGTGATATTCAGTGAGTGACTCTCATTAATGTCTGCAACTCAAATATTTCAATCTTGTGCCAAACAACTGTTAGTCCTCTCTTGGCACAATCCTTTGTGTGCAGGTTCGCTTCCAGGTCTGGAGGGAGGAAACTTGTGAACTCTTTGTGTGGAGAGGGTTTACTACGGACACTCTGGTTTCCTCCCACAGTCCAAAAACAAACAGGGTTTGATTGGGAACTTTAGAAAAAATGTCTGTAGGTATAAGTGTAGGTAAGTAAGTATATTTTTTAATTGTATAGCGCTTTTCCAGACCAGGGTCACAAAGCGCTTAAACAATCAAAACAATATTCAATAAAGTATATACTTTAAAGGGCAAGATAAAACTGATAACACAACAGGAGTTCCAGAAAATCAAGGAAAAGCCTGAACAAATAAAAATGTCTTAAGATGTTTCTTGAAGGAGTCAGTAGACTCCATCAAGCGCAAAGAGAGAGGAAGAGGAAGTGTGAGTGTGAATGGTTGTCTGTCTTAGTGTTCTGCGTCGGACTGGCTTCCTGTTCAGGGTGTCCCTCACTTCTCCCCTGAACAAACTGGGATAGGCTTCAGCGGGTTGTAAAGGAATAAGCGATAGAAAATGAATGAATAAATGAATAAACATGGCCTTGTCCCAAAGATTAGGCCATACAAATGTAAAGACAGTAGAGCCTCATGTGGCTTCAGATGTTGAGGTATAGAATCGTCTTAACCATGGACACATTATAAATACTTGTACTTGTTTATTCAATAGTTGGTGTTTGACACTGACTGATGAAGCTTCATGTCAGGGTCCACCAGGCATTTTCTGCTATTTATATATATATATTTTTAATTTAACTATCTTTTGAAACCTAACATTATTTTTAGAACGCCACTTACTGACCTTTGAAATAATGACACTGCTTCATAAAGCTTCACCTGCCCATCACTCCTCGTGAACAGAGAAGTAACCTACAAATTAATTAAGTTCGAATTTTACTTGTATTTCCAGGTGACATAGAGGGAGGCCTCTCTTGCTACGTGTGTTTCTAGATCAAACCCATTGGGATCATGTTAACTGATTTCTCCTTCAGTCCCAAAATGAATATGATTTTAACCCACGTCATCCTCTAAGGTCCTTGGAGACAAAATGTTGGCGCCGCAGGATGTGGATTCTGTGCTCCGTGCCTCTGGGGATATTTTCTGCCGAGCTATTTGTGTTTAGGCGGCTGAAAAAGATGACCATGCTCAGATTATTTTGACCTTCAGAGCCGCACACTGGAACAGCTCAGTTCTCTGCTCCAGCGGTAATGGGACCGTTACTGCGAGGTCAAATATGAGCGGAGACGAGGTGGTGCAGCGATTCCCGATTATCATTCCGGATCTACTTTCCAAAATGACTCCTGAGTTTGTACAAATTTCCGGGACATTTATGTTTTTACATGCACAATTAAAGGCTTTACATATAATTAACATAACTTCAGTCATTATCCAATGGGCTGTGAAGGGGATTTGTGTTCGCCTGTGAACAAAACCCATGTCATTGGTGGAAGGTAATTAGGTTTAACAACTAAGCATGAACCCAAATCACTCCAAGCGAAAGTCGGTGAGCATTGTAATTAGATCACTTACTGGAGTGAAGCGCACTGCTTCATTTGATCCAGATGTATACAAATTACTACTTCCATTTCTGCAGTCAAGGGTTCATTGTTTCCAAGGTGACAGGTTTCAATTTGAAATCAAACTATTGAACTATTCAGTAGATTGTACAATGAGTCTGAAATTGTGTAAAGATAACCTTATAACGGAAGCAAGTGAATGGAGAAAATAGTTAATACCCTTTATTTATAAAGACAAAGAAATGCACTTTACTTTTCATTCCTGAATTTATAGAAGTAGGTTTTTTCCCCCCTCAAAATACCTAATGTTTTCATCTTGACTACATCAAATGAATATAAAAACCATACACAGTATATGATTGGATGTACGTGGAGGTGGAGAGAAGAGTGCAGGAAAGGTGGAAATAACCAACAAGGGGCTACTGAAATCAGAAGAAGAGCCAGTCGTGGCAGAGAAGAAGGTGCAACATTGTGTTATCTAAAAATATATATATATTTTTTTTTTTCTCTAAATACTTCACGTTCGTCATACTTTTCTGTTTACCATGTTTGTTTTCCATCAAGGCATGAACAGTCACTCACTCTTTGCACATCAAAATGCTATTGAAATGAAACTTTTCTTAGGAATCACAGGCAAAAGATAAAAATAAACTTCAAGGGTATGTGGTGATGCTCCAGACTTCAAACAGACACCATATCTGCAGCTGTCATGGAAATTAAACATGTTTTTTTAAGCAACAGTGTCTTAGAATAATACCATCTGATGCAAAGGAATGAAAGGAAACTTAAAGAAAATAGTCTCAACGTCTTCCTTTTTAACTTCCTTCAGAGGAAGTATGTGAACTCTCACATTCCATTAATCATGAGAGGTATGATTAGCTGGGAGGCAGGAACGGATTTTTTTGATTTTTTTTAACTTTTATTTATATGAACATTGTGACATTCCTGCTGCAGCCGATAAGAAACATTTTATCGTCTCCTGAGATGAAGTCGTCTTGGTATCATTACTGAGTATCAGAGAAAATGACAGCGCAACAGAGAAACCCTTTTCTCTTTGATTCTTAGATGCAGGGTTTTTCAGAACATAGCTGTCAGATCTTTCTGATATGAGAAGGACAAGAAACATGTTGCTAGAGATAGCATGCAGCCGAGGATAAAAACTGTTTTATTTATTTTTTTAGTAAATGACTAATGATAATAGTGTTTCAAAATAAATACATCTTTGGTTTTCCTCTTATTAACTGTGTCATTCTGCTACACAATGCCTGTTTCAAATCAATTTAGGTATATAAAGCCTAGCTTTCTTTTGTCATTGGTGATTATAATAATAATAAATACAACAATTTAAAAAAACAATAAAAAAAACAATAATAATATCTCTGACAAATCCCTTGTTGAATAACACTTTAATTACAGTTTCTTTCACCACATCTTCATTTTATTATTTCAATAATCCTCTCCGTACAAGTCAAAAGAAAGAAAAAGAAAACATTGCACCTAATTAATGTTTTTATTCCAAGAACATAATGTGTAATTCAAAACATTATAATTAATCTCATTATAAAAGGTAGGTCATTGATACAATACAATGTTCATTTTTATCAGTATTTATTTTAACCGAAATATATATTTCGTAACACGCAACATCTAAAACTATACTGAGGATACGTTACTATGTTTATAATATTGTCCATTTTAAAAAAAAATAAATGTATAATTGCATTACGCTTAGATGGTCTGATGATTAGAGAAGTATCATAAGTGACATCACATACATCGCAGGATATCACTTAAAAAGTTGTGTATGTAAAAATGTCAGTAATTTCTCAGTATTATCTTGATCTTTAAAGTACAGTATGTACTTTTTTCGAGTATTGTTTTGATTGTTTAAGCGCTTTGTGACCCTGGTCTCGAAAAGTGCTATATAAATAAATATTACTTACTTAGTTACTTACTTACTTAATTTCATTAATTGATTAAACTGATTAATGTACTTACTGGCATAGATGATGAACATTTTTTTATCAACCCAAATTACTTTAGGCTGGTAAAAGAAATTACACTTGCGTCACAATAATAATACAATAATAATAAAAGCATATTACATTAATAGGGAAAAATTAGAAAAATCTCATTTTCAATGTGATAGACATAATCTTCTTTCTTTTAATGGTCTAGATAATGTTCTTAACATTCATTTAAATAATTGCCTCTTCAGTTCCAAACTATAGTATAGATATTTGTTTCCAGTTTCCATCCTAAGCCACTGCCGTAATATGGAAATTGGAGATAAGCAGTTTGTGTCAGAGTACTGCCACTGCTTCCTCCGTCGCCACAGATTACGGAGCACAGCATGTCACTTAGAGTCCGTGGCCCGCGTTTCACCTCATCTGTGTTTGTGTTGATGATCGCTGCATAAACTGCGGGCTCAGTTCAATATTTGGTCTGGAAATGTGGTTTTGAACAGTAACTTCATTGGGGAGTGCGTGCCTATCGCTCTGGGACGTCACACACTCGCACGAGCTCTCAATACAATCACAGTCACGTTGGGCGGTCGAGTCCCCATTCTCTCTCTTTGTAAATGATCGACATTTTTCATCATGTGACTATAATTTTGTTTCTGAAACGCAATGAGGGCTTTTGATGTGCAATAATTGCAAAGCACATTTTACAAGAACTCAATTTTAGATTTGCATGAAGACTTCAGCGGCATGTCATGGTGGAAGTATTTTTGCAATAAGAGACAGGAGATTGGAACCGAGATACTTGGAGCCGCCACAGCTTTGCGTGAGGAGCCTCTCATGCAGTAGAATGGAAATGAAAATGACAAAGTAATGACAATGTCATGGAAAACCTGAACTTTTGAGAAGGTTGGAATTTTTAGTTTTAGGAAATAGGTAGACACCTGTAGAGGATAAATAAAACTGTCATATATGGTAAGTAACATTCCAGCTCAGATAAATCTATGACCAAAAGTTCTTCACATACATCGACTCCCTCCTCATATCTGCAAATACTTCCTTTATATGTCTTCATGTAAAATTGTCGTAATATACGGTAGTTTGAAAGAAATAATCAATAACTTTTCTTTATGAGTATAAACAAATCGGATCCAGACTTCTATCATCAATATATGATAGATGGTTTTGCGCGGTACAATTCATTTCAATTTGATTTAAAGTGTCTTTTTGTAACAAAGTTATCTCAAGAGTCTTTAAAGTTTAAATAAGAGTTGGAGAAAATAAAAACAGATCCCAGCAACTCAACCAAGGGTGAATCACAGCGTGACATGTGTAATAGAACTAAAAACAACATTTAAACTTCAAGGATTTGGATTTATACATAGTATTTAAATCTGGAGGATGTATTGTCAGTAGTGCAGTGGCTTCTCGGGCTCCTCTGTTGAAGGAAAAAAAACAGCATAATAAAGAATTATTTTTATCCTAATTTCTTAAACTGAGAACATAATAATGAAGCCCCCCGCTAACCCCATAAGGGATTAAGTGGTAAAGAAAATGAATGAATGATTAAAGCTCATAAACTCTGAACCAAACCTGGAGGATCAAATATCTTGGAGATTAAAGACAATATCGAAGCAACATTAAAGGTAAAAGTAACTGTGACGAGAGACAAGAAGTTTCTCTTATGGAGCTCCAATGCTTGCAGACTGTGCGGACTGAGGTCTACTTTCAAGCTAGTTTCATTCTGCTCCAGGCTGTTGCTTGTGTTTTGTATCGATTAAAATGTAATTTCCCGGCCTCGGAAAACTCAACCAAATATTAATCTGTTAAGTGTCCGTCAACATTTAACATGTTCTGATATGTTGCTCCTGCAGGATCCCTGGCAGAACAAGTCTTCTTCAGGTTGAATGAGCAGTGTGTGGATATTCTGGTCTTGTCTGTGTGTATTCATTTTATATATAGTTAATAGCTGAGATGTGAACGAACTGAACACCATGAGGGTTCATATCGGATTTGGATTAATTGCCATGATCATTAATATTAATCATTTTTATTTAAATTCAGTGTCAAAAGATTTTTTACTTGGAAAAAAAAAACATGAATCATTTAAAAGTGGTACAATACAAAAATAAAAGGCGATATCACATTATCACAGTCTCTAAAAGTGTGTTTTTAAAAGGGGTCGTTTGTCCTGAAAACAAATACTCAGAAGAACCTTTTTGACCTCATTGAATTAGTAGGACGACGTACAGTACACGTCCTGATAATCATGCGGTATAATTATATTATCTTCAAAGAATAAAATAGCGAAGAAAGGCACTTAATCAGTGCAGACCTCCCCCAAGCAGCTCGATTTTGTATTTACGCCTTAGTTTTAAAATCGGATACATTTTTTGCATGTTAAAAGATCTTCAAATGTTTTTTCTTAGATATGATGAACACCGCAAACTTTGACAATATCTCTCGGCTCGTTATTAAGACTTCCTGGACTTGGTGCTGACTTATTTTTAGTTAAGTTATTAGCTGTTAACAGACAGAAGAGCATATAGCTTCCTTGGTCCAGGTCATTACAGCATACGAGTGGGGAATATTCTGTGCTCAGTAAATCAATAGTACTTATACTATATTCATTGTAGTGTCCTGGAAGGAGGTGATAAGTGGGCACATGGGAGTGCTGGGGGAAAATTAATATATTATAGAGCCTCAACAGAAGGTTCGTCATGGAGTCCTCATTGGAATAACAAGGACGATATAATAAATCGCTATTATATGTTCTGATGGTTTGCTTTTACAGTTTATATGATTTAATTTATAATGCGCAGTCTAAGAAATATCACCACATGACTTAAATCTATGGTTTATGTTACTCCTTTTTGCCCCCTAAGGTGCCTAATATAAAAAGTATACATGTAATTATGCACGTACAGTTTGTGATTTAGAACATGCAGGTGAAAAGAAAGGTCTACAACCATGTTCACCACGTGTTCTTTTTGAAACGATCCAAACTGAAGGTTCAATACAAACCATACAAAGTCTGGGGGCGTCTTCATTAGCATTGTGTCTATGTTCGAGTGAAAAACTGATCCACATTAGCCGACAAAATGTTCCTGCAGATGAAGAAAACAAACCTCCTGTTTGCGAAATGAATACATTGTTTCTCAGTCAGCTCTCAGCTGCTTCTTGTTTGCTATAAAGATGGACAGCACCACAGACAAGGTCAGAGAATAGTCTCCATGGTGTACTGTGATTTGCAATATGAGCAGAAATCGCAAAAGACAAGTCCAAGGATGAGACGAAAGGGTGGAGAAGGGGATCATTAGGAGCAAGATACACATGTGTAAATCAGGGGTCTCAAACTCAACTGGTCTAGGGGTGACCAGGGGTTGATTCTTGTGGAAATCGGGACGCAGCCTGTTTTTTTTTTTCAGTTTATTGATTTGATTTATATTTTGTGGTTTTAAATTAAATTGCGGTTATTGGTCCACAGCCTGCAAGTTTGAGTCCCCTGGTTTAAATTAAGTTGCATAAGGTCAGAAGGAAGGAAAAAGCCAATCAACCATCAGGAATTTTCACTTAAATTTAACAAGATGTCTGATGAAAAAGAAGTGCCAAGAGATGAAATGAAAGAAAAAAAAAGTGAAATGTGTTTGGCTTTCTCAAACAGCAAGTTAAAGGAATGTGAAAATATGTTCAAACTCACTATTTATGGAGGATTTCATTAAAAATATTACCTTCCAGACAGTGTTACATAAAAAAAAAAAAAAACACATTAATAGCTCGCCTGTTTCTAGATAATTCAGAAACCTTTCACTTTGACATTTTGTAGATTCTCCTTTGGTACACCCAGTAACAACTGAGCGGTAGATTAATGGGTTTTTATTTTCTTCCTTTTTTTTTTTTTTACAGCAATTGATATTGGACATTCATTAAGTCACAATTACCTTAATTGCGTTAGTACAGTGCCGGGTGACTAATGGCTTGACACTCATAAAATGCCACTTAGTGTAACAGCCAACAAAATCATCAAGTCTGGTATAAAAATATTTTAACGCAACAGGAGGATGTCCACTTATCCAGAGATTGTTAATAATGAAAGTAGATTTCGCTGACACCATCCCTTAATCACTGATGTGAGTAATTAAAATGCTTTGGATGCTGCTGCTGATTTATTCATTACACTATGACTTGTTTGTGCCCCAAATAGTTGTTGTTTTCTAACATTTAAAGGGCATTTACACAGATAGATTTATAATAAAATGACATTGTCTGTAGAATAGGTGCAGTGATTTGACGTTAGGAACTCCTGCAGTATGCTGGTGAAATAAAATAAATATAACTGTAAACTACATGTACTACATATGATCCTGCATTCTGCATTCGATTTGTGGTTTTGCTAAAAAAAGCTTTGTCTACCACCTTTCCACCATTGAACATTCAACATTGTGTTTGCCCACAGTGTATTTTTTTTTGAATGTGCAATTCCTCAATACTGATTGCTTAACGCTAAGGAAATACAGCGCTGTTATATATTTATCCTGCTGAAGCTTATAGCGAAAAACAGTGTGAATGATCAACAATGCCAAATATACCTCGCTAAGCTTTAAACTCCCTTGAGCTCAGCGACGTACAAACTATTGCAACCATGAAAAAGTAAAATGGTATTTCAGCCATATTAGTTAATGGCCGTTTTCCAACATTAGCTTCATACATATCCTAATTACCGTCTAATTCGATGTGAACGCTCTTCACAGAGTTTGTATTTAAGCTCCAGTAAGTGAATGAGGAATGTTTTTCTAATCCTCAAACAGGTAACCCTTCGGTAGGACCACATTAGTGCTCCTACTCTCCGGAGTGGCTCAATATATGTTCATAAATCAATGTGCTCTCTCCCCAGTCTCATTTGCATTAAAAGATGTATCTATTCATTTTACATGTTTGATCTATCAATCAATAACTGCACTCCGGATAGTAGCTGTAATGAATAAAGGAATATCTTAGTGTATCTTATCGTATTAGAACTAATGAGTAGAATTAAGGCTGGTATGTTGGAGCTTGATGTACGGTTAAGCTAACCGAAGAAGACTGTGTGTTAGCATACATTTAATGAATAAAACACCTTCCATGGTCCAAATATTGTGATAGTTAATTGCAAATTGTAAAGAATATGGGAGTTAAGCTTTGGTCACAATATAATTTAATTACTGATGGGTTGATAAATCTCCATGAAGCAGTGTCCTTACATTTTTACACTCTGCTGTTAATCATTTGCTTAAACTGCTATTCTATTGAAACCTAGGTGTAGGTGACCCAGTGGCTCGGAAACAAATGCATTCGCGGTATCCCTTTGTGTTGCCCCTGGGTCAAAGTGAAAGACCTCCCTGGCTTCCAGAAATACATATGCGGTGGCGGAGGTCACCGTGTCACCTTGACCTCGCAAGAGTTAACCCTGTAGACAACACAGGGGGTAACCTGAAACACCTTTGTTTTTGACCTTCGATTCACCTCAACCCTGAGATAACACAAGGGTTACGACACTTTTTCATGAAATCCATTACTTGTTTGAACCACTGTTTTGCCTGTAAAGTCAACCGTTCCAATGTTCTTTTAACATTGTTAGATAACAAATATCATCACAATTTGTTTTTTTCAGTTGTATGCTGTTTTTACACAGATGAAAAACCTGCCTAAGCTCATGTCTAACCAATCCTGAAGATCAATTGAGATCCATTTTCACTTTATTTCATATTAGCTGTTGACAAACAAACCAACAGACTAATTGTTGAAGCCAACTGCATTTGAGGGCTTTAGTGACATCTGTATTACATTGTAAAATATTATAATATTAAGTAAATAACTATAACACACACTTAGCTTCTTTTTTTAAATTTCCTTTCTTAATTAAAATATACATTGGGAAGCGAAGGGATACTGTTAGCCTTGAGGGAATGTCCGTAATGAATAGATTAATTAAGTAGAATGTAATTAAACCCTTTACTTAGCTCTAAATTCTTTTGTCACTGTTACCCATAAATGTAAGTGGCAAGTGGACCAATTGTCCTCCACTGATACACTTTTTATAGTTCTCAGGTGACATTAATAGACCTCACAGCTGAACCAATATATTCAATGTGAAGTCTGTAAAAAAAGGAGGGTGAAATAGATGACTTCAAATAAAATGAAGGGAAGACTATGGGCAATTAATTCTAGCCTGCAATAAAAAAGGCGTCTACCTCAGTACACTGACTCTTATCAGCTCCATCTGCGGAGTCCCAGCGTCAGACCCATGCATACATGCTGGCAGACAATGATATGAAGGCTGGATTCTCCCCTACCCATAAAACTTGAAGCGACTCTTTCTGACGCATGCTCTCACGAGAAGCCTTATTTCTATCAGTCATGGCGGCAATATCCTGTCCAAATGTCCTTCAACTCCAGTGCTGCTTTTTTTTTTTTCTTTTTGCTAATACACTTCTCAGCTTTTAATATATATGTTTTTCCTTTGGCAGACATCCATTTGGCAAACTCTATGAAATTAATCACACAAAGCCTGGAAAAAAAAATCAATGTCCAGGCTAAACGTTAGGCTGAGCCATTATTCCCAACTATCTGTATGACATCACACTGTAACTAATTGGATGTATTTGGTCAGTGCTTCTTTACTACAGTGGCTTCATAGATATGATGCTTTAAACATGATAATGTGGGGATATATTGGCTTTTGAATAGAGCTGTGTCTCAATCATGTAGTTTATTTTTTGTTAATACTAATCATCTTAATCATCAGCAGCAGGATACCCACATTTTTCACAGTGAAAACCTGAGGATGAATTAACTGTTTTTTTTGTCTTGTGTAATAATAACCTGGCAAGCTCAAAATTGTGCCTTTTTAAAAAAGTCATTAAAATATTTTCCAATCTCAATTCTTTATCCCATCATAAACTTGTTAATAAAAAAAAAGACGAATCATTTCTTCTTTTTGAATTCCTCAGCTTAGATATACTGTATTACTGTAATAATAAATAGATCATACTAGTTGCGTCCTTAACAACTAAATTCATACTAGTTGAGTATAAATCATCATTTGCTTGACCTTATGGCAGAACATAAACATCGGTCGTCATCCTGAAAATATAATCTAAATATGGTTGCAAATATCATGATTCAGTTTAAAGATCCAACATGAACGTTTTTTTGCCAGGACTAATATTTAATATTGGATTAATTTTTAACTGTCATGATTCAGTGTTTTCCGAGTAGAAAGAAAAGCACAACAAGGGCCTCTATCTCTTTCTGTGAACAAATGTTCACTCGGGTGAAAACGGATAATTGATGATAGTGCAGTTAATGCTGTCACACTATTCTGGCACTAGAGGAGACAAGAACACTATTTAAAAGTCCTTGAATTGAGCTTTTAACAAGACTGACTCATCTGTTGCACAAAATGTTTCAAATCCAGTTTAGAAAAGATAAGTATTTGTTGGTTTCGTAAGTACTTATATGCTGTATTCACTTTTAAACAAGTTTTTTTTTTCTTTCCTCAGATGGAACTGACATCAGAGTTTAACTATGACGACGAAGGAACAAAGATAAGTGTAAGTACTCATATTCGAAACATGTTTTTTTAACCGTGTGAATACTTTATTTATGCTAAACAGGCACTCATTTCTACTGTCTATTACATTTTAAGTAAAGTGGATTGATTAAGTAGTGCTAATCTATAACAATCATAATTGAAATGTTTTTTTATGTGCATTTATTTATTCATATATTATCATTTGTACATAAAGCATTTAGAGTTCCTTTTTAAGCATCTTAATCCAGTTGTTTAATAAAAGTCTGATTTAATGAACATTAATAAATCGAATTTTGTCTCTAATTACAAATTTAAGATGGACATGTCAATCATCTCAGAAAATTAAGGGACACCTTTAACACTTCTTACCGATGTTAAGTCAAATTGGAAGAGAAATAAATCAATAAATGAGATGTTATGTTGTTGAAGTAAAAGTATGTGCTACAGTAATGGAGGTCAATGAATGGTACATTTTGAAATGGCCGCCATGAACTTCTCGGTGTCTTGACTAAGCCTGATCTTTCAGTACACTGAGTACTTCAGCTAGTCTGCTGTATATAAAACATTTTTAAATGCTTAAATAGTAAGGGCAATAGTAAAGGAACAAGAAGCAATTTTTATGAATACGGTAATCTGGGCCTGTGACATATTTTATCTGTTTTCATCATGTCATGACACTGTGGTCTCTCTTCATTACTCTTACAGACCGTGAAAGTTCAGGGCAATGACATCTCACACAAGCTGCAGATGTCCAGAGTCAGCAAGAGTGACGAAGGCTTGTACGAGTGCAGGGTGACACGGGCTAACTACGGCGAGATTGTGGAGTATAAAGCCCAGGCGTGGTTAAAGGTTAACGCCACTGCTAGGCCTCGGCGGCCTCTGCCACCTCCAAAGAAGAGTTCCCCGTTGCACCTGACAGACAAGAAGCCGAGAAAGTCCAGCTCATCTCTGGGACAGGAGAACATGAGTTCAGACCAGAGGGTCTCCTCCACATCCACCTCCCAGTCCTCCTCCAACACAGCTAAACACAACTCTGGCTCAGGTAACACTCGTACTGCATGGTTACTCATCTTGTCTTGATTATCGTTGTGAATCATGTCAGGGACTGATCTGTAGCTTTTACAGAAGGTTGCCGGTTTGGTTCCAGGTCTGGAGGGAGTCAACTCGCAACCTTTTTGTGTGGAGTGTGTATGTTCTCCCTGTTTTGAGTGGGTTTACTCCGGGCACTCCAGTTTCCTCCCACAGTCCAGAAACATACAGGGGTTGATCGGAAACTTGGAAATAGTCCGTAGTTATGAGTGTGTGTGTGAATGGTTGTCTGTCTTTGTGTGCTCTGTGACAGACTGGCATCCTGTCCAGGGTTTCCCCCGCATCTCACCGAAAGAAACTGCGACCCCCATAAGGGAACAAACAGCACAGAAAATGAACGAATGACTGTTGTGTATGATCATTGCAAAATACACAGTCAATGTGTCAAGTGCAATATTAAAAACATAATTTAAACTATTTTTGACAGATGTTAACACCAATTACCAAATAAAGAAATGTGGATTTGTAGCGCCAGTGTCAAAGGTTAATATAATAAATCCTCCTGAAGTGTGAGAGAACTTTAAACTTAAGATGAGCTTTGGTATTTAGAGATGAAAAAGAGGACTTGAATAAAAGAGATATATGTATAGGTTAGGTCTTTCACATTTCTAAGTGTTCACAACAACCTAAAAACGTTTCCTTTCATTTCCAATTTTTAAATATTCTATTCACGCTAGCATGTCAATAATGCTATCAAGCCTCAAGAATATTTATAATTTTGTATTTCACGTGTTCCCAACCTGAGGTTGCCACAACAAGTAATTCTATTTTCGGAGTCAAATTGACAAAAATAGCGTATTAGTGTGTCAAGAGTCACAGGCTGATGTAACATCGAGATTATTTATTTTTTAAATAGCATCTTTCAGACAAAACAATCCAACAGAACTTTTTCTTTTCGTGCAGCTGGGTAACCAGTGCAAAACAGATCAGTACCTGGCCCTGGCCCAGTGGTTGATTTGAATTGACATTCTAAAGATATATTCAGCTCTACATTGGTATCTTCTTGTTCAAAAGGCCCTTGATTCAGTTTCCAATATCAGCTACAGAAGTTCCCCTGATAGATCTGAGTGAACCTTGGATTAAACATATGCGTCACCTGATACATACAGAAGAAGTACAACCTTTTATGAGACTGATCTACATGAGAAAATGTAAAAGCATGAGTAGTAGGTGCGTGTACATTTACAAAACTGGTTTCCAGAAGTCGTCTCTCTCTCACACCCCCGCGCAGCAGATGTTCCGTACCTCTCACTTGTTGTTAGCCTTGATTGTCTACAGCTCTGTCCATGTAAAGAAGTGCACAGTAAATTATTTAGTAAGCAGCGCCACAAAAATGGATTTAAAGTTTGGAAAAACAAACATTGCCTATGTTTATCAGTGGAAATGTGAGACAATATATATATTGGTTGCTAAATTTAATTTCCTGTGTCATGTCTGCAGGGATCCATCAACAAAATTATAATTTTGTTTAGAGTACGTTTTTGAGGCAGTGTGTATTTTTGTTTATTGTTGTTGAGGTAGACTGTTTTGATTTTCAATACTCAAAGTTCAACTCGAGGTCAATTGCTTGCCTCCAGCAATTCCAAATGTTCCTTCAGGACACATCTAATTTGCGCTTTCGACCAATTCCTGGCTCTCTACAGTGGCTACTCTAAGAGTTAAAAAAAAAAAAAAATCGTTTAACTTCGTGGCTGTTTTGAACAGTGATATTGATATATAAATGCACCTGCCGTAATAATCTGGCAGAGGCTCAGCTTGGCTCCTCCAGCGACAGACATTTTAGTGCAGCAGGCACCTGCACGAACTGGCAGCACGATGAATAACGTCCCAGACATATGCTATTTTTACCTCTTCCAAAGCAGCATCCCCATTGTCTCATTAAAAGTATTGGTTTCAATAGATATCATTGAAAAATAGTCTTTAAATGATTTGGGAGTCAAGTTATTTACTAAAATGACTATAAATGCTATTTTTATTTATGTGTTTTTTCATTCAATAAACCAAATGCGATAAGGAAATTGGTGTCATTAAATAAAATATGTAAATGTATGACTTTGAATATAATTTTCTATCAAAATCTGAACTAGTATTTGACTTAATTTTCTTCATTGCATGAAAAAAATTATTTATTTATTTATTGTTTATGCTGCTTCCTCCATTATGGGGATGGCGATCCCAGTTTCTTCGTGCAAAAGGCGGGGACACCCTGGACAGGACGCCAGTGTTTCACAGGACACGCAAAGACACAAAACCATTCACACACTGTGTATTGTGTTTGATTGTTAAAGCGCTTTGTGACCCTGATCTAGAGAGGCTCTTTACAAATAACCTTTACTTACTTACTTACACACACACACTCACACCTTCCTTTCCCCAAGTTGCTATTTATTTTTATTTATTTTGGAATTGATGGATTTTCCACTTCAAGGTCAAATGTTGATGCTTTAAAAAATTCAGTGTTAGAAAGTCATATTCAAAGTCCAACGAAACACATTGACCTCCATACCCAGGTATCATTTTTATTACCTGTTTCCTTGGCAGCTCGTAACAGATCAAGAGCACTTCTTTGTGGTGTTGAGACGTGACATGTTATCCTGTTATTCTAATGTCATTAATTAAATTATTACCAGAAATTATAGGTTTGTTATTTAATTTCAGATTCACACAGTTTACATTCAAGTATATACAGATAAAAGGTGGTAAAGACTAAAATCCACCAGCTAGTATAGCATTATATAATTATGTTTCGTAGAAGGGCTTTGTAAGTGTATGTCAATAATTAATATATTACCCTGGAAAAAAAAAACGGCAGAGAAGCAGATCTCATAAATCAAATGGAATGGTGGACATCAGGATGACGACTGGTTAATTAAAGGCTTTGGTAGAAGATCCACATGATAATTAGATGAGTATTGATTTTTCTTCCTTGAGATGTGCAGAAGGCCAAGTTGAGTGTGGGGATGGGTAGGTTATGAGTTGAAAGAAACACTAGAAAAAAAGATGTGTTCTTTTGTTCTTTTGCTCTGATGCAGTTTACTAGCAAAGTTTGAGTTACATTTTGTAATCATTTTTTTTTAAAATTGTGCTTTATTTCTTTTACACTTTAATATTGTTAAAGGGTGCCCGGTACTTCTGAAAGGAATTGGTAAAATGATGGCCGCCTCTAAATCTGCCACCGACAAAATTAACCTATTATTAACTTTGGAGAATTAAACAAACTGTTCTTTTGCATTGTTCATTCACTCAAGTATTCCAGCGTTCACTTTTCTTAAAAAAAGGCAAAAAACAGAATGGTAAATGCTTCTTAGTTAATTCATTTCATGAGCAGGGCTTACTTGTCAAAAGGTTCAAACACTCAGAACCGCCTGCTGCGATAGTCTAGAGTAAACAGCGTGACTACTTTGTGGCAGTGAGTCTTCTCGTCTCCGTTTGTGAAACTGATAAATGCTTCACTCCTCGGCTCAGCCACCTTCTCTGAGGGGCAGCCAGGCGTTGGCACTAAAGCAACTGAGTTCTGTCACGGGTCTGCTGTGGTTTGAGGGAGATGAGCAACAACTGGTAAATGGGTTAAAATGACATCCAACCAGAGGGTGAACATGAATTCTATCTTTTCTGCAACGTTGCGTCTGTAAACAATGGAGCAAGTTGGAGATGGGACGGATGAGAGCGTGGCTGGCAGGGCACTTTGAGCAGCAGCTGAGTGGTTGGCACACAACTACTCTGTATCAGTGTGTCAGCTGCTGTTATATCACACCTCTATCATTTCCGTCTGTGTTGTTTTCTCAAAGCTCTCAGGCGAAAAAGGGATGAATGCAAAAAACCAAATAAACAGAAAAAAATACAGAAAAAATGTCCCTAATGTCATACTTGTAACCCCCCCCCCACAAGGCATGCGCGAGGGACGACTAAATATGGACTCAGCTGGATTGCATAAGCAGTCATCCGAAGTAACGAAAATAAAAGAGCGGAATCACTGACCTTGTGGCTGAGAACCACCCGTTCTTTAACTCGCCTCCACTCTATGTAACAAGGGAGACGTCTGAACACTCTTCTTCCAAGAAAATAACAGTAATTACATATATGTAACATGAACTTTTGGTTTTCCAGCTTTTTCCCTTTCAAATTGTTTTTGTGAAGGATGTTATCTGTTGGTATCACCGATAGCAATAGAGATGGGTTGGTGAGGCCTCATTAATACAGTGATACATGATACAGTGTATTTATTTTGAAAGGCCACTAGATGATAGATGGAAATTTATATCAGGTTTCATCCAATAAGTTGTTCAGAGACAAACTATGTCAAGCAGAGGATCTCTTGCCATCTAATAACAACAGGATGGTCATCTGTAGCTATATACTAGTGATGGGTTGATGAGGCCTCATGAAACAGTTGATGACAGTATATAATATTTGGCCCTGATCTATTAATTAAATCAAACCTGGCATAATTTGTAAAACCTTGAGTTCCATCTAGTGATCATGATACCTCATCAACTGTTTAATGAAGCCTCATCAACACTCCCCACTATATGCTGTTAAGAATGAAAGGGAAGCATCAGAAGGGAACTTAATCTAAATGGCTCTCTATTTTTATTAACAAATAAATGTTTAAAAACACTATAAATAAACTTTGACCACATCACAGTAACACAGGGAATTTGTTGTGGTGCGTTCAATAGTGTGGGATAAATATTATTCACACAAAAAACAAAGGTTTTCTTAATGAAACTGAACTAACTTAAACATTTCACGGCACAATACATCGTCGGACCTCTTTTTGTCTTTTGCTATCACACCTTTGTTTCATCTGAATTCAATACGAATCTAAGAAATTGTGTAATGGATCTGGGAGATAAAAAATGTTGGTTTTCGCTAAAAAGAAGTTACAAAAACTAGACTACTCTGAAAACTGTTCAAACATTAAGTGACTTTCAAAGGATACTGGACTACATTCAAAAGAGTAGGGATGGGACTGAAACAAAGAACAAAAAGAAAAAAGACAAATATTAGACTAAGAAATAGAAAAAAAACAAGTGTGTAGTCTTTTTTTCTTGTTATTATTGGTTTTGTGACTCACAAAACAAACAAACAGCTTACTCACAAAGCTTCAACTGTCTGTCATTACAGTAATAGCAGATCAGTGTGGCCCATTAGAAAAAAATATTAACAGCTAATGAATGCAACATTGTGGAGGTTATGGTAAATGTGCTACACAAACCAACCTAGGATTTTTATTAATAAGCTGTTGAAAGTCATGTGAAAGTATGTGAGGAATGTTTTGATGGATACAAATGCAAAGCATTGCCTTTTTAAGTGAGCATCTGAGGCTTGTTTCTTTGAGGCTTGAAGAATGAATAAATAGGATGAGTTTATGAAAGCAGGTCAAGAGCTGAACGATGAATGATGTTGATTTCTTAAGAAGTTTGTTGGAATGACACAAACGCAGCAGGGTTTTGAATTCCAATTGAATGTGAAACAGTGTGATCAGGCTGTTGAAAGTGACTTACTTAAATGACAGAAATATGTAATTGATTGAAGTCATCACACGTTTGCAAACCTTGTAACAAATTCAATGGTGTCTTTGTAAAGTAAGAAAAAAAAACAAGATGATGAATGGTGTCAAGATAACTGTAGTATTAGATTACGACCAAAGGAACGCGTCAGATATGTCTGAGGTAAGCAGACAGACATTGAAGAAGCCCATCAGTCATCAAGCATCTAGTTTCACAACATCAACGATCTCTCCTGCTTCGTCTGCTGCAACTCAGAGAAAAGGGAAACGTGGAAAGGAAGCCAGTCAGGCGGAAGAAAACCAAATGGCACAAAGCCAGTTGAAGATCCCAGCAGAAGGCCTTGTGGTGATTCACTTTCCTCCCATGCACGACCCTCGCTGGCCTGAAATTGATATTCCACATCACCATTTGACTGAGCCAGAACATGGCGGCACAGCATTGCATTTTGTTTCCAGCTAAGTAGGACAACACTACAGATATTAGCTACCAAGCTCAAAAGTTATCCAGCTCACAGGAATACATTATCCTTTTAAAACCTCATTTTTGGGTGTATTATGCTACAATTCAATTCTGTGTTTTCTCTCCTCTTTGCTCAGCAATTGAAAGTGCAAGTGTTTGTTCTTCTCTAAAATTAGCAAAAGGACAATAAAAAAATAAAAAAGTGTGTTTACCTGTGGCGCTTTGAAGTAAAGTGCAGCTCAGGGGGAAACAATAAAACGAGGACATTCAATTGCTGCAAATAATTATTTTTCTTGTAAACACATACATTCATTAAAACCACTATTTATCTTAGAGTAATGTTTGATTATCTTGTCCGATTCTTGTTAGAAGTGTTGCATCCTTTTAACATAAAAGTTGTCTTACTTTAATGAAAAAAAATATATACTGTTTGTATAAATAGATGATGCCGAGTCCAATGTTGTTGCTCTGTTGACAATTCCTTCTTTAAAACATCCACCCAGAATCATTTTTACAGACCCTTGGGAGACACCACAAATTACATGCATTACACCACAGGGTGTTTGATACTGTACAATGATCACGACAGGGATAGTGCGTTTGATGACACCTTTGCTTTTCTCCTACAAGAAAATTGCATGCATGTCTTTGAGAAAAATCTCTTTGCCCGTTCTCATTATCTCTGCATGAGCACAAGCCTCGGAAAAAACAACACACATCTTGACACGGCTTGAATTGGAATCCAAAACTTTTCGGTGTGTCTCCTCCTCCTCCTTCCCAAGATCCAAATATAAAGGCAGTCACGTGCAAATAGCTGTATGAGTGCTTTTTACATGTCTGCCGCTATAAACTGAAGCCCATTGACTTGACAAAGTTGCAATAAATACCAGTTCCCCTGCGACACGGTTCAGCATTAGTCGCCTTAAATAAATGGTTTTGCTGTCTTTTAAATATAGCAAGGCTTGCGCCGGTATATTCTGGTATTTTATGATGATATTAATCACAAATTGCACTCAGTCCTTTGAATACAAAATCAGACGCTCTTGTTATTACTTGCTCATCCTGCTGGTTTTTACTGTGTCGAACGCTCTGTCTCTCCTGGAGTTTTATGGTTCTGTTTTTTAAAACAAATAATAAACTCCTGTGTACACTTGGTTATATATTATACATTTAACACAACCATCTGCATTATCTAGTATATCACCAACATTGAATTAATATATTTAACCTTAGTGTACGTAATTCATTTTAAAATAATACATAATTCATATGATGTGATCTTTAAGTTACAATAACTTTCAATCAAAGGTCTTGTACCTTTCCGGTGGGCTTAAACAATATAAAATGTATGATTAAAGTTGAATATCTCTCTGGAAAATACTCGAAGACTGGCAGATTTTAAAAGACAAAGGCTAAAAAAAAAGCCAGTATTAAAGGCACAATTAAATTAACAAATTTGATTTTTTTTAAATAACCATTCAATACATTCTTCTTTTTGGTTCATAGGGAAAATGTTGTGAATGTGTTCAGAGTACGTAAAAGTCAGAAACAAACTAAGAAAAATGATCAGCAACTTTGTGTCCTACTTCAGCCAACTTGGGAAAATCGTCGACTTAAAATCCTTGTGGAGTAGATTATCCGCAAGCATTAGCGTTGTTGTTGTGTGCGTTGCTTCTGTTGTTATGACTCTAAAGCATTGGCATAGGGCTTTACATTTTTTATATAAATGATAAGACATGTTGACGTTTGTAAAAAAAAAAAGATGAAGATTCAAAGTTTTAAAACATACTTCTGAACGCTGTCTCTTTGCATTTGTGTCATGCTTGTTACTCTTGGCTGGAGGCTGATTAATTATTCTCTGTGTGAAGGATGTTTTGGCCCAAAGTGATTGCCGCTCCTCTGTGGCAGTCCTGTTCTCCAGATAACCTCCAGCAGAATACGACAAAATGAGGGTCAGAACCATCCACACACATACCGAGCGGCACAGCCATTTCTGCCCTCATCCCACAATCAGCGACAAAAAAACGGGTCGTGTCTGAAGACAAATGTGCCCTGCTTTCCCTTATGTCCACATTACCTTCTCCGGGAAGATGCTTGGCTCAGTAATCCATGAATGTCACTTTGATTTAGTGTATACGTCAACTTGGGGGGAAAAAGTGCTTTTGTTACCGTGTTAGTCAATGCAAGATTGTGAGGCTCAAACATGAGGATGTTTTGAAGAAAATCATCAATATACATTTTTGAATGATGCCTGGAGGAGACATTAATGGCAAGCTTACATTTAAAAGAGTTGGTGGTGAACTTAAAGGGCAACAAAGGTAAAAAGGCCACTCTCTTGATTCCCTCACATGTTTTAAATGTTTTAAAGTGATTTCTGGCGAAAGAGAGGTTACGAGAGCAAAGTCCATTATGACGTAATTATGGCTTCAATCCTTCTCCAGCCAGCAGTTATCACGCCCCACTTTGTTTATACAACAGGTCCCTTGGAGGTTGATACTTCCGGGCATGATTGACCAATCGCAGAAGAGTGGGTGTCCTTATTGCAAACACGATTTGATCTCCAGAAACAATGATAGATAGATAGATAGATATTCCCTCTTGTGCAGTCACTGAAAGTGTTTTCTTCTGCCCGCAGGTACGAGAATATCAACCATCCATGGAGTGGCTCTGATCCTTCTGGCTTGCGGGTTGGTGAGGGATGCCTTGTTATAATTGAGGAACTGACGTGACCCATGGCTCCGATCTCACTTTCCTCGTTTGCTCTTAAAGTGAACACGCAAATTTGCCTGTATAAATGACCCCCTGACATCCATCCTCTACGGCATACGGACAGCACAGTTCCCCTTCATTTTGTCAGCCATTTCTGTATTTGCACCAGGCACATTGCCATCGGCACCTTTGAGCTCCATTCACCCATGATAAGCTGGAATAACTTTTGTACAGATGACAACCAACACAAAACTGAACTGAACTGCCAGAGAAAACTCATAAAAGAAATGAGTTCAATATGGTTTTGCTGTTTTCTGTCCTGTGTTCCTTGCTCAAATGTCAACATTTACAAGAAGCATATGTGTATGGATATATAAATATGCTTCTTCTAAATAGCTAAAGTTATTGTATGTGCTGTAAAATTAGTCAACACCTTTGAACTTCAATGTGAACATGCCCTTTCAAAGACTAACAAGACAAAGATATTAAGCTACATGTTAATTCAGACTGTTAACATTAGCCATCGGGTTGGTCATGTGTGTCATTCTTTCCTGATGTGCATAAATAAACATCTTGTCAGTGCTACATATAAAAGGTATGCATGCTACGGAACCGAAGGCTTAAAGAATCGTCACGGACATGGAAAGGAATCTGCAGAAGGAGTTCAGTGTTACAGTATGTTGACTTTAGCTTTGTTTTGATGTGCTAGCTTCTGTTGTGTAAAGAAATTGAACTGACCTTTGTCCTTTAATTTGTATTGCATCCTAGTAGGAATAAAATGAATGTCACACACTTTGACTCAGCCAAAATTCTGCCCATTTGATAAATGATAACGCTTTGTAATTTTCCCCATCCTGGATGAACACACATCATACACTGACGGTTCTATGGTTTGTATCAGAGTATTTTTCCTCATGTAGAACATTTATAAAAGCTAATGACAATCCTTTGTATGCAGGTATATAGTATTCATTTCAACGACTATTTCAGCAAAATTATAACCGAAAAATAACCCAGTCTCCATTCAGGATGACCCCTTTTTACTTCACGTCAAAAGGACAGGTTTGACAACGTAACGTTTTTTGATGTCTTGTACGTGGTAAAAGATAATGGTTGTGTTATGTGGAGTGTTCTGATCTTTAAAACAAGTTGTAATTACGCAATTAGTTAGTGACCTGTGCAATTGTTTTCCAACACTCATTTTTATGTTCACACTGCTTTTATTTTGTGTAAACAGTCTCCAATGTTATTTTGTTCCTTGTCAACTATAAGCTTAACACCTACTGATGGACTGATGAAGCCACGTGAAGCACTGTCCTCGTTTTCAAAGGTAAATTGGCGCCGCACTGTGTGACAGTTAGAGCTAAAAAAGCTTAAAAAAAAAACTTCGCTACAACAGAATGTGCCCTCTAGTGGCCTCTGAAAATAAGAACACTGGTTCATAAAGCTTCATGTGCTCATCACTACTTAATGGTAACGCGAATTTGCCTGAAATGTATGGCAATAAATAGCAAAAAGAAAAAATAGCAGCATTATTTTAGTTCAAAAAAAAAATCTAATAATCAAAAACTCAAAGGAAAGAAGAAAGAAGGAATGAAAGTTATATGAACTTTCCCAGTTCTCCATACTGTCCATCATTCAGGTTAGATTTTGCTCTCTGACGTAGTAGCATTTTCCACAGCATGGAAAGTAAGTTGCATTGAAATCAGAAGAATACATTAATTTAATGAATATAAAAGGTTAAAGAATTCCACTGCGACATTTGATAAACTACAAATTCTTCGATTATTTTAATATCTTATGCCATGACTGTATTTCAAAAACAGCATGAACGTAATCTGTGCATAACTTTGATATCGTGAATTACATTTAACCGCCCCGCTGGTGCGTCCGCAGCACTTCTGTTTAACATTCATCAGCATTTGCAAAGAAGTGTTGGCTTGTGTTCCTGCTGTAATGTCAAGCTCTGCTCACTTCAGGTTCCAGCGGCCAGTGTGATGTCCAAATTAGCAGGTTTGTTTGCCAATTCCTTCGGCGCTTTAATTTGCTGATCACACTGGGAGAGCATATTTAAAAATGCAAAGCTACTTGACTCCTCAAATTGTTCACAGCTCGCACCCACACATAACGCCCACGCCGCTTATATCTTATCAACGAGGTTTGTGTTTCCAAAATTGGCGAGTGCTGGTGTTGATTTCCATCTTATTCAATGTAAAAAGAAACAACAACAGGTGGGTTGAAAAGTAAGGGTCAAAGGGACAAATCAGTATTAAACATAAAACTAACTGACTCATTTAGAAAATAATTGTCTGTGTAAAAGTCAGAGTTGTAGTTCAGTAGCGTGTCTTTGGTTCTGAAAGGTGATCATATTTTCTCTCTTGTTATTTTAGAACAGCAAATGTTTTTTAGTGCTTAGATGGTGGCAGCGTCTTTCTGCTGACATTCATAGCCAAACACTCTCTTGGCGCAGCTGAACTGTGGACAGATAAGAACCTGTTGAGTCAGCGCCACAGTTCAAAGGCTAATTGTTAGGTTTCGGCATCGCATCAGTGATGTCGCGCCTTCAGCTGCTTCAAGCTTTTGAGGACAGAGTGTCGTCCTAGTCCAATCCTTTGGATTCTTAAAAAACCCAGGGAGTAATTCTATAGTACGCCCTCTGTTATATATTATAAATATTTAAATAACTATATAGAGATATATTCATACCTCTTGAAATAGCTTTTAAAAAGACAAGAGTTTTAAGTTGTGTTTCAGATTATTGAGGATAAAAATACTTATTTTGGGGAGAAAAACAAATGGTATTTGAGTATTTAAAGAAAAAGGATACATATGTGTACAACTTGTAAATTAAATAATCAGCATGTTAATATGAAAAGAATCCATTTAAAAAGGCGAAGGCCAATGTTGTTATGTACTTGTAACAATGGTGTCATGTTCTCATATTTAAGTGTTAACAAGTGAGGTTTTTTAAAACCAACATTGGTATAAAAATGTTTAACCATTTCTTTTTACAACAATTTCCACTACGTCGAAAAGAGAGAAACGATTGATTCTGCAGTGTGGTTTGAGGGAGGATTTTTATTGGATGTCGAACTGTGGAAAGCTTCGTCTGATCAAAAAGAGAGACGATTGGAATGCTCCCAGATGCAGGGATTCAGAAACCATTACATCAAAAAAAACATGTCTCCTAATGTCTGAAAAAACATGTCACAATTGATTTTATTTTTGCTTAATATATATATATTTTTTGTATTTGTACGACATAACAATGCAGTCCTGTCTGTTTAACTGAGCTGTCAAAATATGATGAATTCTATTTCTCTTTTCTTGGTATTGTTTGAGTCCTCTGTAATGAAACACTGCAACCGTTTGTATAATAATGACAATATCAGAGTAATATTTAAATAAACCATTTTCACGGATGAAATCACAATACTGATAAGCCATCTTTCCCTTTTCGACATTGATGTTTGTGCTTTTCTTTAAGGTCACGTCGATCTCTTGTCAAATCAAATCGTCGAGTGAAAAAGAAAAAAAAATTCTTGGAAACAAACAAAGCTCGTACATTTCTTGAGAAAGTATTTTTGTTTAATTTGAATCATAAATTAAAATGAACACAAAATGCTAATTTACTGAGTTAACCCTGTCATTCAAGGATGGCGTGAAATGCCGACATGAGACTGTGGAAGAAAGAAATACTTTAGTATACTTTGAAGGCATCAAGGTTGTCGGTTCCAGGCCGGCTGGTCAGCGGTCAAAGTATTTCAAAAACTGTTTTCTTGGGTTGACAGTAATCAGCAGTTGTATGGAACAAAAAGCCTTGTCGATGTCAGAAGTCGGATGTCGCGTCCGGTCTCGGATAATGAAAAGGAAAACCTCAGCTCTTATAACCACTCACCAATCTTTGAACACACACCATGACAAACCGTGGCGCACACCAGAAACAAAAGGCAGAAGACCACAACAGGTGTCACTCCTGTCATTTAGGAACAGGAAACTACAATTCGCATCAACTCGATAAAATGGATCCATCCTTGCTTGTCCCTACAATTGAGGCTTGTGGTGTGATGGACACTTTGGATCTTTTGTAAAAAATGTTCATGGTTCAGCTACAGCAGCCTATCCGAATATGTACTAATAATACTAACTGTACTCATTTAAGATTGAAGTTGACCATATTCTGAGAGCTGCTTCCAACAGGACGATACAACATGTCAGCAAGCCTAGGTCTTCTGAAGATAACCATGAGTTTAATTGCCTCCAAGGTCACCAGGACTCTGCGTAACGGTGCTTCGACGGGATGTCGACAAATCATCTGCAAATGCGTGGTGACGTCATAACCTCCTTTTACCAACAACTCGTTAATTCTAAGCCAAAAATGAGTTAAGGCAGTTCTAAAGGCAAAACAGGCCCAGCCCTGTAAATGTAATAAGGTCTCTGGTGAGTACACAAAACACACACCCAAACTCACACATACACACACAATTCAATTGAATTACGCTGCAATCTCATTTTATTTAATTGTTGCTCTAGCCGGGCAAGAACGACTCATTTTTGTTATTTGTCATTATGCGCTGGAATATAATTGTGATAATTGGGTAACTGCTAACCTTGGCTTTATCATGCTAACTATTACAACTACTCCGCAGAGATGAAGGGGTTTTTTTTGTTTGTTTGTTTTGCTTGAGATAAAAACCCAAAGAATATTTTTAATTGGAGCTTGTGTGGTGAGTGTTTTATCTCAATACTAAAAAAAACAATTGTCAAATTAATGATTTGTGGCATCAGTCCAAGTGAAACGGTCTAGTCTCTGAATAAACAGAGCGATGGGTGAAGCAACTTCTTTACTCCTCCAAGTCAAACTCAACCCATCAGTGTGATGAAGCTCGCTGCCTGTCTTTTGATTCTGGCAGTCAATCCCCATCATTGTACCGCCGAGGAAAGAAAAAAAAAGGATTCAATTCAACCCTCGCTGTTGGGAAATTAGGGCCATTCATCTGCATGAAAGATGTAGCTGGATGTAGCACCGGAGGAAGAGAGAAGAAACACCCCAAAAATTGAGCTGACAATCAACTAATACGGTTTACATAATCAGCCTTATTAGAATTCAAAGCAGGGCGAGCAGGAAAAGCATTCGCTAGTGAAACGCAATCATTCAACCACTGTGGCCCTGAGCTATGAAATACAATGGAGCTGCATGTTGACTCTTCACACATTTCAACAAAAGCCCTCTTAAACTGACTTTAGCCAGGATGAATGTGTGCTGGAATAGGGTCTACTCTGTATCACTTTAGAATGAGCTACTTATTCACATGTGTATCAACAGCATTAGCACTTTATTTATATTCACCATAATAAAGTACTTACTAACATTTTGTGCTTTGTGACAATAATCTACACTTAATAACATGATTTTAAGCAGTTCACGCCCAATAAGTTTAAGTACTGATTATAAACAGGAAATAAAGAAGTAAATTAACTGGTAAACTAACTTTGGTGAAAATCTAAAGTCTCTTTATTTACCCTTATTAGATGCAAGAATAAGAAATTCACGTTTAAAAATAGTTTTCCTTTTTAGGAAAAAAGCTAAATAATACTAGTATCAACCGCATCATAGCTTTTAAAAAACAGGTATTTGTAAATGTGAATATGTATGGTAATTAGAGGCTGTTATTACTTGACGATAAGTGTTTTTTCCTCCTGTAGAAAAATTAAATGTTAAGTTAAAACTGTAAAATAAGTATGAATATACTGCAAATATTACATTTACATCATTGTATGATTTTTTTAATAGTTGTGCTTTTTATCCCTTTACAAAACAGCATTATTAGTGAATAACTTCTCTCATGGTACTTACACCCAATAAGGGGTATACAGAGAGTAGTTAGTTTTCACCAAAGTTAATCTTTAATTACTTCTTTCTTCTTCATTTTTTCCTGATAACCAGTTAATAGGAGATGTCCAAAGTGAACTCCTATTAATCATGATATTTAGGGTAGAATAAAGTCACAACAAACAAGGTGTGAGTACTACTTTATAATCGTTTAAACGTGAAAGAATTTTGGTTTATATTCATTTACAGTAGGCATCTAGTAAGTATCTTAATGGTTAATATGTGTACCCCATTCTAAAGTGTTACCGGCAGATCTCTACCAGAAGAGTAGCGACAGGAGGGAAAGGGAAGATTTATAATCCATAAGTAAGAGTTGCCATGTTAGAAATGTGGTCATGGATATGGTAAATGAGCATAAAGAGATAGGGGACCTTGAATCGATTGATTTGTGGTTTAAGTGAGGGACGCTGACTTACTGTCGACACACCTTATGGGAAAAACAAATATTTTAGCCATCACCAAACTGGAATTTGTCTCATCAGATCAGAATTCAAGAAATCTATTCATTTTTATTTGAAATAGTTTAATCTGTGCATGGTACACATGGTCATGACTGAAAATGCACCTTAAAGAGATGAGAAAAGGAGGTAATAAAAGCAACAATGACTACCTGTTTGGTTTCGGCTTGATCTTGTCGTCTTACTTTTTCATTTAATTAAAGTTAGATCTTATTTTAAAAATTAGCAGGTGCAGCTTATTGTCTGGTTATGGTGTGTACTGTTTGACCGGTCGGGATTGCCAAGTTGGTCACAGTTGGTATCTGATTAGAAATTAGAAAATTGATTTGGTATCTAATTCTATTTAATGCTGATAGCAGATCATTCGTATGTATCTTTAAAGCACCTTAAGCTGATGTCAACAGGCAATGGAAATGTTATTCAAGGCCTTGGCAATGAGAGATCAAGCAGACCTCCCCCTCAGGCAACCTCACACAGACTGCAACATAAAAGAGGAAGGTTGGTCAGAGAGAATGTTCGTAAGGCAATCTGTCTGTATCTTCTATATTGAAGGGTGAGACACAGATGGACAAGATATGATGCTCTTTCATGTTCCTGCATCGGAGAAACCATAGCGCTGTGAGATGACAGGTTTGTTTTCACAAAAGAATGTGCATAGCTCTGTTGTCGACACAGTATTCCTGCTGGGTGAGGTAGTTGTGTTGTAGCATTAATACAAAGCCCCCTGCTGGTAAGTCTCGGTGGTGGTCTAGCACGATCTCAACTTTTTGCCGTCAGACCGCTTGCTTGGACTCGTTCATCGAATGAAAGTGGGAAGATGAAGTCATAACAGCACCTCAGGGATGCCACAGGTCCAAAAGATAATAGAGAAGATGGCTTTTCTGGCAGACAAAAAGAAAATGCCATTCTTAATAAAAATAACGAGACATACTCATCTCCATTTGTCCAGATTATTGATCTTGGCTTCATGTTTGGTTTCTGAATTTCAGTCATAATAAAAACACTTTCATTAGCCTCGTGATAAAAATTGTAATTGTTGCGCTGCTGGCTGGCCCGTGTACAATCAGGAGAGGACAGGAAAGATGACTGAACATAACTGAAACAACTGCCGCACACTGACTGTCTGGGTTGTGCTAATGAACAGTTTTGAGACTGAAGTGTGTTTTAAAAAGGAGGTTGTGTGTCCGGTAACGACTTCAGCTGTGTCTTGACACACCCAGTCACGCCCACCAGCCTTGACCTGCACGGAGGACACACATCAAAAAGACCTTGGATTACAAAGAGGGAACAGAGTGTTGAGAGAAAAAAAACATGCCAGAGCATCATAAGCAGGCAGATAGCTTCTTGAGCTTTGGAGTCAAGAAATACCCTCAACACGTATCTCTGTGTTTCTAATCGTGTTTTGCTAAACCACGTTTTATTTTTTGAATAATCTTTTTTTTCTAATGATTTATTGGATTAATTATTCTTAATTTTTATTTAATACAAATAATCAAAACTGTATTAAGGGAAGTCTTGAATAAGGGGTTAATTGAATATGTATATGTTTTTGGTTACAGTGATTTATACATACATACATGAGACAATAAAGTAGAAGAACACTTTAAAGAACATGTGTTAAACACAAAAGATTCAAAATTTGAAGTCAAATTTATTAACATTAAGCACAAAAAGAACAACTAAATAACCAATTGTTTTATAATGACCTATGGAGATTAAAGGGTTCATGCAACAAGTATATTTCTGCATGATTTGTGTTATACTCAAAAGTAAGTCAATAAATACCACTCAAGCAAAAAAGAGGAAGCGTAGGAACAACGACATGGTAGGATAAACCAAAATTACGTAGCTGTCAACACAAGCGTATAGTAGTAATGAATAAATGGAGGAAAATTTAAAAACGCAAAGAAAGTAGAAAAGGTTAAAGAGTATAGGTGGTTTCACAGGCAAAATCAAGGATCAAAATGGAGGTCAGTGTTACCAGCACAAAGATGAGAACGATCTGACACCACGGACTGGAACCAGGAATCTTAAGTAGCAGCAGCTGGTGTTGATTACTTTAACGTTGAAGATCAAGGGATGCCAAAGGAAGTAGACAAAAATAAAATTATTTTAAAAAAAAATGGATCATGACAAATTCTTAAAAGTGAAATTATTTGTGTATAAATATTGTGTCATCCCGTTTTAAAATAAACATTGTAACATTTTCAATTATCTACCACCATCATGAGCAACACACATTTGAGGTCAAGGGCAACAGCGGCTCTTGTTTGGAGAATCGAAACATTTGGTACGAGGAATGTGCATGAAGAACTTGCATTATTTATGCGTGCTCATTAAACGTAATCAATTGACGCTGGCATTGATGAAAGGGTCATTATTGAGCTTTCACTAATCCGTCACTGTAATGTACTGTGTGACTTTCTAACCCGGCTTGATTGTTTTTCACAAAGTGCTGCACTGAATCCAAATTGGAGCGTATATACCAATTATTGGTGATTTATTTTAACTATGTCGGTTTCAATAATGAAATATTCATTAAGTTTCCTGTGCATTTGTTGCCCAATCGAAACAGCCTCCTCTGTCGAAAACAGTGTAGATCACTGTGATCCTTGCTGCAAATGTAGGTTAAATATTAATGTCCCATTATCCTATTTAGACTTCCAGGCACGCGTTGGTTTCAGTTTATATGTGATGTTTCTATTGGTATGTATGAGACCAGGTCACAATAATTAGAGTTAAAATCTTATTATGTGAAGTTATTTCCTTCTTGCCATGCTGCCTAATCGTGTTTAAAAATAAATGTGATGATGTGTTATTCATGCTCAACAATACAAAAATAATTCTCTTCCCAGACTGCGTTCTATAAAATACTATTTCCTGAGCACTAACAGCTGCAACAAAAGCTCTGTGACTACATTGGTGTCATTGTGCGTGTCCTCTCAATTATGCTCCGGATTTGTGACGGTGCCAAATGAAGCGTGACTTAGAAGCATGTCTCAAGCTAAAAGGGGACATTCCAGATGGAGACCCTGTTTGAGGCTTTTGATTTTTTACGTGACTGAAAGACACAAAGAAAGTAATACAAACGCACAAATAAAATAACTTAAACTTACATTGCTCATTTACCATGTATATATACTACCTCTCTCTGTCTGTATCTGTATATTATTGTCCATAGTCGACACAGATGAAGGCCTAACAAGTACGAAGTAAGTAAGTAAGTACTTCTTAAGTAGAAGAACTCACATCTCTCCGGTCCTTAAAACTCTTCACTGGCTTCCAGTTTCTTTCAGGATCAACTTTAAAATTCTGGTTCTTACTTTCAGATCTATTCATGGTCAGGCTCCTCCTTACATCAGTGATCTGATCCAGCCTTACACCCCAGCTCGGGCTCTGAGGTCTGTGGATCAGAATCTACTTATGGTTCCACACACACGGCTCAGGACCAGAGGAGAGAAATCTTTTCAGGCTGTTGCTCCTAAGCTTTGGAACGATCTCCCGCTCTCTTTGCGCTTGATGGATCTACTGACTCCTTTAAGAAACATCTTAAGACGTTTCTATTTGTTCAGGCTTTTCCTTGAATTTCTCGAACTCCTGTGTTGTTCTCAGTATTATCTTGATCTTTAAAGTATGTACTTTTTTGAGTATTGTTTTGATTGTTTAAGCACGTTGTGACCCTGGTCTCGAAAAGCGCTATATAAATAAATATTACTTACTTACTTACTAACAAATTCCTTGTATTTTTCCCAGTCCTGACCAGATTGTAAGTATGACATCAATCCGATGGAATGATGAAAGCCTTTTTTTATTTCTATAGTAAGTATTATTTTCCAACTTTACAGTAATTATCTTTGATGATACATTGTTGGTACGCATCCAGTAATTATGGGTCGGATTGACCCACATCATTTAAATATATATGTTTAAAACCCAACTCAATTAAACATTTTCATGCTAAACGACTTGATAGATCTTTCTTTCTCTTAGACATTTGAAGTCACATAATTATTATATATTTTTTATTATTTGCACTTTTTAACTTACATTTTTGAAATAATATTCCACTTTGTTTCTTTCTTTCTTCTCCAGTTGTTGTCAACATCTTGTCCATTGGATGCTCTTGGTCAAAAACGTTCTCATCTTGGTTCGGTTCATCACACTCCTGCCATTCTTCATAGTCAGCAGTTGAGTTGGGAGTTAAACCTTTTTTTTTCTCAGCCACCATGGTCAGCTTCCTCTGTAGGAGCTCCTGTCACAGCTTGTGTGAGGTACAGAAATCGCCACTTGTGATGTTTTGCACACTGAGCACCTCAAGTTGGGTCCAGGGTGACTCTAAACCCATGATTTTTTTTACTCGCTCCTCTGAATGTCAGAAAGGTGTCCATCACATTCTAGATTCTCTTTTTCACGTTGTCATAAAAGGAGGGAAGAATCTCAAAGAAATGTGAGACCAGAATGTACGCACTATTTCTTTTTCACAGACACACAGCAGCAGAGGTTCTACATTTCAGTCCAGTAGGTCCAAACAACCTGTGTGAAACATGTGTGTGTATGGTGGGTGTATTATAGAGGGTGCTTCATGTTCTTCATGGATTACGAAAATTTTAGTTTAATTTCTATTTTGATATAACCATAGACCAAAACACCATACACGGGTTTATTTGTTTAATGTTTATATATATATATATATATATATATATATATATATATATATATATATATATATATATATATTTTTGTAACAGCGTCATCATTGTGACGGAAGGAGCAATTAGGAGAGAGGATTCACTGACCAAAGTTCACCAAAACACTGAATAAAAACAACATGGATGTAGTTTAATAAGAGGTAACGCATTTGAATAACTATTCGTAATTACTTATTAATAGACCATTAGTCAATGGTTAATTGGTGAGTTATTAATGACTTGTAAAGTACAATACGTGTTAATTTTGTTTAACTTATATATAATGGTGCTTTATAGATTGTTGACACAGCATTGGTAAACTATAAGTTAATACGTTAGAAATGACCAAAATAATATCAGTAGCATTTCATAACGTAGCAACACTTACCAATAGATAACTAACAAGCGGTCAGTTAACTAGTTATAGTTCACAACTAGTTAACAGCTCATTAGTACAAAATGTAACTGATAAATGAAGATTAGTCCAGTATAATTATAACTATTATTTTTTAACTGAATGTTAATGATTTATAACTATACTAAATAAATTACTAATAGATCATGAACAAGCTATCAGGAAATTCCTTACTAAGGACTTATTAGGTATCAGTTTATACTTTTGATATGTTATCCGGACGTTCTACTCAAATTGCAACTTTTTGTAATAAAAGTTTGTAATAACGTCCTTAAAACATATATATGTATGATATTATCTGATACTTAACTTATATATATTACCCTTAACAGTGTACATTTTATAGTTTGTTAACCATCTGAATTGGTAGCAGACCAGAACAATAGGTGGAACAAGTAAAAGGTACATAATTGTGATGTGATATTGTGAAAAAAGGGCTTAAAATCACGTTTAAATTGTGCAATGTTCTTAAAGTAGGGGTCACATGGTGCCTGCAAGCACCAGATAGCCCGCTGACACCAAAGGAATAGCCCTTGGGCCAGTCCAAAAAAAAAGTGATTTTTAATTGGTTGGATGACTCAAAAATAACTAAAGAAAAAACAGTTTACTTCTTATAATGGGTATTTTTTTTAAGGTATTATCCAAAAATGATTCAAAGACAATAGAACACATCCAAAGAAAGTTGGGAATCAGCTTCCTGTTAAGTAAGTGAAAAGGCAGAATTAAAAACAGGGACAATAATAAAGAATCCAACACATGAGGAAGGAAAGTGACTAAGTGGCACAAAAACATCCAACAACGGGACATTGAATGCCAGAGAAAGTTGTGCCTGTGCCAGATAGATCAGACTCCATTGAGGAGGCTGTGAGTAGAAGAGCAAAGGTGGTTGACCACTGCCTGAGTTAAATGAAACGCATCATCATATTGAATCTTAGTCTCAGGCCTTCAGCAATCTTGGCAAAGTACATGTGTCAGAATGTAAGTGTAGGTTTTAAATCTAGGTGTCAGCCCAGTAAATGAGCCAGTGTATACATCATTTACATTCCCAGCATGTAATCACACATCCATGTTCAAGCTGTTGTAGCTGATGTTTACGATGACAGGAACTCTATATATGACAGTCAGAATCAAACCATCTGGTGTCTCTTTAAACAAATGGTTGTCTGTAGTCGCCTTCTAATAGTTTGTTTTCCCCAAAGAAGCTTTTAAGGTAAACAAGTTATAAAATCATAATTAAAGTTCTTAATTGGAATGAGACGAATAACATCAACTGTCCTTGTTGGGCTTTTTTTTTAATTCAAAGAAAAAACACAATTGCTCGACAAAATGTGTGAGACGGATGAAGTTGCCTTTGTCTGAAAAGTGCTTGGAATAAGCGGATGTCTCAATTGACCAGAGAGAATTGAACGTTGAATCTGTAAAAAAGAACGTAAAGCCCGGATCATTAACTTATAGAGAAGTAAGGACAAGTGTGGATGGTTCATTTGAAGCTCTTTTTCCAAATGTATGTCAGCAACATTTCCGTTATAATTAAAAAAATTAACAGATACTCTAACTGTCCCACTCATCCAAGATTAACGATGCACTGCAAAAGCACTTATTTTGCTTGTACAAATAAAAAGCGTGTTTTTTTTTGTCTATCATTGGCCTAATATTGACATGACCAGTAGCCATCTACTGAGAATTGTGTGAATTTATTGGCGTACGATCAAATCCATAATTGGCCTATACACTAAAATAGAAATGGGTTCACATAAATCCACGCTCATTTCCTGTGTACTTCCCTATTAACATGGAATTGTGTGCTTACCAGACTCCTTCTTCCTTTTGATCATAAAAACAAGATAAGGAATAGGAAAATTAATTTAAACTGGAATTAGAGATGATTGTCATTAGTTTTCAATATTTCTTACACGGATGTGTTGTCAATCAGTGCAGACGTGCACCAGTAAATAGTTTTTTATTTTATGCTAAGGTTTATTAACAGCAATAATTTGTTAGGAAATTATGAAAATGTAGTTTAAACAACAAAATAACTGGAGATCAGTTAAATAAACTAGTGACTTGAAGGTGGGATAATTTTAACATTTTCTGGATTTTCACTGATGTACTGCCTAAACAATCTGTTGTCATGGCAGGCATAAACATTTTTTTTATATAGAGTACGATTGAAGGGATTAGAGGATTCAATGATTATAAACAAAAAACTATGGTTAATTTACCTTTTATATTCTGAAGAGTGATATGTAGCTAATAAAAATAGCTGGAAGAAGATGTGATCATAATCATCAAGGAAGATATCCAGACATCAATGATCATTGGTTTTTCTTATGTGCACATTTTCAACGTTTCAACACGATACGAGCAAATGTCACATTTTTACGCCCAATTCTTACTTAATACAATTGGATTTCGCTGTGAAAAAGTGTGTTTGTCATTTTGTTCTACTATGTGAGGCCCCTCACCAGAAACAATACAGACTGATCATGTGAAGTTTAACACTCATAACACCCTCTATTAGATATGATGCCAAAACAACCTAGAAAGGAAAAATACCATCATAAATGTAAGTGGTGAAAGATAAATTGTAGGGAACTAATTTTCGGTTTTTGATTCTGTGTATTTCATTAAATCAAATTTTATTTAATGTGCCATATCATAACAAACTTTCGGTAGACTATATTGTAGAAAAGAAGAACGTATCTCAGCGAATCACATTCTGACAGTGGTGAGGAAAAACTTCCTTTAAGGTGGAAGAAACCTCAAGCAGAACCAGACTCAGTGTTGAGGGCCTCCTGCTGTGACCGGCTGGTAGGGTGCAGTCAGGGGGGGACAAGGTGGTAGGCAGATGGATTGAGGAAAGAGTGAGGGAGGATAAAAGTGAGGTTATTTTTTCCACATGGAAAACATACGTAATGTGAATCCCTTGTTGTCGTTTTCAATGTCGATAGTTCCATTCTTGAAGGAAATAAGACAATACAACTACAATCCATCTGGTAAATGTCCTAAACAAAACACTTTTTCCAGAAGTTTAACCCCTTAACCTTTGAACATTACCTCACACAACACTTCCGGGACATCAATAAAGTTGTAAATGTAGTTATATTGACAGGATGAATAACAAGAGTGGAAGTGCAACAACAACGATTTCACAAGAATAATGTGATTGAGAGACGACGTGTAAAGCCTCATCACTCTCCGGACAGAAAAACACTTTTTGTGTGAGTCGATTCCAGCCAGAAAGGAAGCTTAAACTGAGGTCGTCAGTAAACCTACACTAGATAATGACATCTTTATCTAGTAGGAATGGTTGCCTTATTTCTATCAGCAGTTTCCTACCGTGCTAAACAACTTCTCTCAGAATGCATGTACCCTGTTTTATATTCACCTAGGGTGTTTCTCCCACTATTAATTTGATAAATACATACGTCTCCCCCCTCCAGTTAAATTTAATACAGCATGCAAGGCATCCTGAGAACTCCTTCATGACATCATTAATCCTAACTGGAGGAGTCACTGGTTAGTTTAGCGAAACTGAAATACCAAGTCACACTTAATGAAGCAAGTCTTTCATCAGCACCAGTCCTGTTCCTCCGAGCATCCTCTGTGAATCACCCCCCAGTTTGCTGATCCTGACAGATGCTCTCTTGTTTGAACATCAATTTCATTTTCAGTGCTCTTTGCCCCGGCCTCGCCAAATCCCACAACAATTATGTTACAGATAAAGCGTTCTAAAGGGGGGTGTGCTGCTAATGAAATGTGGCCTCCAGGGCTACTTGTGTACAGTTACGTGTCAATGTGCCGGAAATGCTTCAGGCTAATAGTGTTTCTCCAATCACCAGCAATAGGACATGATGTTCTCCTGTACGCCTGCATGGTCTTCTTTTGTTTATGCTGATAAATATTCTTCATAAATCAAAAGACTTGTTTTTTTTCCATCTATTGAAGGTGTTTGTACTGTTTCAAGGACACTGATGGTGGAAGCACACCACAGGGAAGCAGCCTTGTTGAAAATAAATTACATTTCTTTATTCATTGGACTATGCCAGGATACTGATTGTTACATATGACTATGTTTTATTAATCAAATATTGCTATACTGTGGGCTTTATGAGAGGGAATGATTGATAGGAACCACACACTAATGCACACAATAGTCTAAGGTTTGTAAGTAAGTAAGTAAGTAAGTAATATTTATTTATATAGCGCTTTTCCAGACCAGGGTCACAAAGCGCTTAAACAATCAAAACAATACTCAAAAAAGTACATACTTTAAAGATCAAGATAATACTGAGAACAACACAGGAGTTCCAGAAAATCAAGGAAAAGCCTGAACAAATAGAAACGTCTTAAGATGTTTCTTAAAGGAGTCAGTAGACTCCATCAAGCGCAAAGAGAGAGAAAGATCGTTCCAAAGCTTAGGAGCAACAGCCTGAAAAGATTTCTCTCCTCTGGTCCTGAGCCGTGTGCGTGGAACCATAAGTAGATTCTGATCCACAGACCTCAGAGCCCGAGCTGGGGTGTAAGGCTGGATCAGATCAGTGATGTAAGGAGGAGCCTGACCATGAATAGATCTGAAAGTAAGAACCAGAATTTTAAAGTTGATCCTGAAAGAAACTGGTAGCCAGTGTTTTAGGATCAGAGAAATGTGAGTTCTTCTACTTGAGCGGGTTAGAATTCTCGCTGCAGAGTTCTGAATCAACTGCAGGTGAGACAGCTCCTTCTTGTTAAGACATGAAAACAAACTGTTACAATAGTCCAGACGAAAAGAAACAAACGCATGGATTACAAGCTCCTGATTGTTGCCTTTGTCCAATTCTATATGCAGTATTAAAGGGTAACTGATTGAAGTGTTGATTTAAGGGTCTCTTAAGTTGATCTTGGTGTCACAGGATCTGAATCGAGAGACGCAGAAGCGGTCAGAGCCCTGGGTAAATCAAAACAGATTTAATCACAGCTGATGCAGTCCATAAAAAACGAAATGTAACCACAAAATACAAAACATTCCCAAGAAAAGGCGTCAAAAAAATAAAAAAAATATCCACCACTCGAAAAGGAAAACAGGGACTCAGACGGGAGGCAGGAGTGCGGCTAAAAAAAAATCTAGAAGACTCACATAAAAAGCTGACAACTTTAGAAGTCAATAGTCCATCAATAATCTCATAGCCATCCAGGGAAAAACGAGGGAGCCAAACCCAGGTCAGGAGACAAAATAATCTGGCGGATTCTTCGGGGACAAGAGGCTCTTTAAGAATGGGAAGAACCCGCCAATCAATCAGCCTCAACCGCGCACACCTGCCTGCGTCTGTCACAGAAAAAAAAGTTAAGAGAATCACATGGTCACCATGACACCTGACACTCTGTTTTCATTTAAATATTTACATTAGAACATGTGCTTAAGCCTCACCCACTGTTGGTTTTTCTGGAGCACCCACTCTGTCATCACCGAGCGTCATCAATCCCAGAAGTCTCCACCTCCAAGGGACTAATTGTATAAACAAAGCAGGGCGTGATAACGGCTGGCTGGAGGAGGAGTAAAGCCATTATCACTTTATGATGGGCTCCCCTCTCGTAACCTCTCATTTGCCATGATTATTTTTATAAAGTAATCATTTTACGAAATCGTTATCGTTATCATTAAGAGGGAGACGTCAACATTTGAATAATGGGTTTTTAGATTATTAAACGACAGTAACAACTCCTCAATTCCTCAATATCAACGATTGATGATTTAATTTAAATTCAACTTTATATTCCTCACTTTCTCCATTATGTTACATTCTATCCATGTCTTTCGTTGTTTAGGATTTGGTTACCATCATGCTTTGATTCTTATCTCTGTTGCCCAGCCAGTAGTCATTAAAAACGGCGAGTTTCCAGCAGTTATCTCAGACTCAGACTGTATTCCCCGTTGGGATCACACATGAAAAAGAACTGGCAGTTTAAACTCAGAGAGGCCAGAAAGAGAAGCAACTTGAAGCTACAACATCAGAACTGTTTAAAGCCCTTGTCGCTCAATCACATGCCAGCTTCAATGTTGCTTTGTTGTTTTACATAAACATTGTTTTCAATTCAATTAGTTTTATTTTTTCACTCAAGTCATTTAGGTGACAAATCATAACAGAGTAATCTGGAGAAAGTCAATAGTTTAAATAAGCTTTTTGGAGAAGAGGAAAAACAGGTTTTTTGGTGACAATAAAAGGCATTTTGTTGTGTAGTAAATATTGTAGAAACATCCTCTGTGTGTGTTTAGAAAGTTAACTAAGTTGTTCCACCTCTAACAATGAACATCTTTCCTCAGTGTCCTTCATCTGACTCCAGCTCCTGTTTGAGTAATTACTTTTAATCTTTAAGATTATCATTTGAGCATCACACTGTAGATTTTGTGAACTAATTATATGTCAACTATTTAGCAGTTTTATTCCCACGGCACTTTGAGCTGTGCACTCGCTCAATATTTATTCTGACTTCAGAACTCCAATAGTTTGTTAAAGTGTGTCCAAGAGCACAATCCATATTATATTAACTCTGATAAACTGTTTATTTAAAATTATGCCAATAGATAGTTGTAGGACATTGCAAAGTCAAATTTGACTTACTATTTATTTTCTTTAGAAGTTTCAGTTTTTTCGACGTCCAGGCTGTTAATACTGGGAGAATTCTTCATTAAAAACTGTGATATTGAAACTTATTTTAAAGTTTACTCATCAGGAAATTGTTTTAGATTGCCTGCTTTCTGGTTAAGTTGTGGAATCTTTTTTATGAACAAAAGCAGTTCTGAACTGGTTTGACTTTAGAACTCAAATCTCGCCCAGTATTAAAAATATGCGTAATAGTTCAACATATATTAAAAGGGAGAAAATCTCACTCAAAATACAATAATCAGATTATATGTTGTTGAGAAAAGGAAAACATTTCGAATCCAATTGGAAGTGTCAACTGGACTGTGTAATGTACCTCAGATGTGGTTTGAAACATCTTTCTAGAACTCAACACAGTCCAGTTGACTCGCTTTTGAACCTCTTGGATAACCATGACTTGGATGAATGAGAAACTCCATTGACAGTTTACAGTGATCATTATCAATGATCTTTAGTATTACAAACAATTACGTAGTATGTGAATGAAAGAGTTCCGAAGACAAAAACAATATATATATTTTTTTTTAAATCTCACTAAATGTTAAATATGTTCAGTATGCCATTAGTTGAAGGAAAGTAGTTGATTTTGGTTAAGAACAAAACATTTTAGGTACAAAACTCTTTGTCAGGATTGAATGATGGGCAATTTTTGTTTGGAGAAACTGTCAAACTTGGTATTCTGGTAACATCATCATGCACCTAAAAATAAAGGGAGGCCCAATCAGTTTCCAACCCTCCAACCTTTATTATGGCTTACACTGCCTGTCAACAGTCTGTCAAGAGCTCGCTTGCTTCCAACAATTTCTTTTATCTCCTTTTCCTGCCCCAGAAATCTCAGCAACTGAACCTTCCTGGACCCCATTAATCAGGTTATTTTCTGCCTTTTTAATTATTCTATTCCGGATTTAATCACTTGGATACACACCTCCTGGTCATTTGTCTGCATTCGTCCGACTAGACTCACATGCAACAACCTGGCCAGGGGATGTTCTCATTACTCTTTGGAATGGAGGCCAAATTGCAAATGAATCCAGCTGTTTTGAAAGAAACACGTGGCTTCATTACTTCTTATTCTTTGGCAGGACAAGTATTCCATGCAAAAATAAACCAGAGCAACATGTCCATTTTGCCAGGACAGTAATACCTTGAATCCTAATGTAGATGCTTGAAAAGTACAATTTTAGAACAAAAAAAAGAGGGATTACTTTGGATTACAAACTTGAATTTGATGGGACTATGGTAGGAAGACACAATCTTGAGGACTTGATATGAGGGTTTCACTAAAAAGACACTTATAGATAGCAGGTATTTTCAGACACACCATACTGAAAGCTCTGAAAAATAATATTACAGTGTTAATTTACTGAGATGAATACAGTGGCAATGTTCACTCTCTGATTTGGATAACTAACTAAACATAATTTAATGGGCCAGGTAGTGGGTCCAACATAGACTTCCATGCTAGCACTCAAATGAAATTCACCTTCAAGGCCCATTTTGTGAAAGTCATTTTTACTTGATAGTTTTTTAAATCTTATTGTGTAGAAATATATTAATTTGGGCATTAACCACAATAAAATGAGCTATAAATGATCAATGAATATTTTCATTTTCTTTAGACATTATTTATACCATAACTAAAGTCTTCCCTGTTTCAAAGTTGGTTCTTTGTTAATATTTATATTTAAAAATAAATGAATACAATGTAATAGGTCCCTTCTAGTCAAATCGTAGAAATACTAAGAAATCATTATTGGTTTTACCATGTCAGGTCTGGGGCTCCGTATGATACAAATAATTAGAAATAGAATCATCTATCTATCTATTTATGTTTTGGGTTTTTCACTCAACTTACCTTATATTATAACATGTAAGAAAACTTTATTTATTTTCATTCTACCAAATCATTCACGTTTGGATACTTTTGAAGAAATTTTTGATTAAAGTGACAATAGAGAAGCTTAGAAATGCTGTTTCTGGCGCCCCCTAGTAGCAAACTAATGCACTGCCATTAAGTTAAATAAATAAAAGTGTAATATGTTACATATTGTTGCTTTGAGACATATTCTCTAACACATCTTTTTTATTTTTTCTAAATAAAAAGAAAATTGAAGAACCTTATCTATTATAACTATGCCTACAGATTAAGATGATACATAATAATTGGGTTTTAAAGCAATTCAGCTCTGCAAGAAATACATATAATAACTAAAAATGCAAGCAAATTGAATGCATATTACTCGTCAATAAAATACATTGGAAGAGTCATATGAGGACAAAAACAGCTTGAAAACAAACTATGACTTGAAGAAGATTTAAAAAGTAAAAATATTAGCAGCAGTGCCTCGGAGCGTCTGGCCCCTAAAGTAGTGCTACATTGCAGCTGAACCCCCTGCTGCTGAGGCAAGATGTGCTAAACTCTCAGTGAGGCAGCAGCCAGCCTCACGTCGGTTGAGGAAATGATGCTATTACTGTTCGCCAGACTTTCACAGATGTCTAAGAGCGAGTGAAAAACAGTTCCAAGCAATGCATGATAAGTTTTGAGTCATTGTTTCTGCTCCACAATGGATTTTTTTTTTTGTAGCGCTTTATGTTTATACTCGATGTTGCATTGTGACAAATGTGTTTGAAACCAACACACACAGGAAGTTATTTTGTATATTTCAGTGGGCACTGCATTCTGAAATCCTTGACCCTATAAATCTTTCCGTTTGACAGCAGCATGGGGGCAATTATACCGACGTCTTGGCTGTGTTGTTGCCGCCATTGGACAGTGACAGTGTTGCTGCCTAATTTAAGCTTTAGCAATTAGATTTTAGCTAGGGTCATTAGCTTGACGAGTGCAGCTTAATTAACATCCTCATTTTAAAATGTGGTGCGTTAATCTAAACCCAATTTAACAGAGTTGACTGTTAAATATAAAATAAAGTTGGGAATAATTACCCTCTGCAACAGCAGCAGGCTCAGCGAGGCAAAAACACTACGCGGACATGAAACTCATCTTGGCTACAATCATGGTTTCATTTGAGCTGGCATGTGAGATTTGATCCTCCTTTCAAATAAAGTGTGTTTACTAATATATACAAAATTCATTACATTTTAACAAACAGGTGTATTCAAATCCATAGTTGAACATGACTTTTATTAGTAGTGATGGTTTGATTGATGAGGCCTCATGAAACAGCTGATGATGTATCACGATACACAGTCTTCATGTGGCAGCTTCTGCTTTAAAATCTACTTATTCAATGAAACCTGAGCTCTAAGTGTCATCTACTGATCTTTCAAAATGAAGACACTGTATCATGACACCGCATCAGCTGTTTCATGAGGCCTCATTAATCTATCATTAGTGTGTTGATCGAGGTGAACTAATTCTAACGGCTCTGGAGATGCAGGAATTGGTTTGGAAACTGCAGAAACATTTCAACTCTCAGCAAGTTAGTGCATCTATTGAATTGAATCAGTGTTAATGTTAAATTTGCTACCAGATCTCCCATTATCAAAAATGTATCATATATTTTACCTTTAACAGAAAAGAAAAAAAAAGTTATTTACCATCTACTATCTATTTCTACAAAAGGTATTTTGAGTCAGCTTGCTTTTCTCACAGGCACTACAGGGGTCCTCTACAGAGCTCTTCTTGGACTCAAAATGAATGTCATGGACTTAGCCAGAATTTTATTTTTTACCCCCATTCTTCCACAAAGGCCAAAATGCCAGACACAGTTGTACGCTCACTCCCTTATTATTAGTGCCACCAGAGCTTTGTAGCTCAAATAATAACCTTGACCCTAGAGTCAACCCAAGGGATGTCTCAAACACATTTATTTTCTCGCTTACAAGTCAACTTGACCCAGAGATAACACAAGGGTTAGGCCCCTAGAAGCTTCCCCGTCATTTTTTTTAATCTGTTGGAATTGGCTTGAAAAAATTATGATACTTATGATGCCATTTAAGACCATGCAAACAAGTTAAATTGACAATTATGTACTTATAACTAAATGACATGGACTTATCAATTTTAATCCGAATTGTCATGGTTTTGTTTATTATAAAAAAAAGAAAAACTAGGTAGCGCTCGGAACTTCAGATAGTCCTCTATAAAGCCTAGTTGTGTTTCATATATATGAGCTATGGAAATTCCAATTTGGATTCCTGAATAGAAATTCCAATGAAAATGCTTTTGTAACTGCTTTTTTTTACTGTAAATTGTTTCTGCTGCTCTGCGAAGGTAATTCTTGACAATAATGCCACCGGACCTGAATCAAAGGTATTCACCAGACCTCAGGGCTCAACATTACAGCAAACATCTCCAGCTTAAGCAGGACGAAGATAATTACCCACACATTGTACATGCAGTGCACAGATGGCAATTATAACCTCAATATCTCCATACTGTGCACTTTCTAAGAGGATTTTACTCAGAAAAAGTCCATGAAGCATAAGCATCACGTGTAACATTACCTTGGCGATGACATCTGCACATAAAGAAGAGTTGGCCGATAATGGTGAGAAAGGAAAGATTGAGTCGTTCATTCTGCAAAACAACCATATTAAGTCTGAAGCATCTGACAAATACCGTGAAGGTATTTTCAACATGTCACAAATCCAATGATTATTCAGAAACTAAACTTTAGCATCTGCTCACTAATAAAATAGATGTAAAAGGTAGGATTTAAACATCACCCTAGACACCTGCCTTGTACCGAGTAAAGGGACATTATATATAGAAAAGTGAAAGTCAAGAAGATACATTCTTATGACATTGTGGTTCAGCTTTGACAAAATAGAGCCTTTAATATCCTTTGGCTCCATCCCAAACTGGCCCATTGAAACCAATTTGAGGACAAAGATATTCTTGGCACAAAAGTCGGTCTCTTGGACCGAACTCTGTCAAATACTGGCTCAGCTGCACACTCAAAAATATGTTGCAGAATTAAATGTTTCATGGCTGTGTGTTTGCATGCCGGACGGGGATTATCAGGCCATTTAGCAGTTTCGTACCTCTAATACTTAAATAGCACACTACGTATTTTAATCTTTGGGGGTTTTCTGTGTGTTCTATATTGTGTGGATTTATATATTTATTGACATGTTATGGAATATTAGGGCCAAACAAGTAAAAATATTTCTTTTTGACAATAATTTTTAAGATGGCAGAATCTTCACTGTATTTTGGATTTGTTTTCTCGATTTTCAAGATATTTTTTCTTCTCACAGAAAAGCCCTGTTATGACTGAATTAAGGATACTTAGCTTAGCTTTTGGTTTTAACACCTGTAGTTACTCTTTTCTAAATTTGTTTTCCAAATATGCACCTCACAATGGTGTTGTCTGGTAGGAAGAGCAAGAGTCTTTTACAGGCTTGGTCACACGTTAACCAGTATGTCCGTACTAGTGATATTTTTTTCATATCATATCATATCTCTTATCTCTTATATATCTCAGAAACATTTGAAGAGGCATCTTCTAGTGGCAAAGTAGACGAGGCCACACCACTTGTTTCTTACATTCTTTATTCTTTAGTCTGCAATGAACATGCTGAACATGGGAGAATGTTTACTCACCAAGTAAACCGAGGTCAATTGACAGTTTACTTCCTGCTTTTAACATCTATATGACATCATCATAGGTGAGGTCAAGGAGCACTACCATATCTTAGTGGGGAGGGGAAGTGTATATTTCGCATACACTTCATACTGTATGTATATAAAAGAATATTTTAGATACATTTGAGTTTACGTATGGGTTTGTTCAGTCAAGGAGGATTCTGGTCCTGGTCTCCCAGCATAATAAAAAAGTCAGGCGATGTGTGGTGGAAAGAAGTGAGGACATGAGACATGCAGGAGAATGTACATTATGGTTTATTCCAGTTAAGGTGAGTTAACTGTTCATTTATTTAAATTATGTTTTGGAAACATTGTTTTTTCTTTGATTCACATTCAAATGTTAATCATTTTGGAAAAACTAAACTACCTTTATTTTTTTTAAACTAGACCCTGAAGGGAGAGTCTTCCTCCTATAACTCATCCACTCCGGGCCAGCCCTACCACACTTCCACTTATTATGGTCTGCAGCTGTATACGCATGCAAAAGTGTGAATATTTGAAAAAAGGAAATTAATACTTGTTGGTTTGAATGCATAATAATACAACCTGTGTTTATTTGTGTTTGTATTACTTTATTTTATTACTATTGTTTTAATTTGGGTAAAAACTAAATAGTGATCTCTTTATGATGGATTGTTCTCGCCCCACTTGGAACAGCCTAAACTATTTCATGATATGCCGTCATTGATGACGATAAAGTACTTTACAAATACAGTCTGATTAATTTCTGTAGCCCTGTATTCATATGCAGCGTTAACCTTCAATGTTAAGTCTTCCTACTGTCCTACTTCACTGGATGCAAGTACTATTGTTGTGCAAGTACTTGTAGAAGAGTTGGATGTGGATTAAAATGCCAGTATTTACTATGTATGATCCTGTAAGGCCATAGTCATTATTATTGTCTGTTTTGTTTACGCTGGAGGGCAAACTATCCCATATGGGTTTTCTGGTTTTTGATCACAAAGAATGCTCGGCTCTTCCATCTTTTTTTAAGGTCTACCGCATATTTCCATGTGTTGTTTGGGACTCATACTTTGCCCCCACTGTTGCTAAAGACTGGAGGGAAGAATTACATGGGGGAATAAAATATTGTAAGAGTTGCACACATAAATACATCTAGTTGGTGATAATAATCATTGTTGGACGGTCCTCTGAGGGTGAGGGAACCGCTTTTTCTTATACTAATGTGATTCCAACACATTTTAGGATTACCAAAAATACACCAGGGACCATCACACTTCTCTGCAGCATGAAACTTTCTTGGGCCACTTTTGTTAGATGCTGATGAAGATTGATTTCTTTAATCTGTTATCAAAGACCAGCAGAAGGATTCAACAAACCATAGGAGTGCGGTCTGTTTGGGTGCTTGGAATCAAGTACATTGTTGATGCACCGCATGGTTAATCCTTATCCATCATTTAATTTTTTTTCAACTCCTTATATAAGACTAAGTTTGGAAAAAAGATGAAGTTCATTTTTCATATTTGGTAAAGAGAAGAGAGTGACTGAGGAATGATAATGAAGAGGCTTTAACGATAGTCAGTCAGCTTCAAAGTGCTGAAGAAATAAAGACAGAGGCCAAACGAATGCTATTGAGATGCAAATGAATTGCTTCTTATACTGTTTATCCTGTTTGTTTCCTCTCTATTTTTGTAAGTTTCACCACTAAAATATACAGTGTAGGATTAGTCTATACTTTAAATGGTAAATTAAAGGGTATTTATTTTTTGACTGATGTCGCCAAGGGGTTCAGTTTAGTTCAGTTTTGGGATTATATTGAGATTAATCAGTCTCTTTTTGGTGTAATAGGCGAATATGTATGTTCATAAAATGCTTGCAAATGTTCCCTATTTTTCCTCCAAAAAGACAAGTAAAAACGTTCAAATACCTCCATTCTGCTAGTCTGTAATGTCGATCTTGTATTGAATCCACAGCAAGAAGAGCTTTTAAAATGAAACCTTCTTGTTTGTAGTAGAAGTTTTTAAGTGTGTCTTTTTGGACTAAAAAAATGAACATACATTTTGGCCTATAAATCCAAAAAGAGACGGATTACTCTGAAACCAATCCAAACCCTTAGTCTACATGAGTGTGAGTAGAAAATAAGTAAAAATTTGAGTTTTGGATGACTATCCCTTAAATTAGACTGACTTTGAAATGGCTTTAAAAAGATTATTCCAAGCAGGTTATCTGTAAAAAATACACCTATTTTAAATTGTTACTTGTAAAAGAGGCACAAACCTCTTTATCAGGAGCAATAGAACAATAACTGTTATTATGAAATATAGATATATCATATATGATATCAGGGACAAGATAGTAGATTAGCAAAAGGCCAGAATCGGCATCAAGAAAATTGTCAAGAAGCTGGTTAGAAGGAGTGAACTCTTTGTGCCATAATTAGAAAAATTAAAGAAACAAACACTTGCTCTCTGTTCTCTGGTTTGGGGATCATGTTTGAAAGAAGGTGATGTGGTGAGATTAGACCAAGATCAAGACATTTTAACCTTGATGGGCTGTTTGGGCGATGAGGATATAAACCCGTAGTGAAGCAAGTGACATCTGCATAAAAGTCCACAGGTTGTATGTATCTTTAAAAAAGATTTTTTTTGGACATTATCAGAAAACTAGTTTATACAAACTGAACTGAACTGTTAAAGAACAAACATGCCGTTATTTATTTATGGATTTAAATGAAAGAGGTGGTAAGTGAGTAAGTAAGGTTACAAAGCACAAAAGTACATATGTTATATTTACGGTTTTGAAATTGATGATTTAATACTGCGCTAAACCAAATTCTTCGATGCCCTTACTATACTATTGAGAAATTGTTACAATGAGTATGTTTAAACTGTAGTTACATGTGCAACATACAGTATATATGCTGTGCTTCTCCTCTCAGTACGACAGACACAATCGAGTTCTTTGTTGTGGATATTATTTTGAAGGTTCTCTGGCACCCATTGGTCTCCATATAAATGTTGGATCCAAATGTTGTTAATACAAGGGTGCTTAAAAATAGTACGTTCTAATGAGCAGTTGGTAGCAAGAGTACTTGTGTGATGAGTCATGATTCAACAACTTTTAAATTAGAAATGCTAGGGACCAAGATTTTTTTGATTTCTTATTATTATTATTAACAATTTTATTATTATTCTATTATTATTATTCTGTAATCTGTCCTTTTGGAGGATCATTGGTTGTAAATCTGTGGGCCAGATTATTGTAACACAGATTAATAAATAATTAAGTTACCTACGGCCTACTGTATTCTTCTATCCTTCTGGTGCTTCTGCAAGCAAAGTTTCACTGCACAAGTTTGCTTTAACAGGCAACTTCAAAGCTGTTCAGATTCTTAGGAAATGTGTGGGCTTAAGAAGCAGTGGGTAGCTTTGTCAACATGGCTTTTTCCTTTATCTAAAATGTAAATGTCCATTACCATGTGACTGAGCGTCAGACTAGTGCACACAGTAACAGAAACAGAATGAGACGTATCGATGGTTTAGTCAAAGGAAGCTATGAGAAGCAAAGAGTGTGAAAAACACAAATTAGTTTCAATTCTGCAGCGTCATGTACACAGCAAAACAGAATTTATAAAAAAAAAGTCTGGGAGATAAAAAAAAAAAAAAAAAGTCATTTCGTCAGGGGGGTTTAAATATCGAGAGTTGACTTCGGAGCTTATCTGACAGAGTCATTTGCATACCGACACTTCTGACAGAATCAATGAGGCACGCAGCTCTCTCTCTGCCCTGCTCCATCAAATGTTTGTGAAAATTTAATGGAGATCCTTGTCTTCGACATGAAAGGGAAGTGCCACTTGCTCTGGAGTGATACCATGCATGTGCAATAATTGCAGTCGCTGCTTCGACATCAGTAGCAGTTTCGTGATCAAACCGGATCACAAGTTTTAATGCTGACGCCGTTTGATGAATAAAACAGTATTTCTTAATTAGTAAGATATTTCTTTTTGACCTTCGACACTTCACCATTTTCAAACAAATGTTACTTACACATCGGACATCAGCTCGTTAAAAAAAAAAAAAAAAAAAATCCAAGTTCCTCTGTACTGCAAATCTAAAGACTAAAGCGTGAAATCTTGTCCCATCTTCAACCACTTACGCAATGGTGCGTGAGGGAGGCCAAAGTTTTCAGCGGGGAGCTTAACTTTTTTTTTCCTTTCACATTAGCATGATTCAAGAGAGATTGCTGAGATGTTTCCAGGTCACTGTGGTGATTAAAGTTCTCACTTAAGTTGAAACACTCCATTCTGTTGCCCCCCGGGGTGAGGCAGGAAACCGAACTTCACCCAAAGAACTGGGATCACATAAGAAAAACTGCATTTGTTCACAAGTACCAAATTACAGATTATGTTTCTCAAATGATCAAAGTAGAAGAGTAGAAATTATGTATATTTGTATTCACAGAGGAAAATATGTTCTCTTTAAATTATTAAAATGGGAAGTCCAGACATAGCTTTACTGCAGCCTATGTTTAAGATTCAAGAATATTACTTTTTTGAGCCTGTTTAACTGTGTATATTAAATCCCTCTTCACCCCTCGATGGTAACTAATGAATAAAGAGTCCAAAGGCATATGTTTGGAAAAAAATGTTTTTATAAAAATAATGCATTTTTACAGAGTTTTGTAGCACTATGCAAACAAAGCCAAAGTTTAGTAGGTGGGCCATCAGCCATGGCTAATTGGAATCCTGTTTTAACCAGCAAAAAACTGTTTCGAGAACATCCCCTGTATCAACTCTTTATGCTGTATCAGCAAATCTGACTGGGTGATGTGACCAGTGACTGGACAAGGAACGTATGTAAGTAAATAAGTAAGTCATTTGTATTTGTAGAGCACTTTTCCAGACCAGGGTCACAAAGTGCTTAAATAATCAAAACAATACCCAATAAGCAACAGCCTGGAAGGATTTCTATCCTCTGGTCCTGAGCCGTGTGCAAAGAACCATCAGTAGATTCTGATCCACAGACCTCAGATCCCGAGATGGGGTGTAAGTCTGGATCGGATCAGTGATGTAAGGAGGAGCTTGATCATGAATAGATCTGTAATTAAGAAACAGAATTTTAAAGTTGAACCTGAAAGAAACTGGCAGCCAGTGAAGAGATTTAAGGATCAGAGAAATGTGAGTTCTTCTACTAGAGCAGGTCAGAATTCTCGCTGCAGAGACTATGGCATTGACCACCTGGCGGAATCCTATGTAGTGACATCGCAGAAAGAGGAGCATGAAGCAATTTTCCTCTTCTACAGTTGTTTTATTGTAGTGCTCTAGCAGTATTGCTCTATAAACACAAACTTGATTTGATGTTTGGACTCTCTAGTCGTGGCTTCGTGCAGTAAAACGGCAAATAATAGGAGGAGAATTTTGAATTTAAAATGCATCTTTCTCAACATTATTTTCCCCAAGTCATTCCCTTAATATTAAGAAACGTCTATTTTGCAACAGAAATTCATGCAGTGGTGTGAGTGGCAGAAATAAGGGGCAAGTGAGCGGAAAGACCCAGTTACTGACATTACACAATGTTTCGAAATACTGGCATCTTCCTAGATTTTGGTTGAGGAAGAAAAGGTGGCAAACTTAAGATATAAAAGATCTCCCTGACCTCCACATCGTTTTTCATACAATCATTTAAACCTTTTAAAATGGTGTTCAAGCCATCCTTTCATTCTCCCTCACATGGGGAAAGTAATCCCACAGTTATTTACATTTTAACTGTTTTTCCTTTCTTCACCAAGGTTCAATCAGGGATGCCATGTTGCAGAGTGAGCAGTACTTGGTTCTCGGGCCGACACCTTCCTTGTCTTCCGTTGACCAAATAAGAACTGATGTGTTAATGATCGTCACCTGAGCTTCAGCGAAGGTCATCCTGTCTTTGTTCGAATCAATAGCCATGAAAGACATTTATTTCTGAAAAAAAAGAGTAGAGATTGATTCTGCAACATTTTTCTTCAGATTTTGGATCCTGTGTTGCTGAATATGAACCTCAACCTCTTTGCTTTTATGTTCCGTGTCACCTTCATACACATGTATTTCAGTGTGAATACAATTGAACCTCACAAGCTCAAGGACACGCAGCAAATATTAACATGGATTCATCTTTTCTCGCAACAACTGCTTTGGTGAACTTGTTGCCCTTAGGGACACAACCTTCTGCTTTACTCAGGTTTCTGTAAAAACTTCACGCTTAAGTGGGTGGTATTATTTTAAGACACACGTTCACTAAATGAGGTCTCTGGTCTCTTTTGTCAAAACAAGGCCCGGATCCAACTCCCAAAGCTTCTTTTTTTTCTCCCTTCCTTCTTCTCTTTTAACAGAACGATTAAACTTGTGCCACTTCACAGATTATCCCTGCTGCAAAAAAAAAGAGAAGACTTATCTTTTCAGTACGATACCAATTTATGAAAGGCGAAAACCTCGCTGGCAGATGTGCTTTGCTTTCATCAAGCTGACTCCTATTTGCTTGGGTTTATCTGCCTGCAGATATTCACAATGTGACAGAAATACATTTTACAGCTGCACAGACAAGCACATCCAATCCTCCGATAGATGCAGCTCTCCTTTGTAGATGCAGCGGAGACTGCATAGTTGCACATTAGCCACATTGAGATGACACAACATTCCACTTCATCTGAAAATTCAAAGCAAACACTTGGCTACTGCTAATGCTCTGAGGTGGCAGTTATTTGGAAATCTTGCCTCGGCACCATAGAGTGACCCATTTGCAGATTTCACTTCATCTTGATTTATGTTCCACAGAAAATCACGGTTCCTCTCACTTCACTGACAAGCTGACATACGTATAAATAATGATTTGAAATTGGATGCTGTACAGACATTGAGTTTACTGAAGGAAAAAAGGATCTTTGAACACGTTATATTGCGTCCCCTGTAACATCTTATCGAAGGAGATCTCCTGAGGGATCAATAAAGTTCTATCTATCTATCTATTGAAGCCTTGAACAGAAGAATTTTTTAATTTGGAAAAAAAACAAAAAAACCTCTATTCGCTTGATTTAAACTTCTGCCCATAACAAGCAAATACTATAGAGTTATTTATTTATCTCCAGAACAATTCTTCTCAAGAAGTCTTCAATACGAGATGGATAATACAGACAACAGTATGTAGGTGTATTGATGTTTGTAAGCTTCATCCACTGAGTGCCAGTGACTTGATAAAATGGATATACATTTTTGTCTCGAACTAAAAAGAAACAGATAATTCTGACAATAATCCCCAACCCTTAGTCGTCATGAGGGTTAGTAGAAAATGAGTAAAGTTTGGGTGAACTAACCCTTTAACTTAACTTAACTATTAACTTTTCGTGTACGACTGAAACCTTTGATTAACATTTTCATGACTGTCAAAATCCGGATTTGTTGTCTCTATTAATGTATGTTCTATATCCTAAATTTAGGGTTGTGTAGGTAATCTTGAAAATCCATTTGAGTAAGCAACATTTTAAAAAGTTCAACAGCGGTTCTTCAGACTATCCGCTTAGGTAATGACCTTCTACCTTGTCCTCATGACTAATTTAATGTTAGGAAAAAACATGAGAAGATCATCACCAGCATAATGAAGATACATGAATATTGTTTCACATTTTATTTTATTATATATTAATTGGACTCTGAACTTTTTTGCATTTGTTAGTGTCAGGGTCTGTATAGAGTTTTAAAGAAAATCGTAAAAACTGCTCCAGGAAAAGGTTTAAAACCCTTGCTACAAAGTGCACAAACCTCTTTTATATAGCACAGGTCAACCAGTCAAGCACCAATCAAACCAATCATGTGTCTGATGGCCATAATTAGTAAATTGTCAGTCAGGTGTTGCTTGTTCAAGCCGACACCTGATTCAATACTGCATGTGTTCTTGACATGTTGGGGGGAAAAAAACTTGCACCATCTCTGCCCTTTTTTAGACCAGTTTAACACCACTGTTCAAGATACCAAAGCTGTGTCTCAAATCGCATACTTGCGTACTAAAACTTATATTTAAAAATACAAGAAAAAATATTTTCTTGTATTTTTAGTGCATAAGTGAGTCTCAATTCTTAGTACGCAAAAATTGGAGTGAGGTATCATGATACAGTCTTCAATTTTAAAAGCCACTAGATAGCAATCTGAGTTTCCAAAAAACGGTTTTACTAGTTTAATGAAAACTGGCGTCATAATGAATAACTAACTTGACTCTATGAGATTAAAGCAATCCTGGTTAAATTCAAGTGGCTAAGATTCCTCAGTGAGATCATTTAGGACATGTGCTTTATTCCTAGTGTACTGACCAAAATCGTTGAAAACCTATTTGCTTAAACCTGCCCATTTGTCTGTCGATACTTATCAGCCGAGGTCCTCCATTAATGTCAGATGTGATTAGCTCTGGTCACATTGCTTTGAGCATGGCAAGTTATTTCTAGACCACAAAACAATCCATCTAATTTATCAGATAAACGTGGACCATGGTGGAAAAGGGATCTTTATCCAGACAATCTCTCCTAATGAGTCCTTTCGTTGATGGGAAAAGCTAAAGGTTTTTAAAAAAGAATAGAAACACATTACATGAGTCTTCACTCACCGAATTCAATGAACAGATGAATTCCTTTAATAGGCCTTTTCGAAGAGAACATGATGATCTGAATATTTTTGGTGTTTTTAAACTTAGCAACTTAGCAAAAATGGTTTTAAAGGTTTTAAGTGTTTTGATCATTATACATGTAATATTGGTGTAATAGGTTGTCCTGTCCATTTATAAATATTAATAACATTTTGCAATATTTGGAGACCTACCGTATGAACCAGTGATTGTATGTCCAAGTTCACAGCAAGATAAGTTAAGACCTAATCAGTATAGTTTAACCAAACTTAGTTTATAGTAAAAACTCAACAACATTTCCACCTGTGTAAATACATGTACATATGCAAATTCTACTTCATAAAGCCAATAATGGCATATTAAAAGAATAACACATATTAAATGTCTATTTAGAATGAACCCTTTTGTAAACATGTAACATGTAAAATCAGCTCCTCATGTCAAATCGTTCCATGCCTGGTGTCACTTGAAGCAACTATCTCATTGTTGTCTCCTTGTCTGATGACCTTTTCAAAGGCATGCTAACAAAATGAGATTTTTTTTTCACCTCAGGAACATGCATTTAAAAGCCATGGTGTCGATTTTCAAATATTTCCATCCAGGTTCAATACCTCTCCACCTCCATCTCACCCTATCAACTTTTTTCACTCTCCGTTCTGCTTTTCTGCTCTTACTATGCGCCCTACATTGTGCCAGGATTTCAATTTGTTGTTTGACCTTTTCTTTGCGTTATTCTCTGGAAAGTGCAAATAGCATCCTTTTCCCAGGACTGCAATACAAGCGGTTGGGATTTTTTTTTTTTTTTTTTCGATTTGTTCATTCGTTTTTCTTTGGCAGAATCTATATAGTGGCACATCTTTCCATTATTCAGAGGTGATACGTTATGCACCTTTTGTAATAATTTGATTTATTATTAGCGATGTGCCGCAGCTGTCCTCACCTGCTTTTCTGACATGTCCACTGGCATCTCCTTTGTGCTACTGCAGCTTGCCTCATAAATAACATCTTAATTTTTGCCCTGCTGTTTGTGATGACAAATCGCCCGCCGTGTAAACATCGTCAACATATGGCAAAATTACTCAAGTGGAGTGTTGCAGATACTTCAGGGAGGTGTAATGGCGGAGAAGTGTATGGCAATGGGATGCTTAGTGACAAAGGGATCCATTCTTCTTAGAGCAGCTTCTGGAAACACCTTCATACATCATATTATTGCTGAAACAAAGCAAACGATGGCTATTCCACAGTCTAGGAGCTTGACAATCCACTGCAATAAAAGTGAGTAAATGCAGTGTGTCAACGGTGTGTGCGCCGCAGTCTCGCCATATGTGATCAGATTGACTTCATTTACTCGACATTCGGAGTTTTAACTCTCGTTATTCGTGATTACCCACTTGTGCTTTCAGGACTAAACTTATTTCTGTGCCGTTTTACGAGAGCAAGATTGATGACCTCGGTGGCAAAACATCTGTTGTATCGTTCATCTTGAATCCTCTCTCTTCCAACAGCTCACTGCATTACACTATTCTTAAGGTTTATCGACTAACAAATATAAACTTTCCTCTTATGAACTCTTGAGAGTCCGTCCATCTTGTCCTAATGAGACTTCAAAGATCTTGTTGTGCTGAGTGTACAATCTGTCTGGTTGATAATGACTGGGCTCGTTGTCATCGGCGTGTAACCAGGAGACGAGAAGATCAGTTCCGAGGGTTCTGAGTAGGAGTAAAATTGAACAAAAACACAGATTGAGAATGAGCTATTTCCTGAACTTAACTTGAAGAGGCAAAGTTTCAATTGATCATTTTTCAAGAGCCGCACTGCAGCTGTTATTAACTCTATTAATAACTATGGTGTTGGCAGCACTCATGAGTTAGTAAAGTAATAGAAAGAATAATCTCAGGTCACCAGTTCTAGGCATCATGTATATTATGATTATAATCTTTGATCTATGTTCTTTTTCTTTATCTTTAGACTTAGATTGTATCATCTTCTCTTTATTTCTCTTTGTTCTTGTTATTATTTTATTTTGATTTATTTTTTAATGAAAAATTGCTGTATTTTCTGTGGCTATTGGAAAAAAACAATTTAAAAAAAGATCAATAACGTTTTACCTTACCTTACCTTACCTTATTAAATCATTGGGTCCCATCCATGAAACTTGCTTAAATATACGCGCAGATTTGGACATAAAGGTCTGCGCTACTTAAACCTACTCAGTAATGATGAATACCAATCAATTGTAAAGTGAGAGCAGATCATGGAAGGATCACCAAATAAGGAGGCGTACACGATCTTGAACACATGTCAGGCTCACTGCACACAGAGAGATAGATTAGAGATACAAACTTTTCTGAAGCTTTGGATGAGCTTGACCTAAACATAAACCGCTGTAACTGAAGAGGCAATCCTAGCAGCCGTGATCAGGGATCTTTTTGGTTCTGTAAAGAAACAGAACACATTTCAAGTGAAACATGAATAATTCCACACGAAACTGGAGGTAAAATATCACATAAGTACTCACAAAGGAGACACTTTAGTCACAGGTGGAGTGATCTCACATTCCAATATATTATGTGTAAATGTGAATATATTCATGTTTTCTGCTCTTCCGTTTTTTTTATATTGTGTTTCAGTCTTTATGTTTTGCTGATGATTTATGATTAAATGGCGGGTTCTTCCCATTGATAAGGAGCACCTCTACCCGGAAGAACTCGCCACAGTATTTCATCTCCAGACCAGGTTGGCTTACCCTTCGCTCTAGCTCCTCACCTTGGATCTGAATTGAGATTATCTTGTGGATTCTCCTGACTTTAATTTACATACTTGAGTCCCTTTTTGTCTTTTGTTTAGTTGCCATCAAGACCCAATCTCTGTGCCCTGCCTCCTTCCCGAGTGCCTGTTCTTTTTGTTCTCTTTTTTTTCCCCCCTTTGTGGACCATTATGGATTTATTAAAGACTGTTTTTGAACTTTCCCCCATGTTTGTATTCTCTATTTCTGCTTCTGGGTCTCCTGCCCTGATCGGATTGTGACATATTACCTGCTAATACACAACAGTGGTGGTCCTTAAAAGGAGCCTTGAGGAACTCCACACTCAGTAGCGCAGTAGCTGGAACCTTCAGATTTAAAATTATGTGAAGATTTATTAATTTGAAGCAAGAATTACAAAAACAGAGAGTGCCATCTAGTGAGCTCTAAAAATAACAGCACTGTTTCAAGAAGCTAATAAAGATTTGTTTAGATTTAGCAATATTTTGTTAATTCTCTTAACCAGGAATGATACAAAGAACTTTTGACATTCATTCTGACAACTTCTACAGTATATATTGAACAATGAGTCAAAACTAAAGAAAGGTCACACATCAATAATGCTCATAACCTGAGAAGCCACTGCAATAAATGAATTTACAATAATAAGATATTTAATTCATGATCACCTGTCAGGGAAGTATTCCTCTAGTTCCAAAGTATAAGAAGAACAAAACAGCTGAACATAAATAAACATTAATACACAATAAATGTTTTAGTACCTGACAGCTGGTGGGTTGTCTGCTACCCAACAATACACACATAATGAAAGCGTCAGCAAAAAAAAAAGTAGGCACCCTGGTGCTGACTATTGACCAGCTGCTACTTCCCATGAGGTCTCAACACAGTTGAAAAAAAAAAGAGATCAATTTAAAAACATCGAATGCATCCATAAGTTTTCTCTTGCATGTTCTGAGCTTTGATAGGAGATGAAGTGCAGGCAGGAGGTGGAGAACTGAGACGCAGCGGCCGAAGAAGATTCATACATTAACACACTATGCTAATCTGTCCTACAACACAGCGGGGGGGCTGGAGTTTAAAAGAGATAAAACGGCTTAGTCGTCAGGTGCGAGTTATTTTAAGACATAAGAGGAAACAAAATTAGATGGTATCGATATATGAAGAATCCAAGTGTTGCACGTTGAATACTAGGATAATTAGACGGTTTCTGCAACAGTAATTACACTTGCTTTTTGACAGCTGGGGAGAGAGGCCACATCCTGCTCTGCTTTCAACTCACTGCAATGGATTTTTATCTCATCCAGTTGGTGTAAACACTTGATATTTTAGTTTGTTACAGTTCAGAGGAGCTATGGTGCATTAATTTTGTTTCATCATCCTGCGAGCAGCTGTAAACAACACTGGATGAGTGACGATCTAATACCCACAGAGGAGGCGAGTGGGTTGTATTACAATAATAATCGTTCAGGGAAAACGAATGTTGAGTAAACAGTAGTTTTTATTTTTTTTCAGCGAGGGTCACGGAAAGGAATGTCAATTTAAAATGTGCATATTTAAGAATAATTCTAAAAACATAACTTCAGGAATTAATTCATTAGTATACAAAACATCCTTCCTTTAAACAAAATATAAAAGCCTCAAATGTTAACACAGAAGCACAACAACAGGGAAGAGCCTCAGCTGTGAATAACCAACCATGCGTTTCTGCCTAAAATCTCTGGCTTTTTTTTTGTTTTTTTTAATACCTACTGAATGTTCCAAGAGAAAGGATGAAAGCATTCAGAGCCACAGAGACTGTGCTCTATATTTCATAACCAGAGCAGAGTACAGGACTTTTCGTCTGCCTTTGCTGTCCTGCCCCATGAGAGCGCAAAACAGTCAGCTTTTCATAGCCATGTGTTTCATTATGACCCCTTGAAAATGCCCCAGAGTGCTTTTAGTTTTTGTCCCTTTTTTGTAAAGAAAATCCATTTGTGAGTGACTATATATTTAAATTTTTTAAATATATATTAAGATGATTTCCATGAATACATCAGGTAAAATCTAAACACTATAGGGAAATATTGTTGTTGTTTTTTCCCCATCACTGTCTTCATAATACGTAGTAAATTAATCCTCCAGCATAGAAATAAAGCTTTTGTTGAAACTTAAATTAAAAAAAGATCTTAGTGACGCTGAGGTCATATTGACCAATGAAGGGATTTTTACCTTATTACAGCTTCCTTCATTTAAAACTAATGCAGAGCCTACTTTGTGTTTTTTTAAGTAAGTAAGTAAGTAATATTTATTTATATAGCGCTTTTCGAGACCAGGGTCACAAAGCGCTTAAACAATCAAAACAATACTCAAAAAAAAAAAGTACATACTTTAAAGATAATACTGAGAACAACACAGGAGTTCCAGAAAATCAAGGAAAAGCCTGAACAAATAGAAACGTCTTAAGATGTTTCTTGAAGGAGTCAGTAGACTCCATCAAGCGCAAAGAGAGAGGAAGATCGTTCCAAAGCTTAGGAGCAACAGCCTGAAAAGATTTCTCTCCTCTGGTCCTGAGCCGTGTGCGTGGAACCATAAGTAGATTCTGATCCACAGACCTCAGAGCCCGAGCTGGGGTGTAAGGCTGGATCAGATCACTGATGGAAGGAGGAGCCTGACCATGAATAGATCTGAAAGTAAGAACCAGAATTTTAAAGTTGATCCTGAAAGAAACTGGAATCCAGTGAAGAGTTTTAAGGATCGGAGAAATGTGAGTTCTTCTACTTGAGTCTTGCTAAACTGGAATACTGCATCACTAAGATGACCGCAATCGTAGGTTGTGTGTCATTATCAAATAAAACTTTTCTCGTAAAAAAAAAAATGATGCGGTCGAGATTTACAACGCAATGCTTACACAGCACGAAAACAAATGCAGTATGACGCAAATGCAAGATGGTGTAAATAGACTGACGCAAATGCAATGTAACGCAAATATACAAAGTAACACAGAAGCATTGTAACGCAGATGCATATGCAATGGACACATATGTCACAAATGTAAGTTAACACAAATTCAGCATGATGCAAATGCAACAAATCAACAACCATATGGAAAACATCTGAATGGAAAACAACACAATTGCTACCGCAACACAAACACATAGAAGAAGTCAGATAAGTTGACAACAAATTATTTAAAAAAACCCTGGATCCAGATGGTTGATTGAGATTAATATATTGGCCTGAAAATGTTATTTAAATGCCAATTATCTACGTTATTTAAAAGAAATATAGCCCCCTTGACAGAATAAAAACAAAAGGTTTTGAAAAAATGGAATTTTATTTATCATCTAATGAAACCGATATTTACACTCACAGCCGAATAAAAACACAATTCATAATAATAGTAACAAACACAATTATACTGGCAGAGTCCTGTATTTTGGTGAAAACCACTGATGTGGATTTTTTTCAAATCCTTTTCAAAATTCAAAGGTCAGCATGATGTCTTCAGTGAGTCGAAGTCAGATGTGGAGAGCAGCAAACAAGCTCTATAAGTAATATATAAACTCCAGGCTAGTGTTTACAAGTTGCTCTCCACCGTGATTGATCACAGTTTGCTTCAGTAAGAGATTCGGCTTCATCGTCATGCCATGTTAGAGGCAGCTGAAGAGCCTTGAGCAGTTTGGTTAGGAGCCATATCATTTTCTCTCCCTGCCCTTATACAACTCCTCCAATACCAAACGGGGAATACATTTCTTGCATCCATAATTGAATGATTACCCAAAAAGAAAGCTTTCTGTAGACGAAAACTGGGCCTGTGGATACAACTGCTACTTCCCTTTTAGAGCATGGAGAAACTCAGTCTGGGATTGATGTTTGTTTAAATCTGTGAATTTGTTGCTGACACAAATCTGGCCAGATTTGAATGGTTTCTTGGGACTGATGAATATTAATGATTAGTGAGATGAGCTGTTTGTTTGCTGTTAAATCCTGTACAAACAACCGCTGACCACACAATGGACTTCTTTCACCTCTATCGATACTCCCCCTGTTGCAAGATGAAGACCACATCACTGCAAGATTAATAAACTAGATGGGCTCCAAGTTGAGTCTGCTGTTTATCTAGACCTGGACTAGGAAGTGGAAACATACAATCTCTGAAACACTTGTGAGTGAAAATATTTATTGTGGAATCAGGGTTGTAGACATTTGCATGTGTGTAGTTAGGACACATTGGTCTCAACACATAACAAATAAATATACAATTATATATATATACTGTATATATATATATATATTATTTTATTTAAAATTATTATAAAATTATTATTTACCAAACGTTAAAATACCTTTTTGCCGTAGTGAACTATGTTTTGTATTACTTAAAAAAAAAAAAGACTTGGTTGAGATTTCATTAACTTAAAGATTAAACAACATTTATTGGAAATATTATCAAAGCTATATAATCCCTGGATAGTCAACCTTATAAGGGATGAAAACAAAACGATCATATTCTTCCGTACGACAAACACTGGCTCAGTCTTTTCCCTCTTTTTTTCTTCATTTCTGTTCACATGCTTTCTAATTGAACATGTGACCTGAGGCCTTGTCCACACGGAAATCCATCATTTTATATTTGTTCTTTCTCTCTGCCATTTTCAGATGAGTCAACACAGAGTCCATTCAGGAAACATCTACTCAAAATCACTTGAAGTGAACTACAAACAATGTATTTCACAGGTCAGGGCTGCGTGTGGCAACATGCTTGCACCAGATAAACCACAGAAATACAACACAATGAAAACTGAAGGCAACAAATAAGCAACGCCATTAGACACTGACTGGATCATGACTGTCCAAGGAAGCTAAAGGAAATTGTTTCTTCAGACAGACAAAGGTGCATTATCAAATCAATCCACACTGAAAGGCAATTTCTAAAAGTTTTGTTTCTTGTCGACAATACAACCAACACTGTCTTCTTGTGGCTTGTGTGAGCCTGACACAGATCATGATTTTGTTTCTGCAGTTTCACTCACTGTGTACTTAGGATATCTATTCAATACATATATTGAATACATGATAGGAAAGGATTCTCTCTTTAACATCAAACCACAGAAATCAAAATAGAATTTACAAACGTAATGGTCAAGAGACACTCAATATAGTACGAGTACCAGCACAGGAACCAAAAATCACACAAACATTTCGGTCAAAAAAACACACACATGAATACACAAACAAGGCTAACAATTTAAAATTGTATTGTCGTCTTGTGTCTAATGTGTTGTTTTGCTTCCTTTTAAAACAGACTTAACGTGTAAGCAATTGGTGCAACAGTATGATTGTCGTCGCAGTAAATAAAGAAGAAGACGGATCAGAATGATTCAGGTATTTAGAGAAGTCCACTGCCTATTCGAGTGGTCTCGTCAATTCACCCGCCTCCAGGGAATTGAAGGATCACAGCAGCTGTCACACATCTGTAGTCTGGTCTCCACATCAGCTTCTGCCTTCAGCACTTTCAGCAAGGTGGTAAATAATTCACACCTTTTCCCTGCCACCGTCTCAATCTTTCAATCTCCAACACTGAATGATGCAGGTTCATTTATTGCTACAACTGAATATGTTTGAATTGAAATGATGTCCCGTCCTCAAATGTGACAGGAAGATGATGGGAATTGAGTGGAACTACTTGGTTCTTGTATTGTATCAGTTTTAGTTGTCCACAGGAAACGTTATATTCCAAGCTAGACTCTTCTGTCTCACCCAGACAGTCGTTAACTTCAATTATAGTTTCAGTCTATTCTTCTACTTTCCCTCAAGACGAGGAGAAAACTGTTGGATTTAATAACATTAAGGTTTCATTTTGTGATTCACAGAGATTATTTTCTTTTACTATATCTAATCTGCATGTCTATCTAAGGCTTCTAAAAGCTTTGTACTCAAAACAGAACTTAATAAATCAAGTTGTGGTTAAACAACAACATTTTTAATTCTCTGTAAGGCAATGTTTTTTTTTTTAGAAACTGCTCAGCATGAATGTTCCAGATGAAATCATTACATGTGCTATGACCTGGTGCTATTGCACATACTGTACATTTTGCCCGAACAGAAAGGAGTGGAGAGAATCATCTAACAATCAAGAGTGAAAGGACACAAACTTTGTGATAATTTTATCGATTAAAATTATGTCGAGTTTAAGGGGTAACTAATGTGAATATCCCAACTGTCCTGACTTACTCACATGTTTGAAACATGAAAGTCTACCTGAGTAAAACAGTTCAATACTTAATATTTATAAATAAATCCAACATTGTGTCAAAGTGACCCAAAGCCCCCCCAACAACTGTTTTAGGTATCCCTTGTGTTGTCTCTGGGTCAAGTAAGTAGGTAAGTAAGTAATTTGTATTTATATAGCGCTTTCCAGACCAGGGTCACAAAGCACTTAAACAATTAAAAACAATACTCAATAAAATATAAACTTAAAAATTCAAGATAACATCCAGAAACAACACAGGAGTTAGAAAAATGTAAGGAAAAGCCTGCACAAATGAGAATGTCTTAAGATGTTTCTTGGATGAGTCAGTAGATCCATCAAACACAGAGGGAGAGAAAGATCGTTCCAAAGTTTAGGAGCAACAGCCTGGAAGGATTTCTCTCCTCTGGTCCTGAACCGTGTGCGAGGAACCATCAGTAGATTCTGATCCACAGACCTCAGAGCCCGAGTTGGGGTGTAAGGCTGGATCGGATCACTGATGGAAGGATGAGCCTGACCATGAACAGTTCTGAAAGTAAGAACCAGAATTTTAAAGTTGATCCTGAAATAAACTGGAAACCAGTGAAGAGTTTTAAGGATCGGAGAAATGTGAGTTCTTCTACTAGAGTGGGTCAGAATTCTTGCTGCAGAGTTCTGAATCAACTGCAGGCGAGACAGATCCTTCTTGTTAAGACATGATGAGTGTCAAGATGAATGAATTACCTTCCTGGCTTTCAGAAATACATGTGCAGATATACAAATACAACACAAGTGATACCATGCTTACTTTAAATATCAGGCGTTACTCAATGTCAAAAGTTTGACAAAAAAACTTTGGAGTATTATTGATTGTTACGGCTTAGGTACTTTTATTGAAGTCAGTATGCAGCTCAAACAGTAGTACTGTATAGCTGAATTCTCAGTTGAGGATTTGAAGAAAACATTGTGGCAAATCTCAGAAAACATGCAAGGGAATTTTAAATCACCTTTAACTGAAAGTATACTTCTGCAAAAAAAGTTAAAAAACAGGCTCATAAGAAATCTATCCAGACAGAAAGAAATTATATTCAGGAAGAAATGCCAATAAAACATTTTTTCGAAGTTACTCAACTGTAAAAACTATTTTAATACACCTTCGGTTACAACGTGCCTCTTTGCCATTTAGTGATATTTAAAGTGTCCAAAAGGGGTTAGATGAAGTGATCTGAGGCAGAATGTTGTTAGTGAAACTCGCTACAGGGATGCTCTAATTAACATTTTAATTAACAAAAACTACTGCGGGCCACCCTAACAGTTATGTCTGGAACAAACTCATTACATTCGGTCTGTGTCTCTATTGCTGCCCTTCTACCCGCTACCTGTGAAAATGTCAGCTATAACTGTGATGAATTCAATTAAAATAAGTTATCGAATTATTAGAGAGACAACTGCACTGCTGAAATGGTTACGAGTGTTAAATGTGTGTTAAAGACACAGAATATTGAAATATGTTGTTGAAGAAATCTTAATGTTTATCCAGCTCCGGCCACTTTTCTTGGATCTTGATAAACCCCTGAGTTATCTCTGGGTCATCTTGACCCAGAAGCAGCACAAGAGATTCCACAAACACATTTGTTCTCCGTGCCGTCAGGTCACATTGACCCTGAGAAGGGTTAAGCATGTCAACCACCCCTACTGTTTAGCTCAGATAAATATGGCTTGCTGGATACAACCAGCAAATTGTCATTTAATACTTTCAATGTATTTATTTATTGTCTTATTTTATTTTATATAATTGATCAACCAGTGCTGTGTCTCAAATCGCATACTTATACTAGAAGTTAGTATGCATCAGGATAGTGTACATACTAACTAGTACGCAAATTCTCCACAGATAGTATGTCTAAAATCAAACACTGCTGCTATGCACTAACCGGAAATGACGCGACAACTTCTTCTCCTACTTCTATTTAACGATGGTTGCAACCAGCTGTTTGAACGCTACCGCCGACACCTGTTTTGCAAGTTTAAAAATAGAAATAAAGAAAAAATATGAGAAACTAAATATTCGCGAGATATTTGCGCCGGTATCAGAACCGAAGACGTGACATCCTTCTACTGCTGCTGAAAATGCACCTGTAAGTATCGTATATATATGCATCTATATATGACGTAACTTCCATTTATAACGTCACTAAGATGGCGCACTAAATTTCGCATACTAAGAATTGAGATGCACTTATGCACTAAAAATACTAAATTTGAGTACGCAAGTATGCGATTTGAGACACAGCACAGGGCTGCATGTCCTCAGATGATGAACAGACATTTTAAATTGCAATTTCCCAATTACCTTGAAAAATGCAGTCAATACACTTTGTGTAAGAAAAATAACTAAATCAAAATGATCAAAACCTTCCTTTTTTAGAAAACGGGTTGTTTTCAGTGGTTGCAACCACTCCATGTTTTGTTTAGGCGCATTCATCCTATTTTTGAAGTTACCCTTGGTTTTCCGCATCACCTTGCTGTGACTGCACTCAATACTAAATGACATGAATCTGAATAATGGATCCTTTTAAAATAAAAAACCTTCCTAAACCTTTTTAACCTTCAAACAGAAGATATAATAGTTATACTTATTTAAGACTTTAGACACTACTTTGGTGAAGATTATATAAGTGTAAACCGAATTTCCCCTTGCGGGACAAATAAAGGATTTCTGATTCTGATTCTGAAGTTTGACCCTAAATTAGACAGATGTTTTCTAGGGTTAAAATGTATTGTTTCATTCTAGGGAACCGACAGCCAAATGTCCATCCCATTTCATTTACTCTTTATAAGGTGTTAACTAATATTTAAAGCGATCTAAATGTAATGTCCTTAACCCTCGTGTTATCTCAGGGTCAAGGTGACCCGAAGGCCTGAAAACAAATGTCAAGGTATCCCGTGTGTGTGCCTTTTGTTTAAGTTGAGTGACCTCAGCCCCTGCGTATGTATCTATAAAACCAGGGAGGTTGTTCACCTTGACCCAGAGACATCACAAGGGATACCACACATGTTTGTTATCAGGCCTTCGGGTCACCTTGACCCTGAGATAACACAAGGGTCAAATTGACTTCAATACAAAGCTTAATTTTTATATTATAGAAACTAGATTCTAGATTCATTAAATATCGTTGTATATTGTCATATATAATGGAAAATCAATCTACTTTATTTAAAAAAGATACCTGGGTCAACATGTTTGGGAACTAAGAATACACAATATTTTTAGGCGAAGAAGATCAATAAATGTAACGTTAAAAAACATTTTGCTCCTAATTTAATGAATATTGCGTTTTTCTTTTCACAGGAAAATGTGTTTTTTGTTTGTAAGCACTCCAATATGCTAGATAGGTCACTGAATGCTAGGGTTAAAAAGCTGCATGGATGTCAGCTCACTTTTCTCTTTTTAGTGTAGTGAGCCATGATGCTACTAAAGATGGAGCTAAATATAATCTTCAAAGTGGGTGAAAAGAAATGACTGCTGATGAAGCAACTCTCAAGGGGTAAACCCCCATCGCTCAGTGGGAGACTAAAAATAGCTTGACTGTTGGAAACAGGTACCTTACCTAGATTATCTGTATATTTAAAGGTAGCAGAGATAATAATGAGGAATTTCACTGCTTCAGTCAGCTGGACTCTTGTTTCACACACTTGTGTGTCACATCCTTTGTAGTGGGATCGCTGGAAGTGTGTGTGTGGAGGTTGGAATGAGCAGGAGGGTTGCCAGTGAAGGGGTGAATGGAAATGAATCATTTCTGGTCTTGGCTTTGGTTCAGGAAGCAGCAGCTCATCATATTCTCTCAAATTGAACAGACGGGAGCAAGTTCATGACAGAGGCCAGCACATTTTACACTGAACAAACAAGCAGAGCCAAAGACATAAATACCAATCACGGACTAGAACGCTGGAGTGTAAAGCAAAGGGGAAAACGGCATCCAAGGTTGACATCCACAGTTGTGGTTAACTCTCGAGTTTTGACTGAGTGAATTTTTTGTTTTTAAAAACACGCTTCCAAAAAGTAAGATTAATGCTAAAACGTAAACAAGGAACAGAGCAGGTTAGGGAGAACAGCACACACACATTGATTTATTCTTCCAAAGCAAAGCACTTTAATTCTAAATCCCCTCGATATAACACAATCGGTTAGATAAAAATATCAAAGACAAACACTTGAATGAGCTCATGTTGTCCATGGTCGGGTCATTGTACAAACCCGGAGACATTCTCTGCACTACCCATGCTTAGTTCAGGCTCAAGCGGTGATCAGCAATATAATAACGTGTGGTTGGTTAATGGGATAACATACTTTAGCTGAGCACGTTTTTTTATCTTTTTTTAAGCACAGCCAAAAGAAAAACAATTTTTTTCAATATATGAACTAATGGATGAATTAATAATATATATCTATATACAGTTGTATTGGAATTTGTTCATCTGTGGGTAAAACAGTTTCGGTGTATTTTATCTACACAGCGATTTTAGGTAAAGACACTTGTTATTTATTTTTGTATATGTCTCAAAAATGTCTCCCGTGCATTAGGGTCTCACGATTCGGTGCTTATGACTGTTCCTCTAGCACGTACAGAGCTGGGTAAAATAGCTTTGAAATGTTATTCTTCATGGAAGAAGGAGAAGGAGCTCAAGCTTGAGGATCTAGTGACTCTAGTGACTGAAATTTAAGGCTGTTGTCACGAGTTTGACGGCGGATTCCATTGGAAATTGTGAATGTTTTTAGTCTTTAATGTTATCCTTTTCTTCTTATGTTGTACTACTGCACTTATTACAGTATTTAACTTGTTTTTGTGTTCGTGTGTAACTATGTTTTGCTGTCCATCCTGGCCAGGTTAGCTCTCAATGAGTCTAACCTGGATAAATAAATACAATAAATAAAAACATTGAAAAAGGACCAAAGGTGTATTTTGGGATGGAAGCTCATGCGAAACAAGAAGTGGTTTTCAGCTATGCTTTAAATCCAAAGCCATGTGATGTTAAACTTCTGCTGTCAATTTAGCCACATGTCAAGTTTCTTAGGGCACATTTGGTGAATTGTGAGGTGAGCCAAACTGCTGAACTCAAAGCATTTAAAGGGACAATCAAGTTGCTGATTCACATACTGTACAAGTGCCTTTTAAATCCAAACTATTGTTGGAGGGGAAAGTAAAAACAATGATTTAACACAATATTATGTCCCATCTGCTCTTATCATCTCCTATTAATGTGTATATGTTTTGTTGAAAATGTGATATTGACATATTTAGCAAATGTTTTATTTAATGTGTTTTAATAGAGGCCAATATACATTACTTTATCCATATTAGAAACCTGCAAAAGAGTGGCGTCTGTAATTTTAAAGAACTGTCTTCAGCTATTTAAAGAGTTTTGTAGCATGTTTTTTAATGGTAGCATTTAACACTTGTCTGTAGCTAAATAATTATTGTGTTTCTCTCTAAAGTAATGTAGTAGACATGTATGTATCCTTTGGCCTAGCACTTATCCATCGTCACAGACCATTCAAAATGGTTTAGAAAGTGCAAAAGACATCTATCACAACGTGAAAGATTTCAAAATAACTGACCTTGCGGAACTTGTCGCTTCTTCTAGACATAATTATTCAATGTTAAAACTACACAGAGTTCTAAAATAATGCCACGAGGGAACTTGACACAGATCCAGGTTTAGTCAGGCACTATGACTGTCTATCAGCTGAGCTGGGTAATTGCTATCCAAACATAAAAGCTAATGGCACTATCATAGGCCTCATCCCGCCCCTCGCTGGGACACTTCCATCTTCATCCCACTCTGTCTGTGTCACCGATGTCTGGCAATCGCTTAAGATTGACTCATGACTAAAGCTCCTCTCCCGGCCAGGGAGAACGTCCTGATGATCGCTCTGCAGTAATATTGCAATTTGTCTTGCCGGTCACCCTGGCCTTTTTTTAGGTAGAGAAGTGCATGTGAAGTGCACCCCAGAGGAGCTCGGTTGCCAGACAGGTGAAATATGACAGGAAGCATGTCTCTTTCATTCAGCGGAGCAGCACAGCTCGCCTCGCTGCGCCGAACAGCAGGTCCAGACACAGTATCACTTCACCTAAATTAATAGTTGACCCGCTCACCACGCTGCTGAATGAAGAGTTATGGCGATAGGGCCGCAACAGGACAGGCAGCAAACACGGCTAACAGTAGGGTGTTGGGAAGTTTGATGGCGGGAATCAACGGAGAGGGCAGAAGGTTAAGATGGATGGATTAGCGTTGTTATCAGAAAGGCCACTGAGGCACAGCGGCAGCCGTTCTTGCTGCTCATTGCATCCTTTAGGACAGTTAATCCAATTCATATTTCTCTTTTTTTTAGCCAAATTTCGGTTCCTAGTCATTTTTAGAAACACTTTTCTAAACTGTCACATTTTTCCCCCTGTAATTTCAATAAGTGTAACAACCATTCACTTAAAGCAGGTGAAAATGTGGTTGCTAAGAACAACACACCAATTCCAACTGAACATTTTAATGCCTTTTGCCAATTTTAACAACAAGAGACCAAACAGGTTTGAGTATTGTATAAGTTACCTTGACCTGTTGTTTCCATGCCCAACCTCTAAGTAGGGGATTCATAACCACAGCTCAGATGCACATAAGTGGGACTTGAAAAATGACCAGTGATGTGTCATAAATGGCATACTTGCGCACTCAAAATTAGTATTTTTAGTGCGTAAGTGCGTCTCAATTCTTAGTGTGTGAAATTTAGTGCACACACTAAATTAGCGTACTAAAACGCCCACAAAACTGAGTATGGTTAGATGGACACTATCTACCCTAAACGGCTGCCATCTTAGTGACGTTGTAAACGGAAGTTATGTCATATATAGATGCATATATATTCATATACTTACAGGACCATTTTCAGCAGCAGTAGAAGCATGACACGTCTTCGGTGCTGATACCAGCTTAAATATCTCGCCAATATTTTGCCAATACTTTACACTATCCTGATGCATACTAACTTCTAGTATACTAAGAGAAATATGCAATTTGAGACACAGGACATGTGTTACCCTGGAAAATGTTCTTATTTTCAACTGATTGGTACTTGAGTTATTCTCTTATGAGATGGAGCAAATTCCTACTGTATCCAATGGGAGATCGTTGATGATTGAGAGCTTAACATTGAAAAAAAACACATTAAAGATTACACTTTGGTTGTAATTATTTGGATAAATAAGCAAAGTGTAAAGAAACACGTACACTGTTTTAACATTTTATAATGCGTTTGATATTTTTATATATGTTTGGTGGGGATTTTTGTGAACATTTTCTTCAGAGACTTTCAGAGAATGTCCATACATAACACAGAATACACACATACAATTTTCGTGGATCCCACGATACACTTTGTTACATTGAGATTACTCCCCCTGCCTAGAAGGGTATATGGTTATCCCTGTGTATCTCTTTGTTAGCAAATATCTTACATTTTCCGGACTCGTTGATAATAGATTAAAGAACAGATGATTCCAGGTGGTGTTTCAAATAATCATCTGGATACAGAAATATTGTTGAAGGAATTATTAGTCGAGAGAGTGCTACTGCGCTAGCTCCAACAACTTTCATCTTTCATTGAGTGTGTTTAAGCAGCTCTTGGACCAATACTGCCACTTGCTGGCTCATTGAGCTAATTTAAAAAAAATAGTATTTCAAATGCAAAAAAAGGACTTTGATTACAACTTCTCTTCCCATACAGGTTGTGGCTAAAGTGGCAAACAAGTTAATATTAACAGAACCATTTGGAAACATTTGGACCAAACTATATATATGTAATAACATTAAAAACCTTTAATGTTCATATTGATTAAAAAACAGTAATCATCCTTTAAATTCAGCATAGGTTGTTGCATTCATTAGATGTAAAAATGCTACAAATAACTCAAACATGCTGAGGAGCTCTCCTATTTTCCAATATCGTAATAGTCAAGAGGCAATACTGGATTACTGTGCATGAGTTGTTTATAATGAGGCGAGGATCATGTATGAATAAAGAGGGATTAAATAGACGTGGAATACATACAATGGAAGCGAGAGAGACGTTACAGGAGTCATTGGATTATGAAGATTGCATCGTAAAGTCAGTCTAAGTAGAATTTAGTAACAGGATAAACTATCTCTGCTAGTCCTGGACAGGAGTAAAGAAATCGTCGGATGAGACAATACAAATACGAGTGTTTTGTTCCATCAAAGCCCGACGGTGTCAGCACTAAGATGTCTTTATTTTGCCAGAACAAGTGTTGGAGTGCTGTGATGTGCATGACAGTGTTTAGTTGTCCACTCCTAAGACTCTCACTGATTCCCGGTGCCACATCCAATTTAGACTCTCTAGGAAGACAATTGGGGCAGCATAATCACTCAGAGTTCAATTCAATGTGATCTGACAGCCAAGCTGTCTTCGATATTTTCTTTTCTGGCAAAGTCTTCACTAACAAATACTCCATGCTCTGCACATTTCCCACACTCGTAAATGTCACTTAGAAATAGGTGAAATGTTTCCTTTCAGCTGCAGTGAGTTTATGAACATCGGACGGTAGAAACATTTATATCAAAGTTTGGATGGCTGATAATATTGAGGAATCCTTTTCTTCTCTCCTCCAAAAAAACTATTCAGAAAATGTATCCAACAAATGCTTTAATTGTCCTGTGCTTCATGACAATAAACCATGATGTATGGGCCTAGTTACCGTATTTGCTTGACTATAAGCCTGAGTCTAATACAATAAGGTTAACAGCCTCCAGAAGGCGCTCAAGAAGGGTGGTTGAGTCAATGCGCAGAGGAGTGCAAAGTTTCCTGCAAAAGAGGTTGAGGTAATGCATCAAACGCTGAATGCTAACCACCATTAAACAAGAAGAAAAATAAAGTCTACATTTGTTTTAAACATACATAAAGATAAATGCATCTACCACAGCCATTAAATAAAGGGTGAAGCCTTACGGATCTATGATTGTGACTCGTGTTTAGCATCAGAAAGTCGCTGGAGGACTTTTAAATCTTGTTTCCCTGGGTGAAATTTAGAGATTTCCTGATGTTTCTTACCACATTTTTGCTGATGACATCCAGCTCTAATGCTGTTTTGATCCAACTGAGCCCCGGAAGCTAATAAGCTTAGTCAATTGTTTGCTAAAATCAAACAATGAGTAAAAACACTTAATGTGGCTAAAACTGAAACTTTGGTTATAGCACTTGGTTCGATTCCAGGCCGAGGCAACCTTTCCTTGTATGTTCTCCCCGTATTGAGTGGGTTTACTCTGGGCACTCCGGTTTCCTCCCACAGTCCAAAAACATACAGAGAGAATCTGCTGATGGTTCTGCGCACACGGTTCAGGACCAGAGGAAAGAAATCCTTCCAGGATCTTCCTCTCTCTCTGTGTTTGATGATCTACTGACTCCTTCAAGAAACATCTCAAGACATTTTTATTTTTGCAGGCTTTTTCTCTTCTGGGACTTTGGTGTTTGTCTTATGTCTTGACCCTTTAAAGAGCTTACAAATAACTATTACTTAGTTAATTAAAGGCAGGGTAAAGAAACAACTTAATGTATTAGGATGACGATAGCTTCTTTTTTTTGCCATCTAGCCATTGGTTCTGCTTAAAAAATAATTAATGTACGTATTTTAATTTTTTATATATATAATTATAACATCTATTAAATGTATAACTTATATTTAAGTAAATCATATGTACTTTGTTACTTTAAAATTATAACTTTGCATTATTTTACAGTGAAATGCTCTCATAAGATTTTGACATGCGCTTCAGAGGTCAAGTGACTCCCACACGTTGCTAAAACAAATCAAGACTTGGCTGGCACAGAGAAATCTTGCCTCCAAGATTATTTCTTGGCAGACTTTCTGATTAGCTAAGTGACACCTGTTACTGGTATAAGTTCCTATAACTGTCACGTGGACGACCGTGGAGTTGCTGTCCAATAATACATCCGCCATTTCTTTAGAATTCCTTTGCACTTCAAGACATCTCTCCTTAAGCTCTGGGTGCATGATCACATAAGTAGCTTTTTCTGACTTTGCATGTTTTCTTGAACTCATTCCTATTTCTGTATCCTTCTTTACCAGCGTCATGTGTTCGATACTGAGTGAGAGTTGGTCCAACGGAACAACTTAACATATGTAAAAGAGGAAGAATATGACACAATTTACTGCAGCATCTTGTTTAGCTGCTCTCTATACAGAAACATTTATGCAACAACAACAGAAAAAACACTGACTCTAAATTCACTCATTAATCTTTCACTCATTTTTGGGTTTTTTTTAACACAAGGTTGCACAAAAAACTTAGATACAGACGATCATGTTAGGTGACACCATGCATGCGATTCATAGTAAAATAAATCATATGGACTTATATTACCGCAACAGTAAGAATTGTACACAAAAAAATTAAGAAATATTAATAATTTTAAGTAAGAGAGTCACTGAGTTGTTGAATTGCCTGAATCTGTAAAAATGATTATTCCTAATATCATCAACGATAAATAAAACTTCATAAACTTTTCTGCAACCTCACTTTATTGCATTTTGCTAAATTAAAATGTGACAGCTCAAAAAATAACTGCCCCATATTTCAAAGTTATTTCTTAATGTATTATAATAAACCATATTTTGGTTTTCAAACCATGAAACATTAATGATATTAAACTTGAATCTAAGTTTATTAAATAAACAGTATATACTTTCTTGAAAAAATGTAATCTGGAATTTTTAAAAAATAAAAAATTACTGCAATTTCAAGAGAAGTATAAATCTGATTTACTGAGACTAGCAGCGGTTTAACAGTTTTCATCAAAACTCTGTTGATGAAGCAAAACACTTTCATTCCTTCTGGCACCCAAATTTGATTTCCATGAATCTTCCCGGCGCAGTATTTTTGAAGTTTATGGGAACAGTCGAGGAGTTTTACAGCTACCATAATCATGTTAACTGTGCAAAATGTCGCCTGTTAAAACCCAATCACATATACTCACACGTCAAGTGCTTGACATCTTTCATCACTGCGACCAATTAGGATTATTGTCAGGTTTTTCATCAATCAACATTAACGGCTCCGTTTTCAGTCTGTGACACATTTCTTGTTTATTCTATTTGTTCACTACTGATCAGAAGAAAAAAACTGTGTTTTTAGTCATTTTAAGAAACAAATAAAACCACTCTTTCCAACAGCTGTTGGTAAGTTTAATGCCCGGCCATGCAGGAGTGTGTTATAGAATGAACACAGAAAACACACGAGGAAATAAGAGTAATCCACATGATCACATTGTTTTAATACAAAGCTGATAATTAGATTTTTATCGCTCACTATTGCCCTCATTTATGGATTCAGTTCTCCAACAAATTAAGAAAGAGATTTGACTTCATCAATAGAGAAATTCATCAAATTCATGATAGTTTTCGCCTCAAAAAAACGCCCTTCAATGTAGCGATAGTAAATCGTAGGCGGGCGAGAGACATTTGGTCCTACATCGTGACTAAAGAACTAATTTTTTAGATTTATTGAACAAGGTTTGTAATAATGTTTATACTGTGATTTCTAATAATTATTCACTGTCTTTATCCTGTCCTTTTTTTACCAAGATCAATATCCCAAAAATGATGCAGCATTAAATATATTATTTTATCAAAAATATCTGTTTCGTTTTAAGTCTGTCTGTGGTTTTCTACATCCGCCCTGGATCTCGCTCATATTGTAACAGGATGCTATTTAATAAATTAGTTTCAAAGTATTGATTCTGCAAACAAACCTTTCTCGTGGATGTTTTGTTCGTCTACTTTAACATGCATAGCCCAGACAAAGAGTTGGGATTTCATCATCTGTTTAAAATAGATCTTGAGATCTCTCATACTTTCTGAAGAACTGATATAAAGCGATCAAACAAAAGTTATTTCTCTCATCGTTGGCTTTTCTACATCTGCGTCTGAGCTCCATTTGAAGTTGATGAACTTGGCAGCAAAACACAGACATGATCATGTTCGCTCTCTGGGCAGCAGCTCGACTTCTCTATTAGACCCACAAGTAGCATTAATTGCTTTGTAGCACCATTATATTTAACAAGATGTTCACAGGTGAGTGGGTAGGAAAGGCCGTGGGTTGTATAAGCTTTAAGCAGGCAGGGTTATTAGAGATAGCTAACCGGATAAAACAGGTCACCTTTTGTTGTTGGATGATGGATGTGGAGGTACATCGGCCCTAAGGCTCTTTCTTATTACAGCCCTAATGGGAGAAGGAGCTGTGAAAAGGCATCAATCGTTACCTGCTGCAAACGCCAAGATCACATGGGGTCACAAATGACCCTGTCTTTCTTCTTCTTTGGACCTTCATGTTTTTTTTTTCATTCTTTTCTTCCAAAGCTAGCATGTTTTCTGTACATTGGAATAACCCAGGCACAGCCCATAATTGCTTTTCAAATTGTACCATCCAGACTAAACAAGAAAGCATGCAGGCTTTATGATTACTTTGTATATGCATTCATTCATTCATTCATACACAATTCACTGCAGTCTATACCTTCTGCTCTTTAGATTCTATTCTCCGGCTCAGGAAACGGCTGCACTATTGCACCCCACCATCTTGGAAAAACTGATCTTTACACACATAGTTGAAATCTGCTCAAAATACAACCTGAGAACGTTATCGACCCTGTTTTGGCTTCAGCCACCTTCGTCGATGAGAGCTGCTGAGCATAGTATTTACAACAGCCAACACAAGGTGACACAGAGCTCAGTGATTGTGAAAGCAAGTTCTGGTTCGACCAATGTGTCAAAGAAGGTAGAGGATAGATGAATGCAGACAGAAGGTGTTTCTTCAAGAAATTTACGACACTAAGCTCTGGGAGGCTATTGACAGGTCCAAACATTAGATCGATGTGTGGAACGCAGCTTTGAAAGCATTGCTCTCCTTACACGCTGATCTTTTTTGTCACGTTCAAGTGTGAGCTCATCATCAAGTTGGAGCAAGAAGAAATGACAAATAGTAAATGTAAGTCAGTGTAAGAGTGTCTGCGATCTCATGAGGAGCTGTACCCGAGGGAGAAACTGGTACAGCAAAACAATTTAAGTTGGTTGGTCGCTTTTTGCTTTTTGTACAACTCCCAAGTAAAGAGACACCAGGCTCATCCAATCGGTAGGAGAGCCAGTACATGTTGGAGGTTTTTTTGGATGACCTGGTACTGCCTTAGTCTTTCCCCACATGAGATGGAGAAGGTTTCTAAGGAGATGGAAGTCAGGGCTACTGCAATCGAGGCTGGTATAAACTGTGGATGAGGGATTGAAGGATTGATGATTGGCTAGATATGCCTTATATAAGATATATAATATAAGATTACCCTTTACCAACACAAACCTTATGGAGTAAGTCTCAATACCAGGGCAAGACGCATTTTATAAACCCAGTCAGTGTGTAATCCTTTATTCAAGCCTACATATAAAAGGTGCTCAAACACATTATTTGAATAGAAACAAGCGTGTAAAAATCATCATCAGAACAATGTTATGTTTCTTCTATGCACCACAAGAACATGCAGTAAAGGTTAATAGTTGGGGAGATGACTATGGATTTATCGCTGAAAGACACTGTTTCTCTTAAAATAGCAGCAACAACAACTCATCAATTGGAACTCGGCAAATCCTGATTATATCAGTAATAAGTGCCAAATCATTGTGTAAACAAGGGCTCAAAAAGAATTTTCCAATGAATGAATTACACAATTATCAAGTACCCGTTTCCTAAAGCAAGTCAGACATATTTTCAGTTTTGTACAATTTTGGGTTGCTGGATTTTTATTCGGTGTTTTTGTTTTCTTTTTTAAAGCTGTAACTGACTGAGTATTGTCATTTTTTCAAAAGAGTAGACGTTTATGGTAAGAAAATATAATTGTCACCGGATGGAATAGTGGTCATGGAAGATTTTTTCTTAAAGTAGTCCACAGGAATATAATAAAACACACTTTCTAAGACTCAATTCTTACCCTCTTATTTCTCTCCAGTTACCTTGAGCCAACTTGAGGCAAGGAAAGTCTGTAATATCTGTGATCACATTTAGCTCAGCTTCAGTGTGACACGGACAGAAACATGCTTTCACAGCTCAAATGGAAAAAACGGAACAATAATTCCATTTCAGTGGAGAAAGCAAGGAACGTGTCTGCTCTCAACAACCTTTTTTGGTCCATTAGGTAGGAATGCAAAGACCAAACACAATCACAAAATTTTAAGAATAATATAAAAAAGCTGTTTTAAAAAACAAGAAAAATAATGTTCATCTCTAAAAAGACTTCCAGGCTGATGTGGATAGTTCAGACAGGAAATCGGTTATATAAGTAAAGTGCATCCTGGCCATTTTACAGAATCCATCGCTTTTAACTCTCCTTCTGTGAAGTCTCACTTCACATACTTGATACCATGGATAGAGAGAAGTTCTTTTTGGAGGTCCAGATTCCCCATTTTGTAAAACACCGGACTAGACTGGTAAGAAAAGGGTACCAGGCAACGCACAGTGCCTCGACGCAATCAGATCATTTTATTGAATTAATGAAAAAGTTTTAAACATAATCAGCTTATTTAGATTGACAGCTGGCAGATTCCATTTCATATTCAACCCACTTAAAAGGGCGGCCTAATTGTGTGCTTGTTAGAGGTCTGGTCCAAAAATATATTTCACATATTTCATGTGACAGTGTTTTGTCATTAAACTTTTATCGTCAAAAAAACTCAAAGCGTAACTGAAAAAATGACAGCTACCGCAATATTAATGCGAATCAGTGAAATGAAGGCATGAGGTGCCTCATCACTCCCCGACAAAACCATTTGAGGTATGAGTCAACGCAATGCGAGGCCGCTGACTCATCCACCTTTGGTGATGATAGGTTAACTTAAACCTGTCGTCTCTACATATTTATTGTGCGAGATGAAACATATGTTTTAGAATATACTAAAATACATTTAATTTTTTAACGGTTCCACAAAAGGTGTTTAATATGTGCATAAAAAAGCTTTACATTGTTGGTATTTGTTAAATGGTTTGATAGGTAGTTATTAGACTAACATTTGTCTTATGTTGACTTTACTCAACTAAGTATTTTTAGGTACTTAAATGTATGTATTTTGTATGATAATCATAATAGTCATCTGTATATTATGCGCCAACCATTAGCAACTTCTATTGAGTTGTTACTGTAGATAGAAGCTCACTAATAGACTAGTGACTACTAGTGTCATTCATGTACGCAGATACAACCTATCAATGAATGGGGTCCCATTTGATGTATCATTTCAAGAGACTAAATTGGGTTTCTCAGCCGAAATTCAAGTTCATCATCCAATCCGTGTATGACCTTCTGCCACGTCCAATCAACCTCCACTGCAAGGGCTTAGCAGACACTGTGTGAGCTGAGAGGTACCTTGGAACACATCCTCAGTTGCTGCCCCAAGGCATTGGGGGAAGGGCAGCATCACAGGCATCACGGCCAGGTTCTCAGGGCCCTGGCAGAGAGAGTTAGCAAGGCAATCACCAGCAGAAAGAGCCAGCACAACCTCAAGCAGTCCATCACCTTGCTCAGAGCTGGACAAAAGGAACAGAACATTTCGTTCAGAGTGCTCACCACTACACTGCACTGAAAACTCCAAGTCGATCTGGGAAGACAACTCGAGCTCCCAGAATACATATCTGCCACTTGAACCCAGCCAGACATGGTGTCAACATCAGAGTGAAAGTGGTCCTGGTAATGCTTACTGTCCTCTTGAAAGACCGGATAGGAAAGGAAAATGAGTGCATGAGGATCAAATATGCCGGAGTGAAGGAGTAGAGGAGCAAAGTTGGGTTCCAGGAGTTTGCTAGCCAGTCGCTACACTGAAATGTCAAATTTTTGGACTCAAAGGTCAGCTGTGCAAAAAAGCCATCAAAAAAGGCTACAGAAGTTGCAAGTTGGCTGTGGATCAGGAGGAGGGATCCATGGAGTCTTGGGCCACATTGACAATTGGCCGATCACCCCGGGCTGGGTCGCCCACATGTGGGTGTTTGATAAACAAAGATCCTGTTGTTGTGTAAAAGTAGCACCAAGTGGTGTTTTCTAGAACTAGGCAGTTTATTTATTTGAATGAAGTGAAAGCAATAGTTTCAGTCTCTCGTTGAGACTTACATTTTTCGCTCTTTTCTAACACCATGTCTTTACTACAGCTTAAATTGATTTCTGAGCTGAGATATGAAATACAGCATACCTACTTCATTAAAGTTTTATTTCCAAGTTGTTGAACAGTACTTAAGCAGCATGCTTATTTATTAAACACATAACTGAGTCTAAATGTTTTGCATTGGACTTAAATTGTTCTTCATGAATACTGCATGCTCAACTTGACTTGCATATTTGCTGCAAACACCCGCTCATATCTGTGCTCATGTTGGCCTGATCTCTCACGTCTACGGTTTATTTCAAGTCCCCGATTGTAACACCGTGTGGGTGTGCTATTACTTATTTACTTTGGCACTGTGCATATCATATTTCTGAGTGTTGGTGGAAACATGGAGCATATAAGATACAGTATCTAACTTTACAAATACCTCCAACATGCAGAGAAATGATGATGGAAGGTAATATGGATAACCTATGACCACATTCTTCTTAGTTAGTTGGCTCTCTGAGCTTATACGAGCAGGGCAAACGTCAAATGCATCCACTTGCAGTAAATTGCAGCAGTAAAACAGCTGGAAGGAAAATATGCGAGGTTCTTAATGTGGTGCCGGCACCAAGCTGTCCAAGATAAAAAGCCCTCTAGTCTGTTTGTCTTTCTAAGAGACCTGAAGCGACTCGGAAGTATATTATATCAATTTATATTGAATTAAGATTGTAACCCCAAGCTACAGTATATCATGAATAAAACATTTTAATATTTTGTCTTTTATGCTGAGGTTGTATATATAGGGTTACGTTATTGTTTTTGTTTTTTGCCTTTTAAAATCTATCCAAAAACATTTCACTTCTTTATATCCAGTGTGTAATATCAATGTATTCGCCCCCACTGAAGAGATGTTAGAGGAATTGATAGAAGATACCGTAGTTTTCTTTCTATAAGCGGGTATTATTTATACACATTGAACACTGTTTCTTGCAATGACGCAGCTAATTTATATAGGAGGCGCTCTAGCAGGAAGGGGAAGCAAACAAGAAGATGACAAAGTTTCTTTTTAGAACATGTGTTGTATTCTACCTGGAGGCCAATAGCCACAGAAGAAGAAGATGGATCTTTAAACAGTCGATTTGAGTATCTTACACACACACACATGATGGGAAATCTACAGACATGCGTGTATGTCATTGTTTACATTAAAGGTGATAAATATTGCTACAGTTGTGGTTTACATACACTTGTAAAGAACATAATGTCATGGCTATGCAGAGTTCCCAGTTTATTTCTACAACTCTGATTTTTCTCTGATAAAGTGTTTGGAACAGATTCTTCTTTGTCATAAAAAACATTCATGAAGTTTGGTTCTTGTATGACTTTGTTATGGGTTAACAGGTAAGTAAGTGTTATTTGTAAAGTGCCTTTCTAGACCAGGGTCACAAGGCATCTTTGATTAAAGAATGGACAGAGTAGAACGGCAGGTTAAATGCTTCGATGTCTGCGGTGAGTGGTACACCTCTGTAGCTCATAATAGAGTTAGATTTAATGAGACCACACAGTGTAGTTATTTATCGACAATTTTAAACGACAATGTGGTGCTCAATTTAGTTCCAAATTAAACTGAAGAGTTGACGGTTTAGTCAGAGCCTCAGAAGAAAAGATATCTCTTTGAGAGAGCTGGGAAAAATCGGGATCACAGTGATAGGTGTTTTTCATAAGACACGTTTTTTCAATATACAAGTTAAGTTACGACTTTAATAAAAAAATCAACATGATAAATAGCACAATTAAAAGATGACCCTGATCAGAGCCAAATTATTCAAGATTAATATTGAATACCCAGGTTATTGCAAGCTGTAATTCCATATTGGGTCTAATTATAGTTTATATGAACTTGATATTTGACTCAGGTTTAATAGATTCATGTTGCACTATTACTGTCAATCAACTTTTGTAATAGCTAATAACGATCCCACCTAGGGGTCTCTGTGAGGTGAGGATCAAACATAAGAAGGGAGCTTTGCTGCTGAGCTGCTTTGCTTTAGGCATCTTTAATAGTTTCCTTGAGTTATTTTAACAGTACGTCTTTTAACAGCGTGTGGCTTCCTCACTGAGGCAATTGTAAAAAAAAAAACATAATTTAATCCAGCAATGCCATTGAAGCTGAATCCTGTTCATTACATCAATTCTTAGTCAAATAACGCCACTCTTCTTCTACTAGAAGCATTACAAAGGACCATGTAGTGATAGACAAAGTAAGTCAAAAGATCATCTGACAAAAAAAGAACATTGAGAAAAGGAGTTAAAATATTTAAAATTGATTTATTTTGATGATATCTCACGACCTGCATGGCTTCCAGAAATAGCTATGCAGTGATGGAGGTTGTGCACCTTGACCCAGAGACAGGGGATACCACAAACACATTTGTTTTCAGACTTTACCCTGAGATAACACAGGGTTAAATTTACCCTGCATCATTGTTTGTCTCTGTCAAATCAAAGTTTTATTTCATATATATTGACAATAGTTAGCAAAGCACACCATTACTGATAAAACTATTTATTATTAATTACTTTTTTGCTTCTTAAATTGTTAAGCTCTTGCCATGTCTTTGTTTGAATGCCATACCTCCATAATTATTCAACTTACCAATTGTGTAGCAATTAAATATATATTTGCACTATCTATACACATCTTAATAAGAATTAAAGTCCTTGACATACACCATTAACTATTATCGAGCTACACAAAATATAACAAAAAAGAGACACTATTAAAACCTCATATGAGAGAATGTTTTTATTTGTTGTTTTTGTTATAGCCCTTTTACGTGCCAGTGTATATTATTGTTCCGTTAAACCTGAACTGTCTGAAAGAATGTTTGAAATGCAGGACAAAAGAGAAACTTATGTTCAAACTTTGCGAATACATTTTTAAAAAAGGAAGCTATACTCATAACAAGCCCTTATTTGAAATTGTTGTGATACGAATAATACAATTAATAAAATAAAAATTGTACGACCAACAATCAACATGATCCTTTACCTCTCCTTCAACTGTGGTGGTGAATAACATTGAATATAGAATAACACGGAGGTTACGTCAATGCTAAATAAATGGGTTTTTCTACCTTCAACTGTCTCCCTGACACTTTTTAGTTTTCATTGCCAATATGACATAAACTGAAACAGGATGGTGTTGCATTAGTATGCCAGCTGAAGGAACTACATCATTTAAACACTGACCATGAATGCTGTCTGGCGGAGAGACGCTGTGAGTGATGAGGACAGAACTGAGAGCGGAAAATTACAACACACACTCTCTGCAAAACCCTCTATTAGAAGTCTCAAGAAGAGAACTAACAGTGTCGGTCTGTGTGTGCTTGTTCGTGTGTGTGTGTGTGTGTGTGCTTGTGTGTGTATGTGTATGTGTGTGTGTGCTCCAAGCGCACTTCCTGTTCATTTCAGCCAGGATTCTCTATTTCATTGTTATGTCAGCCTTTTTTAAATCCTCTTCTTGTTCAGGTATTGAAACATGAGTGCTGTCCTGAAGCTATAACCACATCTGGATGTGAAAGCAAAACATTTTTTATTACTCTGCCTTTGTTAATCTATATTGAAAGAAGAGAGAGAGAGACCAATTAGTCTGGATGACAAATACGCAAAGGAAAAGTGCAATGAGACGTTGAGTGTTTGGACTTTTGTGGTGTAATCAAAGGCAGTTTTAGGCAGTGAGGGTGTGGGTGGTGAAATACATCCTGAAATTCAAAAAAAAGAAAGTGTATGAAATGATCCAATTAAATGTGTAATACAAAATATATTCTACTAGGGAGGGATTATATATATGTATTCACTTGTTCTCATAAATGTACATACCCTGTTATAATTTATGATTTCTTAGTGATTCTTCAAATAATATGAATGATTACACAAAAACCTTTCTTCCACTCATGGTAAAGTTTATATGCCACAGTTGTTAATTCCATGTGTTGGCAACTCTGTCCATTATTCTTCTTGGCAAAAAGCCTCCAGTTCCTGTAATTTCTTGGGCTGTCTTGCATGAACTGCCCAATTGACCATCTTCCCAGAGTGGCTCAATGATATTGAGGTCAGGAGATTGAGATGGCCACTCCAGAACCTCACCATTTTGTTCTGCTGTAGCGAATGACAGGTCGACTTGACCTTGTGTTTTGGATTATTGTCATGTTGGAATGGCCAAAAACGTCCAGATTTTCCTACACAAATTTTCTAATAAAATTCTGCATTCATCTTGCCATCAATTTTGGTTTCTGTGCCTTTATAGCTCATCCCCAAAACATCACAGTCCCATCAGTGTTCCACAGTAGGAATGGTGTTCCTTTTAATCATAGGCCTTGTTGATTCCTCTCCAAATGTAACGTTTATTTTAAGTTCAGTTCAAAATTCAGTTTTTCTTTAACACCTATCAAACTCTCTCACATCTACTATAAATCTCTCTCACATCTTAAATCAACACTTTAGGAGTACTTGATTGTACGTGTATGAGATCTTGTCTGAAGTGCATGAGCACTTGATAGTGAGTGTGAGAGATCTTGACCTAAAAGGAAGCCGCCCCCTTTTTAAAATACAGTCAGTAGTCTTATTAAATGTTTGGATTGGTATCACGTTATTTCTGACTATTATCAATTTTTTAATCATATTATTGCATTAAAAACGTAGTTAATTAACGCAACAACTTTATTTTGATTCCTTTTTTTTTTAAAAGGGGGCCGCTTCCTTTTAGGTCAAGATCACTAACACTCACCATCAAGTGCTCATACACTTACATACAAGATCTCTTACACGTTCTATCAAGTACTCATACACGTCGATCAAGCACTTATAGACAACTATCAAGTGCTCATTCTAAGTTTGATAGTAAAAGAGAAAGACAAACTGAATTTTGTCCCAAATGGCCCCTCATAGTTTGTTTGTGGCCAAAAAATTAAATGTTGATCATCACTCCAAATGACTTTGTTCCAGAAGTTTTAAAGGCTTGTCTCTGCACTGTATAGCATATTTTAAGCGGGATACTACATTTACTCCTTGTGCATCTTAAAACAGCCACATCACAATTTTTCACCGTGTCCTTTATCTCAGCTGAACTTATTTGTGAATTGTTATTTTCATCTCGAACAATCTTCTTGGCAGTTGTGGCTGAAATCTGGTTTGGTTTCAACACAATCCCTCATTTTCCACTTCTTAATCAGTCTTAACATATCTTTTTATAGCCCTTTACAGTTTTGTGCTGTTCAATTAAATTTTCTCACAGATCCTTTGACAATTCTTTTGCTTTCCCCATGACGGAGAATCGAGATTCGTCTGTGCAGCACTGGATGGAAGATGCAATGGTCTGTCAGATACTTCAGAAACTCACCCCCCACCATTTATACACACACACCAATTACAAATAATCAGGTCACAGGTGAGGATGGGAAAAATGATTGGCCATTCAAACCTGTTTGTATCAACTTTTGTGCATGTTATCAGGTCAAAGTCTCTGGGGTTTTTAAACTTTTAATCATGGTCATTTGAGTACTTTCTTTTTTCCTTTTGATTTAAACAGAGTAAACAGTTGTTTGCCAATAAATGCCTTCACCCAGCCATTAACCATGAGTGGAAGAATATATGTATACAACAGATTAAAAACAGCAAAGTTACAACCATTAACAATCTCGAGTCTGTACACAGCTCTCTAGGAAAATAGGACATTGAGGAGTTTACAGCGAAGAGCGTGAGAGACGAATGTCGATGATGGCCAGAGGGCAAAGCTCCACACTTTTATTGAGACCCTGACTAACCCTTGGGCTACTGTGTTTGAAATATTCCCAAAAGAGAATTGTTTGAAAAATATATATATTTTTGAAGCTCAAGTTTTGCAGGATCATCCTTAAATTGTCCACAACATGTGTACACGAGGGATAGTTGTTGTTTGTCCACTTATTTCAAATAACCTTTTTATTGGTTTAAACAAGATTCAATTAAATGAAATTTTTGCTGAAAAGGGTTTAGTAATAATCTCACACAGATGTCATTGACAAAGCTTCAGAATACCTGTATAGTTTGGCATGGCAGCAACTCAATTTCTTTTCTCGACAACTGAACATCAGCAAGGCAGAAAAAGGGGAATTTAAGTGATATTGAAGGGTACATGGTTGTTGGTGCCCGAAGGCCACTTGAAATATTTAGCTCAAGATTCACAAATAATGAAAAGAAAGATTTTGAAAGACTCAAAACATTCAGTAAGCAGCAGTTGTTCGGAACTTGGGCCACAAGGACAGTAGGTAATACCAAGATCTGCTGAATATCTTCTATGAATGAATGACGCATCAAAGCAGATGGACTACAGCAGCCTGTTTCTTCTTCCTAGCAGCCAAGAGGATGTAACAGAGGAGCAAGTTTGAAAAAAAATAAAATAAAAAAATTGGACAATTGAAGAATGTTGAAAATGTCCCTGGTGTGGATTCTCTTGAATACTTGCAGCAGGTGGTTTTGTGTTCATGGCTCAAAAGCTTGATAAAATCTGTCCTTTATTCCTAACTAATAATTGTTGCTGAAATTGTCTGTTACTTCCTGACTGCAGTGCAGAAATCTTCTGGTGGCTGCTTCCAGTAGGAATTGTTAAAGTCTGGTTTCTTGAACAGGAGAAGGAAAGGCTTGAAGTTAAGACGGCCTCAGCCAAGAACAGAGTGCCTTGGCCAAAACAAACTACTGAGTCAAGACCAATGCTTTTCCTTATCACAAATTAGCAGGGATTCATTGAGTACTGTAAAATTGCAGGTAGTTGAGTAAGTTTTTGTTTTTAATTGCTGTGTGAAAAGTTGGCAAACAGTTCAGGGTGTCCCCGCCATTCACCCTTTCCATTTTTCACGCTTTGTTTCATTGCAGCCATTGGTTCAAATCATTTAAGTTTATTTTTTTCCTCATTAATGTACACTCAGCATCCCATCTTGACAGAAAAAAAACAAAAATGCAGAAATGCAAATTTACTAAAAACGAAAACTGAAATATCACATGGTCATAAGTATTCAGACCCCTTGCTCAGTATTGAGTAGAACCCCTTTTTTGATGCTAGTACAGCAATGAGTCTTGCAATGGGAATAATGAAACATGTTTTTCACACTTGTATTTGAGGATCCTCTGCCATTCTTCCTCTTCAGTACTGTTAGGTTGGATGGTGAACGTTGATCGACAGCCATTTTCAGGTCTCTCCGGAGATGCTCGATTGGGTTTAGGTCAGGGCCCCTGCTGGGCCATTCAAGAATTCCTCTCCTTTGTTATTTTAGCTTGTGCTTAGGGTCATTCAGGTAAAGGTTTTCCTCCAGGATATCTTTGTATTCTTGGCCGCATTCATCTTTCAATTGCAACCCATCATCCTGTCCCTGCAGCTGAAAAACCCCCCATAGCATGATGCTGCCACCACCAAGCTTCACTGTTGGGATGGTATTGGGCAGGTGATGAGCGGTACCTGGTTTTCTCCACACATGCCTCTTAGAATTGAGGCCAAAGACTTCAATCTTGAGTGCTGCAGAAATTCTTCTGTAACCTTGGCCAGATCTACACTTCAGACAATTCTGTCTCTGAGCTCTTCGGGCAGTTCCTTCGACCTCATGATTCTTATTTGCTCTGACATTCATTGTGAGCTATGGGGTCTTATCTACTGTAGACAGGTGTGTGCCTTTCCTTATCAAGTCCAATCAGTTTAATGAAACCCAGCTGGACTCCAATGAAGGAGTAGAACCATCTCAAGGAGGATCAGAAGTAATGGACAACACATGAGTTAAATATGAGTGTCCCAGTAAAGGGTCTGAATACTTATGACCACGTGATTTTTCAATTTTCCTTTTCTAAATAAATAAGCAAAAATGTCTACGTTTCTGTTATTTTTCTGTCAAAATGCGGTGCTGAGTGTTCATTAATGGGGGGAAAACAAAAATGAGCCATTCAATGATTTCAGTGAATGGCTGAAATTAAATTGAAAAATACTGAAAAATCAAAGGGTTCTGATTACTTTCCGTACCCACTGCATGAGGTGAACAGCAGGATCCTGAAGAAAAGTCTAAACAAATAAATGAATGACAACATAATAGCAGTTGATTTCTTTGGAGTCAACTGTAAGAAGGCGCGACAACAACCATGTATTCATTAAAGTCCAATGAAATTCAGAACATCATCCTTCAAGACTGGAGGAGAACTGAAAATAACCAAGACCAGCACAAGACCAAGACCTTAGAGCAAGACAATAGACCAAGACAAGAGACCAAGACTAGACCAAGACTAGGTCTATGACTTCAGATTTTTGAGCTTGAGAGTTTATTAGTTTCTATTTAAGGACTATGCAATTATATTATCTTAACCTGTCTTGAACCTTGGTTGAGCAGCTCAAAAAACAAAAAAGAGGATATTAAACTAACCTATGATTTTTCATTAAACTCAAACATCAACTATGTTTTTTTTTTACCCTTGTGTTATCTCAGATTCAAGGTGAATGACCTCCCTGGTTTCCAGAAATACATACGCAGTCTTGGAGGTCGTTCACCTTGACCCAGAAGCAACACAAGGGATACTACAAACATATTTGATTTTTGGCCTTTGGGCAACTTGATCCTGAGATAACAAAATTTAAACTGTGACTCATTCTATGATTGACTGATTAACTTGCTTCAGAGGTTTTAATGATTAAAAAAAAAAAAAGACAGGACAGAATATTATCTGAGAAGAAAGCAGAGAAACACATCCCGTGTTTCTGAGCTCTCAATCTAGGGAAGGTTGTTGATTAAAACACATGCGAAGTACAGACATTACACTAAATCATTGTGTCCTTTTACGAGACATTCAATTAAATGAACATATGAATACTGTGGAACGTGTTCCAGGTTGTTAGACGATCAGGCGAGATGATTGTGCCCCTCAGCAAAAAAAACCCACACATGCACACAAAAGCCTCGTCTTTGTCTGGCCTGTGTTCAGAAGTGCGACCTGTCATCAGTCAAATGCGTGTAATCATGAGTCCATAAGTGGAGGCTCTGACATGTCGAAGAGTGTTTAGTTCAGGTCAGGAGCAGCTGGTTGTATTTTTTGATAGCGACACTCAAACACTCCTTAGATGGTTGATGCCTGTAGTTTCTTAGACTCATAAAAATCAGTTGTAAAATGGAATGATTGTTAAATATATAATACATCTGAAATTGTCTGCATTGTTGCGACAAAGTAGAGATTAATTATACCATGCAATTGTATTTGCACATTTATTCAATTTGAAAATCATTCAAGAAAATGTTAATTTATAGATGACATGTCCACTTGCGAAATATTTATTTGGACTACTGTCTCATTATTAATCGCATTTATTAAACTAGAGAATATCAAATAAACTATATTTATTAAATTGTAAAAACAGAAAATATATCAAATGATACACATGCATTTTACGACAAGTCAAATAAAAGTAAAGCTTCTAAGAGTCATGAGAATTCCTAATTACTGAAAACATTTTACCTCTGTGTGTGTCATGTTTTATGCACATTCTGTTTTATATTGAGAGTGTTTTTCCATTTTTATGTTACCTGTGCTTTCTTTTGACAGACGCTTGCAGGCGTGCGGCTGGGGATGATTGAGTGGCGGGTTCTTACCATTGATAAGGTACAGAGCATTACGTTTCCAGACCAGTTGCCGTTGAGACCCAGATCTCCAGCCGTGCCCTTCCTCTATCCCGAGTGCCTGTTTTGTTCTATTAAGGAAGGTTTTGGATTTATTAAAAACTGTTTTGCAATTTTCCTTCTGTGGATGTATTGACTGCTTCCGCACCTGGTTCTTTCGGCGCACTCTTGTCTCGTAACAGTGTGCAGAAGTTGTCAATTCTGTGTTTAACTGGAGGAAGTTATAGACACTTTATATTCTGAACTTCTGAATAAGAGTCACTGCTCGGCTACATCAAATGTGGACCGCCTCCAAAAACATTTGAAACATCCCTGATTTACAGTTATACATACTTAGTTTAGTTATAATTAGTTGACGCGGCAAGTCTTTTAGTAAAGAACGAAATATGTCATAACATTATTGTGTTTTAAAGAATATATTTTACATGATGATAACTTGTCATGATTGTTCATGTCAAGCTTAATTCTACCTCTAAGGCACTCGCTCTAGTGAATCAAATTCACTTCAATGCATTGGCATAAAAGCATAAAGTACCTTTTCTCTCATCACGTTTGTTAACGAATAGCACTGACTTTCATGCAATTCATCAAGTGAACACTGTTTTTTTTCCTTCATTTTAGAACTGAATAGGTATAAATTGGAGCTTCCTTGTGAAGCAATGATGAGGGAGTAAAACCTGGTCAACAATCCGAGGAAGTAATTTCCCTTTCCTTCAACTGAGAAAAATCTCTAACCTTTGGGAAATGTTGTCACAACATGATCTGGAGCTTGTAATCCATGCGTTTGTGTCTTCTCGTTTAGACTATTTCAACAGTTTGTTTTCATGTCTTAACAAGAAAGAGTGCCCCGCCTACAGTTGATACAAAACTCTGCAGCGAGAATTCGGACCAGCTCTAGTAGAAGAACCTTCCAGACTGTTGCTCCTAAGCTTTTGAACGATCTTCCTCTCCCTCTGTGTTTGATAGAGTCTAGTGACTCCTTCAAGAAACATCTTAAGACATTTTTATTTGTGCAGACTTTTCCTTGATTTTCTGGAACTCCTGTGTTGTTCTCGGTGTTATCTTGACCTTTAAGTATATATTTTATTGAGTATTGTTTTGATTGTTTAAGTGCTTTTCACTGGAGCAGGAATGCTTTTACGCAGATGCTTGAATTTTTTTAATGAGAAAAGTCTTAAATTTGACATAAAATGAGTCTTTAGCATCAACTTTTTTGGACAGGGGCTGCAAAGACAAAAACTCACAAGTAATAGGCAAAGCTAAAGCACTACATACGACTGTGTATCAGCTCCTGTGATGGGCAACAGTAGTTCCTGGTCATTAAATTGTAAAGAAAAAATAAAAATATAAAAAAATAAATCTTTGAGTTGGATAACATTTTCTTTTTAAGTATAATATTTTGTAAGAAGAAAACAACATGACATGAACAAAGCAGGATATAAAAACAGAAAACTAATGTATTTAGGCATTATTTTAAATTCTGAGGACATGACTGCGGAAAGTAATTTTAATTCAAGTGACTTTTACATGAAGACTCTGGCAACCGAGTGTGACAATACTATTGTAAATGAGCTCCAGATGTTTCAAACATCTGCTCTTTTTTTGTTGTTGTCTTAAGGCACCCAGAGCACACAGGGCAGGGAATAGTTTTCAAAGAAATTAATAGACCGATGAAGCATTTCCTAAATGTTAATTTCAAAATCAAGCCACATGTGTCAGACACGTATTTTCTTTTTCTTTCTCTCCCATTAGTGTTTTTTTGTGACACTATGTTTAGCTGCGTGTTATTATTCAGAGATCATTGCAGTCTAGTGCCGAGGATTTTGGATGCGATTATATTTGTTTGCGTAATGAAGCCATCTGCTTTCGACTCTCTCTTTACAATTCCATTAATTAGTGCCACAGTTGATATTAGAAAAACAATATTGAGCGATTGCAAGGAGGGAAATGGAAAGCGATGGCGAGGGTGACAGGAGGGGCAGGACGTGAGAACGACGGCTGGGTAAAATGAGCAAGCCTCTGAATAATAGTGAATGCAGATGGTTATGAAACTAAAGCAGATGGCATGTCAGATTGATTATTCTCGCCAGTGTTGCTTGATAGATACAAGGCGAGCACCCTCCAAACCCCCCCCTCCACCGGCTCATTTCAGATGACACGATGTGATAGAGACGAGTCAGCTCTCGGGGTTAATCTCAATGTCATTTGAGCTGTTCCAATCCATTTAGCCTCATCCATGTGTGCCAGGCCATTCATTCTTGACACCTGTAAATAAATATATCCGCCATGCTCATGATTAGGCAACCAGTAGGTGGCATGTTTCAGGGGTTGTCAGGTGGACACAGTGCCTTGCTTTATCTTCCGGAGCAGAGCATTCTTCAGGCCCTGATCGTTCTCATATTTATGGCATTTCAACTGACTCGCCTGGGAACAGAAGCGCTTATGAATGTGTCTCAGGCTCAGCTGTAACACATCAAGAGAGGAACCGCATCCATCATTTAAAGCAACTGACGTCTTTTTTTTTTTATCTTTCCATTGAAGGACATGTGGTCTGATTTTCAAAGCTTCAAAACAGATCAAGTGATGGTAATTGATATTGCTTTGTGTCTTTCATTACAAAGCATAATAATAACGTTTCTTCAAAGAAAATAATTACCCCTGTGAATGCAATTACATGGTTCGTATTCTTAGTTGTTTAATAGTCATAACTGTTGTATTTAAAGCTTCCTGACTCATTTTTTCATGTATTTTTTACGTCCTTCAGATTCCCAGAGTCACTTAATTGGGACACTTTTTGTTTCCTTTTCTTCTGTCACACAAGTCTGAGATCACTAAAATCACAAAGATATTCCGCTAGAAGAAGAGAAAAAAACTATTTATAAAAGAGAAATGTCTCTGGAAACTTTGCATTGAAGTATGCTTCCAGGAAATTTGTGTCCCAATTTATATCGAGGCCTACTAAAAGAATAAATGACAGTTTGAAAAAAAAAAAGAAATCCCTTTTCTTTTGTCCCTTGTCATATATCTTTATTTGTTTGTAAGACTGGCTTCTATTCTGCTGAAGACATCAATTTGTTTCATTAAAGTTAGGAAACTCTAAGCGAAGGCTGGAAATAATACAAAAAGTAAGATGGATACTAATGTGTAATTGGATGAATTCGGAATATGCCAGGACTCATGCAAATCTTGATGAATCAAAACTTTCATCAGAGGGAAGATGGCATTCTGGTCTGTAATGATGTTTTCTTTTGCTATCATCTCGCCATTTTTGGCATTTGAGAAGCATCATGCTGTGAAACTGGGACCCATCCGCAACACTGCAGCCCTTTGAGGAGCAAATTGAAATACACAATGTTTTGAAATCGTCCCATCAGCCGAAGTTACTTGAGCATCAAACCCTTCTGACCCTCAGTACAACATTGAGTTCCTGTATAGATCATTAATGCAAACAACTGTTTTTACCCTTCTGGGGGTGCATTAGAAATATAGTGAGGCCCTCAGTCTGAATTAATGTTAATAAAATGAACATGTTGAGACAATTATATCTTTCAATTAAGGCTGCATTTATCTGCGGCATTGCGACATTGTTTATGTCATCCCGATTGGTCGGTGGGCAGAATTTTATATTCACATATATTATATTGGCTCAGCAAGCTCTATTGTGTTCTGAGGTCAGCAGAATTAAATAAATTTGAATAATAAAATGTGTGACAAAAAAACAAATGGCAACTCTGGACCGCCAAAATAAAGCACTCATGATGTCAAGAAATAGTGTTTGACAAGATGCAAAATCTTTTTCAATTATTTCCGACGATCCTATCAACATTGGTGCAAATTGGCGGTGCGTTTTCAGGTTGGGAAAATTAACAGAATTGGTTCAAAGTCACAATATTTTACTTGGACAAGGACAGAGCACATACTCATAGTCTGTCTGATTTCTCTCTGAAGCAAAAACTTTTTCGGTGGATCTTTATGCTCCTTCTTAAGTTATTGATAAACCGACATGCAAGAACGAAGTTCACAACCAGAAAACACCGACCGGAATAATTTACAGCTTGTCTTTCAGTTTGAGGGTGGTTAGTGTTCTCCCTCATGGCTTATCTCTTATGTCTCATTTTTGAGGCGTCCCCCTTAATTCCATTTCCAGCTCAAACCAAGCAATGATTTAAACACCAGCAATAATTGAACATGTGAGGTCAAGTATATGTGATGATACACTAAACACACTCATGTGGTGGAGCGAAAACAGGAGCTCACTGAGATATGAGCGACTGTGGTAGATTTTAGGACGTCTTTTTTTTCTCCTCAAAAGTATTTGTTCATAAGCTATTTGTTTTTATTGAGTTTACTTTGGTGTATATTTATCCGCACTGGCCTTCCCATGCCATTTAGATTTTTCCTCACAGCTCTTGGATCCGATGCAGATATATGTTATCGAGGTAAATTCATTGGGGATTGACAAGAGATGTGTCCGAAGCTTTTAGCTGATTGACATGCTATGCCTGCTTTGCATTATCAGATAAACTTCATCTTCAACATCTCTTACTTGATATGTGACCAGGAGTAGCTGTCACTCAGCCTGTAATTTACAGCCGAGAGCAGGACACAATAAAGCACTATATCCAGCAGTGGAAATGGCAGCAGCAGGAACGGTTGCTCAGGTAGGTGTTTGCATGCTGATGTTCAGAGCACTCTGGGCAAATTCTCCACAGAAGCTTATGAATTCAATTTTCCATGCAGCTCCATAAATTCATTTCTCACAGCTCCTCTTCAATTTATTGTATTATTACCACTATACCACACTGAGAGGGATCCATGGTTGAAGTGAGATTTAGAGCAGTGGATCTCTTAATAAAGCCTGGCATGTTTTCATTATTTTAGTTAATAGGTGCATGTTAATGGGTATATCATTAAGTAATAAAGCTCAGATGATGGATCGTCCCCAGCAACCCAATTTCTGTTTTGGATGTTAAATTAATCTGATCCGTGCAAGGCGTTGGAAGAGCAAAGTAAGAATTATTTATATGATGTTAAACATAAAGCTTCTCTTACTCCTTTTGTATTATGAAAGAGGACGATAAGAGGGAGAGGAACAGGAAGATAGACATTGGGTGGGTCTGCTTGTCATGGTTTCCAGCATGAGCTTACAGAGAAGATGAGATTAGTTAACCTCTTCTCTGATCTGAAATAGCTCCAATTTAGCTGTCAGCATTGTAACAACTAAGTCTAGAAGTGAACCAAAGGATTTAAAAACCGGTGGTTGACACTGCTAATACTGTGACGTTGCAGAAACATCCAAAAAGTATTGCCAGTAGAAACTGGAAGCTGGATTTCCTGTCGTTGTTAAATGTTTAGCTTCTGCTACGAAGAAGCTTATAATAAAGTTTTTTTTTTCTCAACACGAGGCTTCATTGAAAGACGGACATTATAGACGAAGAGGAATGGAGGTATTTGGATGTTCTTTTGGTGTGTCTTTTTTCCACGTAGAAAATTGAGCCCCCCTTCGCGACCTTCATATACGTACTTTTCTGCCTATAACTCCAAAAAGACAGGTATTGCTCTGAAAATAATCCAATCCTGTAGTGGACATGAAGGCGAGATGAAATTGAGTGAAAATGGATTTTTGGGATGAACTATCACTTTTGTGGCGTACTTAAGAGAGAATATTTTTAGTATAATAGTAAAGATTCTTATATTAGCATCTTGAGTTTTTGAATTTTTGAGGAAAAAAATGTCCAACTTACCAAACTCGGACTCCTTTGACAGAGTCATCATCACTTCCTGAAAGTTTAAAGTCAATTTGGTTGCAGAACAATGAATAATGAAGCATCACATGGTGCACGTTGGGCAGGGCCTCTTCCGATTGGATGACCCTTCCATACTGCGATCCAATCAGATCGCCTTATTATTCACGTGACCGTGTTGTTGTGTCAGGTTTAGAAATCTACCGCTAGAGACACACATGTACCCGAGTACAGGAATTTGTTGTAGAAAAGGGGTTTCGTTTACGAGCTGGTTCCTGCCAGATCATCGCAAAATCGTCATAGTAACACTTCTTGGTAACTTAACTTGTGGCACTGAAAGCATTTCTTACAGGGAAAGACTCGCTCTGCGTCGGCTTCCCCGTCTACTTCCGCGTCGGCCATTTTGATGATGACGTGAAGACCTAACGACGTGGTGGAGATAGAAGGGACCAATCAGCGCCCTTCGTCCAGTGTTTGGACAAATTTTCAAATTCCAAACGGAGGATCCCAGACTGTTTTTTCAGGTTAGCGAGTGTAGGAGCCCCCAGTAGAAATAGGACCCAGGCTGATGCAAGACCTTTCTGAATCGGGGTACTCAGTATTGAATGGAATGTAACAATTCAAGTAGGACAAACTCTTGATACAAGTGAGGGATGGATTGTGCTCTTCACTTGAAAATTGCTTCAACGTCGAGAGCATAGTCTCTATTGCCATTTGGGACTTGTTAGCTCTCCAGATGAAATTGAAGCCTGTGTTGAGTTTTTTTAGAATTTGTTTCCTTGTGGTCACAATTTAAATAATATTGGGAATAACAATGAACCAACTGTTTTAATCTTGATATATTACTGTCACTATTGGATTTCAGCACGGTTGCATGGGCTCATAATAGCAACTGTCTTTCACAGGTGGTACATAATATGAGTTTTCACGCTCTTCCTCTACCTGCCTCAACCCATCCAGCTGACTCACCACACCACATGTCAGAATAGTTCAAGTGGAAGAAGAGAACATTACCATTGTACTGATGAAACGATCTGCAGGCTCTTTTGAAGAGACCTTAATAGTTGTTCTTAAGTAAAGGCTTATATCAAAATGGGATTGAGCTATTTCATCGGGCAGTCTTTACTTGGCAACGATCTGCCAGCGGAGATTCGCTCTGGGAAAAAAAACACGATTTGGATCCAAATCCAGATGCAAGTAACCAGCAGGTGAAAAAAAAGTAAGTAGAAAAAGAGATAATTTAAATGTGTAATACTGACTACAATAACCATAGTCCAATATCTTCAAAAATACAAGTCCAATATCTCAAGAGTCAAAAAACACAGGGGGACTCGAAATAGAACAGAAAATACAAAGGTCAATCATTCATTCCTTCACAGGAAGGAAATCATACAAAAAGGTCCAAATAGGAAGATCCCAAAGAGAAGACTACAAGAAAACTACTTCATTTCACAGGTTGAAGACTGCACTGTTCTGAATACGAATGAGTGCTTGCAAGACAAAATTAATCAAATTTGGTTAAATGAAGTTGGTTGTTTCAAAAAAAGGTAACAGAGAAGCAAACCTCAGACGACAATGATATTTTGACTTGATTATTGTTTTACTGTACAGGGGCAAAAGTGTACTCTGTTTGACTGGATCCCTCCAAAATCAAATTAATTCAATTAAATTGTATTTGAAGGTGCCATTAATATGTGAGAAATGATAACGTGTTGAGACAAAACGTTTTCTTTATTTCTAGTCATAGCTACGACTAGAAGTACATTTGAAAATCCCATGTTTTGTTCAGATAAAATACACCATTCTGTACGCTGATGGCAAGTGAGCCGCGGTTTGAGGGACCACCATTCTTTTGGCACCAAATATATGTCTCTAAGAAACACGCCAATGCATTAACTGGTTATCTTGTGCACACAAACAAACTTGCAACTTCTACAACTTATTCAAGTAGCTCAGCTTTGAAATATTGTATACAAATAATGCACAGTAAATAAGACACTTTTCCTCTCTCAAACATAACATTTTTAAGTTAAGTGCAGAAATACTGTCAGCATTTATTTTTACATAAAAGATATTTGATGTCATAGTGTGTCTCCATGTGTTAATTACATTTATTTGTATTGTGATGCTAGTAAACTTGTTTGTTTCTTTTAATTTCAAGTGAGACGTTTAATTTTTTCCTAAAACAAAAAAGATTTTCAACTTTATAAACACTGTTGACGTTGTACCAATATAGTGAGTGTTAACTAAACCAGTGCAGGCAGCTAATATACTGTTTCTTTTAAAAACAAGTAATCGGTAAAGTAACTAAGCTACTTTTTTTAGTCAGTAATAATTAACTGGTGGCAAAACTACCACAGTTACCATTTCATGGTCCATTGACGCTGTTTTGGTTTGATTAAAAAACACCTCTAACACTCACCCGCCTTGTCCGGTCCTGCAAGTTAGGGTTATTTCTTCTATTATTCATATGATTGCCTGCGTACTCTACAGGTTGCGTGGGGAAGAACAGAAAAACTGAAGGCATGAATATGAATAAAGGCTACCTGTCAGCCTCTTAATGAGGTAAGTGAGTAATGGGCAGCAACATGGCTGTTTGTCAATCCTGGACGTGTAGCACACAACAGCTTTATTTAATCCTACTCTATGTATTGAACCCTACAGCTCCAAACTGTTGCGATCAATAGGAAATATAATCGTTTCCAAGTGCTAGATATTGATTTATATGCACATGCGACTCTCATGGGGCAGCTGCAGAAGCTTATGAGAGAAAATCCTGCTTTATTTAGTGTCTATGAATAATGCATGACAGTATATTACATTGGTGAGGTAAATGGGTTTGTTCCTGAATTATTTTGGTATTAATTTAAGAACAATAGCAACATATTTACTGTATTTCTGTTGTAGTTCTGCCAATGATTCAAATGTGTAAAATAAACCTCATTATACACTCCTGGTTAGTCAGAGATTTGAATGAAAGCCTTTTAACCTTTGAACATGTTGATAGTGTGTAAGTAGTACCAAATATTATCTTATACTATTCATTCATGAATCACCATCGATGGCAACTCAGTCACTCCCTCCGCCTTATCTTCGACTCCACCCTCTCATTCAGACCTCACATAAACCATTTAACCAAAACCTCATTCTTTCACCTCAGCAATATTGCCCGTCTCCGTCCTTCTCTTTCACAATCCACTGCTGAGATCCTCATCCACGCCTTCATTACCTCCAGACTCGACTACTGCAATAGCCTCTTCCCACCTCCACAAACTACAATATATCCAGAACTCTGCTGCCCGTCTGCTCACCCACACCCGCTCCAGAGACCACATCACCACCGTCCTCAAGAACCCTCACTGGCTTCCTATCACACTTCGGATACAGTACAAGGTTCTCCTCATCACCTCCAAGTCCCTCAATAATCCGGCCCCCTCGTATCTCACCGACCTGCTCCACCTCCACTGTCCAACCCGCCGCCTCAGATCCTCCATTGCCAACCTCCTCACTCCCCTTAGGACAACGCACCGAACCCTGGGGGAACGAGCCTTCTCTGCTGCCGCCCCCACACTCTGGAACTCACTGCCTCAACCCATCAGGAACTCTGACTCACTCTAGACTTTCAAATCACTCCTCGAAACTCTGTTTAAATCTGCCTTCTCTTAATAGTCTTCCCTGTCCTTCTGTTAGAAAAACTGTGTGTATGTTTATTCTTAATGTAAACTGTCTTTGTGTTTCCCAAAAAAGCGATAAATAAATTATGTTTATTATTATTGAAATGAAAATAATTAAGAATTGCTGATGTATGCAATTATTTCTTGAATCATATAATTCTATACGGTTGATTAATAATGCACCTTAAACCCACCCTTGTGTTGTCTCTAAAATCAAAGTGAACAACCTCCCTGGCCTCCAGAAATATATACACAGTGGTGGAGGTGGTTCATCTTGACCAAGAAGCAAAGCAAGGGATACCACAAACACATTTGTTTTCGGCCCATCTGAGTCACCTTGACTCAGAGATAACACAAGGGTTAAAAAGAATCAATCAATTTACGATAAGAAGCAATTTCTAAATCGGTAACGATTATTTAAACTAACTGTTTTTTTATTGTTGTTTATGTTGTTGTTGCTGTCAAGTCAAATTTCCATTAAATGGAAAAATGATTTAATGATTTAATATGTTTTATATAAGTTTGATTTACATAATGTTCTATTACAGGTGCCTCCTAACATCCATCAGTCCGCATGGAGATACAATAATTCACAGTGGAATTTTCTTTGGTCAACATGAGGATTTGACCAGATTGCAGCCCTGAGAGTAAAAAAGGAATATGATTTCTGTGCTGGCTGTGAAAAGAGGACATTTATTATTTATCTCCCCACCTTTATTTGAGTGAGTCCAGCAGCATGATGATTCACCCAGCATGGATGTTGTGGATCTCCAAATGGCTTCAGTGGGACTCTCCTGTGCCGCTGGAGCTGTGATAGGACATCAGGAAGATACTGTCATGCCATTTCGTGGATTCTCCTGTTGTTTATAAAAAGGTAATAAAATATTGATTCTGCAATTATAGAGGACTCACTGAAGTGTGACCTGTAAGGACATCCAATCATGTAATTTTATTTAACATTAAATATTTAAAAAAGCTTCATGTTTCATATTTCCAGAGTCTGACTCACCACTGCTTGGTTCAAAAGCAAAGGTTTTTATTTTTAGATATATGGATTTCTTCTGCAGTGATATATGCAACTACTTTTCTTCAATCTGCCATATTTGTTTTAGTAAATGTGGCTGACTCTTGCTTTTTCTTTAGCTCATTTGTTTGCGCCTGGAAAAAAAACAAACAGTCGCCTGCATCAAATGCAAACTAAGCCATTAGGCAGCTCACATTTGCTCCCCAGATATTTATCAAAATGATGGATCCATCTACAATCATACATGATGCCTAGAATAACACGGGCGGACTGCTACTGCGCGTCCAGCCACTAAACCCAGCCTTGGGAGGGGCAATGCTGCTAATCATAATGGACTAACTCATTAACAAGAATTGAGCAGCGTGGGCTCATTAAGTGAGGTAGACGTTATTCCTCTCCCTGGAAAGACTCATTTCTCTGAATGTTGACTGTTGCAAGACGTGGCGGTCCATCCACATGGGTGTGTGTTGTAAGGCAGCATTTCAAAGAAGTAGCAGAAAACCTTTTTTTTTTTCTTGTCAGTAAGACTGACAAGATAATGACGATGATGAATTAAAGGGATGAAATTGTGGGGGAGATGATGGATGAAGTTATGGAATATCGGGTACTTTGTGTCAGCCTGAACTGGAATGATTACCAGTAGATTGTTTAACGGTAAATGTATATTATAGTTTTGTATAATGTGTTTAAAATTGAGCTTTGTCCTCAGGATTGGTCAAAAAGTTGTATTTAGTGAGTAATCTTATTTTAATGTTTTTTATACCTAAGGTTACTAGCCAACTGAACACTCCTACTCCTGAACTCCTGAACACTTGTGTGGCATATAATCTACTCCTACTTAATAATGGGTTCATGATACAGTCTCTTCATTTTGAAAGGTCACAAGATGGCTCGCAAAATGTGAAATGTTTTGATTATGCCAGCTTTCATTGAATGAGTAGATCAGAGCCAATGATTAAAGCAGAGAGTGCTAACTAGTGGCCCTTTAAACAGCTGTTTCACAAGGCCTCAATAATCAACCACCAACACTAGTTGGTTAGTTATTGGTTGAAAAAAGGCAGAGACTTAATAGTGAAACATCACATTTATGTTTTTGTTGAATATATATATATATATAAACCTACATTAAAGAGTTCAATAATAATACTGGTAAAGTAATCTCTAACGTTTCCAGTCACAATCTGAACATTTACTCCGGACTCGCCTAGAAAATAACTCCTCTGAGCATCTAGAACATGTGGTAGGAATAGGATGAGAGAGGTCAGCTAATCTTGCTTACTGACTCTGGCTAAACACACAGGCCAGCCTTTGGGCTTTTTTTTTTTATTACAGCAACACAACCATAATATGTCTTCTCAGATTTTCCTCCTTGCTTGCTTGTCACTGGGGTGCTCATGTACATTGTTGGTAGTGACAAATCTCTAGGGACAAAATAGGTTTTTTGGGGCAAAGTATTCTTCTGAGTTTTTGTAAGCATTTACTCATTAGACATATTGAACTAACAGGCCTGCTATCTTAGAAGTATATTGTGTTTTGACTAAAGTTACCCTCCCGTTGACTGAAATGTCCAAAGAAGCTCCTGTGAGAATATGTGTACTTAAAAAATTTTAAAAATTGACAAAGAAGCAAATATAATCTGATTTACGAAAAGTATGAATCAATTTCAGGCGTTATAATAATAGATTAATTCATCAATTCAGAAACACTATACATTTGCAACTAACAACAGCTCTGTGGTGTGCAACGGCTCAATACTGCATTAGCGTGAACCGTTTTTTCACACCACAGAGCCACACCGAAGGGCAGGAAATTCATTAAGATATAAAAATGAGGCGTCTGTATGTAAAATGAATTGCTCTATTAATTCTGCCTTTCCACTTTTTATATCCGCATCTGCTTTATTGTTCACCAGTTTTCAAGGTTCAAACAAAGAAGTGTCTGCACAGGCGGTGCGTGAACCCTGGCAGCGTGGCTCTTAGCTATTACATTAGCATGGTAGCTCTGATTACATTAAGATGAGACAATTGCTCCACGCAATAATAAATTGAAGAGCGCTTTTGGCTCCTGCCAACACATATTCGAAATATATTATTACGATCTCAAGAGATTTTTGTCACAATTATCAATTAGAAATTGCAGCAATTAACTAAATGGATATTAAATTATTTTAAAAAGTTTTTTTCTTGAGAAAAATGTTTCCCACTTTTCATTGTTACATAAATTTTGCTGAAAGTTAAAGGCAACATTCCCAATTGTCTCTTCCATGAAGGATTATACTACAATCATGTGATGCTGATGCTTGTCTTTATGGTGTAACTCACCCTTTTAATATGGTTAAACACAGATACATTTTATTTATTTAAGTATGTATTTAAACATTTAACAGCCCATATTATGCAAAACTGTTTTTTTGGGGGGTTGTTAATTCGAAATCTTTGCTGCCCCAGCATGCATGTGGAGTATCAAAAAAAACTGTCCATGCATGTTAAGTTAGATACAAACTAGTGAATTCTCTCTGCAGTGAAGCTTCACTCAAGTTTCCAGATTTTTTTTCCTCTCCCTAGAAACCTTTTCTGGCTCTTCTAAGAGAAAATTAAAGCACCCCCAGGCCAAGAAGTAGACACAGTCTCTGGAACCAGCCCTGGGTGTTCCACTAGTTCTCTTCTTATTTGGACATGCCAGGGAAACCTCCAGAGTGAGGTGTACTTCTGGTCATTAGACAATATTTGTGACCACAGACGATAGTAGGAATGGAGATCAGTCTACAGCTGGCTCAACTTTTTTTTTTCTCCATGGCATACTGATGAAGAGACATTTATTGGGGTGGGCGCCCAATATCAGCTTTGCTCTGCTGGATGGCTTAAAATAGACTGCTGGGTATGGTTGAATAAAGGTAGCTTCTTTGTTGAATTTTGAACTTTTTTAGCATTAAAAAGTAGCTGTATTGGGTCTGTGGATACTTGGTAATAAATTGGGAAGATAGGGTCCTGCATCCCTTCCTAGATTTAGCCATATCAGAAACCTGTAATCAAACCGATTAACACTCGGGTCTAATGCCAATTCTAAAGGATAAAACGGGACCCATTTCTGGTTTTGAAACTGACTGATGCTCAATAGCAAATAGGTTGTGAATCATGTTTTCGAAAGCATAAGAAGCTGTTTAACAGAAATGAATTAGAAGCATGCTGTATACCTCAATAGGACTACAATTTTGAACATATTTGAACATTTGGTGAGATCAATCATCTTTTAAGTAGCCGTGATTGACAGGACAGACGAAAGAATGTTAATGTTTCTCCTTGAAAAAAAAAAAAAAGGAAATTCCATCAAATTGTTTCTCCTCAGTGTTGGTTGTCTTGTCTTTGGCTGTTTGGTGGATTAACTTCTCAGTAATCTCTGAAAACAACCTGTTGAACAACAAAGTATAAACACTTTGATCAATGTGCATTGAAGTTGATTGAGCTTAAAAATGTAATCATTTCAAGCTCTTTCTGGCCATTTGAAATTACTCTCCGGTTCTCATTCAGCTCTGAGACCTTAAGTTTAACGTTGTGCTCTGTAAACCAAGAAACCTTAAAAAAAAATATCAAGAGCGGCTACAAAAATACACTGTATAAAAGAAATGTTTTTGACAGGAGAAGAACAGTGATGGCCCCCTACAAGATACAAATAGATTGGGGAGGTCTCGCGCAACACCTAACCATTCATCACACTTGAAATGGTTGGTATTCTATCCCGCTCCGCTTTTAAATGGTCAGAGGGGCGGTCGTGATGTATTTGCTGTTTCCCCCCGGCCTTGTATGTGCAGTGACATGTTTTATTGCTTGCAGACAAGTTTTCAGATCAACCATACATCTTTTCGAAAAAAAAGCTTTTTATCTTTTGCAGGTCTTTGCAGTGCAAAAGTTTACCAAAAATAGTAGCCGTGTCTCATTCCAGGCGTAAGAGTGAACATAGGTGATCTCACTGATACAATAGCCTTAACCTCAAGTGGCATTTTAGAACTTTTAGGGTTTTAAAATCCAAATACAGAACACTGGTGAGTCATTTTGAATGGCATAATTCTCCAATAAAATGTTAATTAAAAATAGTTAACAGGCTTTTGTTGAAAAACACCCCACAGTTGTCAGTCCATCATAGATTAACAAATAATTTCAATTACCGTTCTGCATAAATTGTTTATTTTTCACTTATTCAAGCCTCTCTTTTAATTTCTCTTTGCCCTATTCCTGCCTATGTCTGCAATCACCAGAAGGTAATTGCTTCCCTACGGTGTATTTCAACAGCTCCTTTTTCATTGTACTCTACAAGCCTTTTACCCCGGGCGACTTGTGAGAGTACAGCCTTTTCTTATTGTGTGTTTTGTCTTTTGACCTTCCAGTTTTTTTTATGGCTTTCTGAATATGGCTGCACGTACACAATTTTAGAGGAAGTCGAAAATCATAGGTAATTGAAGACATAAAAAATATTCTTGCAATCCAAACTGTTCCGTTCCAGACTATTCTCTATCATCTATATCACCAGGGGAGTTGCATCTATCAGACAAAGGTCACCATGCAAGTCATCATGAAAAGCTTCATTTTAACTACTTTTAAAAAGAAATGTTTGCTTTTATTAATGAAATTTCAATTAATGTGAATAAAAAAAACGGATTAATCTGTAGAAAATAAATAAACTGGTAAGTGAATCTGCTCACTCTTTCCCAAAGTGTCGCAAACAATATTTGTTTGTTTTTTACATCCTCCAAGAAGCTTCTTTGCAGCAATTTGTTTATACTTTTGTTGGCACTTTACAACATACAACACAGGGATAAATTCTCGCTGAATGCATGGAAACTATGAATGAACACATGCAGAATTATGTACATAACAAAAAAAGGTGTGAAAAAAAAAGTCATAGAAAAATGTGGCTACTTTTGAAGAATCCAGTTAGGATTCTTCAAAAGTAGCCACATTTTTCTATGACTTTTTTGATGACCTTCAAAATCCAGATTTTTTTTTTTTACCTTACAAGTTTGCCTTTTCAGGATTACTTTAGTTAGTTGTGTTTTGCAGAAAGGTTGATACATGGACACCCTAAGAATTACATTTTATGGAAGCCCAGAAGGTGTGGCCAAACATTTGGCCTGTACTAAAAGTTGTGATCATATTTATATGTGTTTTATTTAGGATTTGTTTGAAGTGGGCAACAATAAGAATTATTAATTAAATAGATTTTGATGAATTATTTCTAAAATTTTCTACAGGAATTAACTTCAGAGTCCAAAACACACTAATTATTATGTCCAAATTGTTCTATTCCTTTATTACCACGCTTGCTGGTCTATTTTTTATTATCCTTTTATTGTAAGTGTGATTGCATTTAATTATTTTCTCGTTATACTTTACACAATATCTGTTATAGATATATTTGGTTGGGTTGGGCAGGATTTTCGTTGTGTATATTAATGTATTTCAAGGCCTCTAAACAGTCAAGAACATCATATCAAAAAATTGGGTCGCCAATTCAGTAATTATATAAACCTTTCGCAACATAAGCTTCATATTTATTCTAATTCTCCTTTTATGTCGACAAAATATCCACCAAATTCAGACACCAGGTTCAAATACTGCATAATTCATACAAAATGATGGTACTGTGATAGCATTACTTCACAAAATTGCTTCAAAACAAGTTTTACGTCACAGCAATATTCTCTTCTGCTCTCGGTGGACCTGGTGATTTTATTTTTACGGAGACATTTTGTAAATCCTGGTGCATCTCAAAACCCCCAAATTGACGGATTCACAGCGGCAAGATTTATCATCTCATCTTTTGTCTACAAGAAGGGTCCCAGGCAGACCAATAAAAGTGTGTGCCCAAGGTCAAACTCGGCAATTTTGTGAGTAAAATAGAGGTTGAGCAACTGTCATGATATCTGCCAACCAAGCCATCCCTGTGAAGTCCTAGAAGCGGGACAACGTGAGGTCATACAGATATAAAACAGATAAAACAGCCTTTTTCTGTTTTTCCCTTTTGCTTGAAGGAGTTATTCTTGCATAGGGAGAGACAAATTGATAATTGCATGCAATTACATTACGTCCTCAGCAGAAGTAATAATATAGAATGAGCCAAACAATCGACTTCATGGACAGGGCTCACAACGCCTAGAGCCACCTGTACACTAATGTACCACTACTACTAGTAACTCATTTTAATATCCATACATTGTTTTCAGTTATCCTTTTTAATAAAGTGTAATATATGTTTTTGTTTACATAGTATTTACATTCCGACCATTTCCCACCTGTGGATAATTACTGTCGCACTTCCTGGTTTGAAAGCTCAGTCCACAGCAGCAGCCACATTAGAGATGTGCATTAAGTCTGTATGGAAATGGAATTCGCCTTTGGCTACAATAGACATGTCACTTCGGTAATGCAAAGGATGTGGCTTGTTCAGCTTTGGCTGTCTGTGTGTCTCCTCACTGCCTGTAGGGATTATTGTTGGTGAGAACAAAAGTTAAAAAAAAGTTCTAAAAAGACTCTACAGTTTTCCCTTTTAACGATAACAAACCCGAGGCAAAGCCACTTTCCCCTCGATGTTGTTTGCTGCAATTATTTTATCGATTGTCTATTGTCAGGTATCAGCAGGTCAGCAGAGGTCATAACTTTGACTGTTTTGCTTAAGTCATTGATTGTTGTCTGTTAGGCCAATGGTTTAAGTTCAGCCTATATACAGAATAAAGATAATATAGTCAGTCAGGACCTGCCACAATATATGGTTTAGAGACAATAACACAAAAACAAAAACAAGAGTTGAAAAATGCTCTGGGTGTATATCGTTTATCGAAGGGACATCCCACACACCAGATATCTTCAGGAGACTTAAAAGGTTTTAGAAAATATTCTAAAAGACTATTAGCTCACATCTTAAGACATTTTTGGTCATAGACTAGTCTCAGACTAAGGATTTTATAAAGACTGAATCTTGTAATCTTAACAAAAATACAACACGGGTATTCATCATTTATTATCGTTTTTATTAGTCATATTTTTTGTAATAATTTAAACACAGTACTGTTATATATGATATATGATCTTTTACATTTTTTATATTTTCAGTAAGAAATAAAAATACATAACAGATATTCCCTTTTTTTTATATACAGCAGCTGTTTCTTGTCCATCTTTTGGCCTGATGCTTGCCGATGCTTGTTTTTTTCTATGTCCATGCTTGTTATTATGAAGGTCTTTTTTCCTGTTACCTCTTTGTCAGTGCTTATATATTGGTTGTTGATCGTCTTATGTCTCGCCAAAACATCAAAACACGTTTGATATTTTTGGAACATCTGGGGAAAGACTGGCACGAAATGAGGTCACTTCAGCTTTAAAGACTGGGAATGACGGAAGCTCTAAAGACGTCCGTTCTCTTCCGGGGAAAGTGACGATTATTTGGTGTAAGCCCAGTATAACATGAGAATTTCTACAAGAAAGTTAGGAAGGCAATATGGTTTGAACTCATGGACAGGTTTCTGGTAAATCAAAAGCATAGAGATATCTAATGACTTCCATTGATGTTAGGAAAAAAAAGGTTATGAAGGGGAAATATGTGACCAAGGAGGGTCATCAACATAGGTTCGCAACTAAACTTGATTAAGTCACTAGACAGTACATTTAAACACTTGGGCCTAGGCTATTGAACAATTGTATGTGTAAGATGTCTAACTGATACTGATTTTGAACTCAGGAATTTGATTATGTTAAACATGTTCAAATCTTAAAGATAATGGCTGATATTATTTCTCATGAAGTCTCAAATATTGTTTGACTATCACTGGTTTGTGGTGATTTGGGGTTGAGCGTTTCTAATCTTTGTAGATGATGAGGTGCCTCCTCCTCAGAGTTTAACACCATGGTTCTCAGTCATTTTATAATTCACCCTCCACCTTTTGAGATCCTTCCGTCCCAAGTGAGTGATGGGGGGAGTGTGATATCGACAAACAGATGGCCACAGCGTCTTCAATCACGAGGATGCTTCATCAGTCCTTTCTGTAAAAAAAGAGTGATGAATGTGGTGGGATATCAACTGAGGGTATCTACAGAGTCTTCAGTCATGTGGATGCAAGAGGTTGCTTTGTCCCTTAAAGGAAAAGCTCAAATGCTCTCGATATTCCTTCACCATTAATCATGAGCTGGTGAAAAAGAAAAGAAGGGGTCAAGAGAAGCTTCTGGTAGAATCACTGCATATTGCAAAAGAGAGAAACAAATTGAAGGAGCTCTTGCATTTAGCCAAGAGACCAGCTCCCCAGAGAGTTGTTCTGAGAAACCACTAGGAAACCAGGAATTGGAGGATGAACTGGTTGAGAATTCTGAGGTTCTTTTCTGTAACAGCTGTTACTCCTGATAAGCCATAATAATAAAAATAGACAAGAGAAAATGCACAAATATCTGAATGATACATCAATGAAGCTAAAACTTTGTGGCAAGTTAGGGTTGCAGTGCAGCGACTAAAACCAAGAGATATTATTCATCATTAGAACTTCCCAAAAATGGAGGGCTGAACATCACACCAACTATTTTGAGCTTCTCCCAAATGAGTTCACTTCTCACAAAGCTTCTATTATTGTTATTTTATATGAACTGTTTTTATACAGTAATTACCATCATTAAAATGTAATAAAACTGTTCTAAGAAATGATCGGAAGAGAGTCTGATATAAGGAGCATTCGAAAAGCTCTCTAGTTCTATTCTGGCACCTCCAGTGTTGCTGACATATGAAGGGCTCATACATTATGAAGAATACTGTTTAACAATCCCTTATCATGCATTTAAAAATATTTCCCTCAAGCCTGTTTATTGTTTGATATTCTATTCTTGACTTGTCGAAGTAAACTTTAACCGAATATCCCAAAGGATTTATTTATTTTTCACTCTTTCTTCACCTGAAGATTTACAGCTGACAAGTTGTCCAGCTGTTTTATATATGAAGACTGGAGAGAGAAAACAAAGGCGGCCGAAGTGACAGTAATTTTGAGAAAGAGAGGGTTTCCAGTCAGAGGAGGAAAAGAAAACTTGGCATATCAACCAGCTGCAGTGCAGTCAGGTCTGTCGAGGCTTCTGTCAAAACAGAAATTGCTATGTCTGCCTCGTCCATGATTGATGTTTCCCTCTGTGACTGTTGGATGTCACCACAAAGTGACAGATGCTAAGAAAATCAAGTTGGTTTTATTCTCGGATTTACAAAGTCTTGATGTCTATTGTACGGATATAAACTGGGCCATAAATTAATCACAATTATTGAAAAACAATGTAAACACTAACTAAAACTCTACTTATACCAGTTCGGTTTTTCGATACAAGCCGACAGGTTTCATTGATCTTAAAGCTGTATCCATAAGTGTTTGTTGACATGAACAGTACATACTATTTCGATATAGGGTTTTCTTTTGTTTAGTAAAAACAGTGTTTTGATATATTAATGGCCTCCAAAACAGATACAAATAAGGCAAATAAATTGATGAAAAATTAAAATAAGGCAAATACATAATAAAGTAATAAAGTGTTGGATAATTCGGTTTAAGGAAAAAGTGCAAATGTGCTTTCTCTACTGAATGGTTTTTAAGCGTAAATCGTTATAACATCAAGCAGTCCGTCTGCAGTAATTTGAGGAAAAAATAAAACTCATTATTCTTAACCATATAATGATGCTTAGCAAAGTGTTTTTCCATCTTGACAAAGTGGCCACGGGTGCAAAGAGAAATTGCTCTGAAAAATACCAGTATTCCAAAAAAATATATACTTTATAAAAAATGAAAAAAAAGCCATCATCTGAGCTAGGCTCGATCATGGGAAGTGTGAATGTCAGTGACTTTCATTAAAGTCTCTATTGAGCAAGTTTAGTGCTTTAATAATTTATGGGATGCATACAAATGTTTCCATTGAATACATTATTGAGGACAGTGGTGGAATAAGAAGTGGCACAACACCCAGCGACAAATCCATGGTTGCTGGATCCAAGCTTTTGCAGTTAATGAAGTCAAGGCTGAGTAATCTTACAACTCCATATGTTGGCTTGACATGTAGAAGTTTTCTTAGTGATGCATAACATTATCTTTATTATTCATCTTTTATCAATTATTTTAAAAGCGTCCGTATTCATTTTTATTTTACAGATGTGTAACTTTCATGTTAGGATGGGCGTCTTTTTTCACCTTAGGAGGCATTACTTTTGCAAACTTTCACATAAGATTAAGGATGTTTGGATGAGTAACACATGTTAGGATGAGTAACTATTCATGTTAGGGCGAGTAACTTCACATTAGGATGAGTAACGATCAAAATAGTGAGAGAAAATTTCATGTCAGGACGAGTACCTTTCACGCCTTGACTAGTTACTTCCACGTACGGACGAGTTACTTTCAAATTTTGACTAGTAACTTGTGACAAGTGGGGGCTCGTCCGGGAAAAAAAACAACTTATCATTCTTCTGCTTCTTGACGGGTGGACAGCAGTGCAGTGGGACCTGCTACTGATGCAAGTGGTCCAAACTTTCCAGAGGAAGGAGATGAGATAGCCTTAGCTTCAGATGAGATTTTGAGGGGTTGTTTAAAAAACTCCCAGACGTTGCGAAATCTTGATGTTTTGGTCGACCATATAGGATCGGAACAAGGTAGTCAGTTGGTAACACTAACTGAAAAATAGACTGCTCGAGAGGTTTTCGAATGCTCCATACATCAGAATTAACAGTATCCGTCTTTGTTTTCGGATGCACCCAGGCAAACACATTTAATCAAACATGACATAGACATTGAAGACAAGAAGCCCAACCATAACCTCTTGGAATTCTGACAGTCTCCCTTTTCGGAGTGGTTACATCTCTAAACTGTCACAGGATGACCTATAAGCTGGCTAGGACAGGTACAATCATTATTTTAGTCAAAAGTATTTTAAAGAGAGATATCCCTTTCTAGATTTAGCGGAGAGGTGCACTGGCGTTGTGCCACGCGGTTAATGTTGATGATGCTCAAGGTACATGAAGGTAGCAGCTGCTTTTGATGCAGGGACACTAGAATACACATTCAGGTCGACCGTCACCGTCCATCAGTGCTTACAAAACAACTGACTCCTCAAATAAGCCAGTTATCTATATCTGCAATATAGTACGTCACACGGACGTGAAACTTTCTCATTCAGGCATGTAACGTTCTCGTCCTAATCCGGATGAGAAAATCTTCCCCCTTTTTTTTAATTCCTCTTAAGGATCTCTGTGAAATCTAAACATTGCGATAAATATCTGTAAATAGAAATGGAGGAATTTGACAAATATCACTGAAAGTTTTTATATTGCTTTCCCGTTTTTTTTTTTTTTTAACAAAATAACAGAGTATTTCAACCTTTCGGGCACACATTGAAGGACGTGAAATACCACAATGACATGAGATAAGAATTAGTCAAGACGGCAGCTGCTGAGCATCAGCAGTTACTCAAAGACCTGTCAGAATGTACGTCAGCCGTCTTGGAACAAAACTGTCAAGAAGCAATCATAACAGTAGCAACTTGCTACGGGTATTGAGCATCCATTACTCAGAGGTTCAGTGCTATTCTACTTCTGGGAACAAGTTTGTCAAAGTTTTAGAAATAGTGTTGTTTTTTCTAAAATGCTGTAGGGGAAGAAACTGAGATCCAGTATTTTGCATGTGGTAAATGCCAATATGAAGACAGAATGGGGATATTGATGTCTTCTGTGCAATAAAAAGCATAAAAAAACAAGTATATAGTCAGGATGCTTATGTCACTTCTCCATGTGAGGTATGCTAGACAGACTAGCCCTTGTGTTCTCAGGGTCAAGGTTACCCGAAGGCCTGGTGAATGACCTCCCGAAAGACATATGCAGTGGGCTGGGAAGGTGATCTGATAAAATCAAAATTTAAAAACAAATACTTTATGGGGTAAGGACTACACATTAGGTTGCAATTTTGAAAGTGGATGAATACCTTTAGATATTCCTAAAGTTCCAGCAGATTTGTTTGTAAAAGAGATTGAGTCAATAGTCAAGAGAGAAATACATCTTTACAAAGTATCTTATACAAGAAACTGACCAAATTGCATTATAAGGTTTGATCTACACACAGGCACACAAACACACAGTTCAACCAAAAAAAAAAATGTAATGAATATGTCCATGGGAAACCAGCTGTGGCTTTGACAATAAAGAGGTATTGAGATTCTCTTCCTTTTGTAATCACAAACGTTTATCACAGCAGCCAGTTTTCAATACTCATTAGAGAAGATTTGAGACTGTGCTTCACTTGATGACTTTATTGACTTCCATTCCTCGTGTCCGCTGCAGGGAATCTCTTCTAATCTATGCCCAGATCTGCAACCTGGCTTTCAATAGCATCAACTACAGTTTTTTTTTATTTGTTTTTCTTTTCTTTTTTTTTTCCATCTCTCCCACTCTTTGTCTCGCACTAAATTTATCCAGGAGCTTTTGTAAAGCACATTGATCTTTCTGACTTTTGCTTTTAATCTGTTTTTCTACAACACTGAGAAAAGCTGATCAAAAGGCTGATAGTGTCTTTCAAGCATGTTTTTCATTCCTCACTTTTATTGTTAACAGAACAAATCAATGAGTTGATGCTTATTTTGGACAGCAGCACAAACAAGTATATATGTTGATGTGCAATGACAACAGTCTGTGATGTGTTTTATTCAACTAAATTATTCAATTCAATGTAAATTAATCAACATTAGCATACCATACTGGGCTTGGGTTATCTACTACAATACATGACCCATGCTGGCAACAAAGTATTTGTTACTTATAAAGCAAGTTGATTTGCTTTTGGTATAAGAATAAAACTTTTCTATGTGTTCATGTTTTCAAAAAAAAAAATTGAAGTGTGTCAGAGTGTAGATTTGAGGCTATGAGAAATATATTGGTTTTATTTGTACTCTTACTTTATTCATACTCACCAAAGGAATTACATTTAAAAATCTCTACTACTCTAAAACGTCCTTATCATGTTAACAGGAACAAGCACAATTCAGCCATGATAAAAAAGATATTTGAAAATTATTAGGTCCGGAGTTTATGCTTGATTACATCTATAATATCCAACGTGTCATTTCAAAAACATGTACATTTACTTTTTTCTTGTGGGAATAAAACGACTGTACCCATTCTACATGTTCACAAACTACCACTCTCCTGTCCTCTTGGTAGTTGCGGGTTGTACTGTACTTTATTGGCTTTTGATTTAGGGAGACAATAATAACTCTATCCTGTGTTCCTTTAGAACACAACCTGTTGTCTACAAAAAAATTAGGGATTTAAAAGCTTCTCTCAACTCAAGCTTCTTTTCATTTGGACTATTATTAAAATGAAATGTAAGCTTCTTTTATAGGTCATCTCCATTACTAACAATGGGATATTTAAACATTTAATGACTGCCTTATTACCATTAGTGGGTTGTGTGCCAAATGTGCAGATTGTGCAGATTCTGGAGATCTAAGTGAAAGAGTTAGAAAGGCGCCAGCATGTAGCCTGCAGCTTTTCTTCAGCTAGCTCATTTTAGTTTCTCAGAGACCAATTTGCTTTAATGCAATGAAGTAGGCATCTGCATTAAAACAACATTAATTTCTCTTATTTTGATTGTGCATTTTGAGAGGACGACACTCATTTCTCCAGGGCGAGACTAACCTTCCAAAATAACATTTAGGGAATTGAAGCAGACGGCAGCTTGCTCGGATTAAGTTGCTGATGCATCCAACTCCTTGCTTTAAAATTGCTGTATTTGAACAGAGAATAGGAGCAGTGGATATGTCGTCTGATGCAGCCATACACCTAGATTAAGTAAAAATCCCACCTGATTTACCAGTATCTAGAGTATATTTATGAAGGGCACTTCAGTCCGCTTGTCATCCTCTTGCGGTGTGACATTTGGCTTACAAAGCTTTTTTGGTGCTCAAAATGACCATCATGAACTGCTTTCTGAACTATGGCTGATTTTGAATTTTTTACCCAATTTGTTCAAAAAAGTTGAAAACCGCTGTGCGATAACTTCTCCCTGATTATTTGTAATACTACAATTTTGTAATTTTAGACAATTTTTTCCTTCAAAGGAATGTTTTAAGTTAATAAGAGATGTGGGTCAAATATTTAATGTAAAAACCCAAACTCTCCTGACTCACATGTTTCAAATGTTGAAGTCTTTCTCTGCAAGATGCAGTAAGTACACTGAACAAAATTATAGATGCTTTAGATTATAGATGGGTTATGTTATTATAGATTATAGATGTTATAGATAACAGTTTTGTTTTTGCTCCCATTTTTTTATGAGATTTACTAAAAGATCTAAAATAACAAAATAACAATTTTCCTCTCAAAACAATAACCTTTCAAATGTTTTGAATAGGTGTATACAACAGCGTGTTCCAGTTCGTCACAATATGTAGATACTTCACACAGTCATTGAAGAGGACCAACATACCACAGACCACAATCAACAACCTGATCAACTCTATGCGAAGAAGATGTGTTGCATCAGATACTGACTTATTTTCTGGGTCCCAAGACACACCTGTGCAATAATCAAGTTGTCCAATCGGCATTGTGATATGCAACACCTGTGAGGTGGGATGGATCATCTCAGCAAAGGCGAAGCACCCACTACCACACGGTTCGAGAGAAATGGTTATTTGTGTATTTAAAACATTTTTTAGAGTTCATCTTATAAAAAATGGGAGCAAAAAAAAAAGGGTTGCATTTCTATATATTTTTTCAGCAAACAAGAGGTTACGAGAGCTAGGTGTATTATGGTATAAGAAGTATGTAAGTAATTCATAATTATTTGTAAAGCCCTTTTTTTTTTTTTACAAAGTATTAAACAACAAAACAATAAAAAAGTTTAAAAAAATCGTACAAATTCCAAGGCCAAGACAACACAGTGGCAAACATAACATAGGTGTTAAGATGATTCTTGAAGGAATAAGTAGATCCATCAACACAACAGCCTGGAAGGGGCTTAAGAGTATTTTATATACATATCTTTATTAAAAGAGAGTTTTGTACAAACAGACACATACTTATGAGTCCAATAGAGAACAAAGATCCTTTTAAGAGACATTTAAAGCAACTTACAGCTGTTTAAATGGAATCCATGAGATTTATCTTAAATATATCTTAAGAACATTTAGGCACATATTTTATAAACTACTGAACTACTTCCTGCCCGTAAACCACTTTTTTGGCTTTAGAACTGAGTTCAAGCAACAGCTGCGTTAGGCTGATATGATGCATTCAAAGGAATATTGAAGTCTACTATCGCATATTCTCTTTGCAGACCTGATTCCAGAATGTAGGACAACAATGTTGTATTCCTTTTTAAGGAGATCCCCCACCGAGAATGTGAGACAATGCTTTTTGTCTTCTGCCTGCACCATTCCATCAGAAAACCGGTCTCACCTAATATGCTATAAGTGCTGCTATAATGATGTGGGCACAGGCGATTGGTTTTCCCTGGGCTCCCTCCTGGTACAAACGTAATTGACAATTAACCCCCTGTTGTCCTTGAGCCGTTCTGTACTCCCCGCTAGTTTTTTTGTTTTTTTTAGATTATATTACCTTATCTCAGAAAATACTTTCATGTTATGAACTATAACACATGAATGAGTTCATGATTGACTGCACTGAAACATCTTTTGAAACACACAGACCTTTTACTTTTCCATGGACAAATATATATTTCAGACACACAATAAGTACCTTCAAGAAACTTACATTAAGATAGATTTACACAATACACCATCCGGAATAGTCTAGAAAGTCAGTGGTAAATTCTCACTTTTATCATGGAAAGTCAGCGACATGAAACCTAGTTATTATTTGTCATGGAATTTGAATAGTCTATTTAATACATGTTTTCTTTTTTTTAATTTCCATTACATGATAAAGGCATGTTGGAAAGATAAACCCCTTTATTGCATTATGAGTCCAGGAATTTCTGAGTCAAGACAAGCTAAACCCTTGACCTTATTAACTTTTATTAAACCACTACAAATGTCAATGCTCCAGTTGATGTTGACTTACACACTCAAAACCATTAAATACATGAATTGTTGTCACAGTTGAGCCGCATTTTCTCCATCACTGATCAATAGAAATTTTCTTAAATCATGTTTTGCACTTTGTTAAAATCATGTTTAACTAGAAATGTAGTTCTATTTCTAACAACCAAAAGTTTTATCTTAACTCAGCTCTATTGGTTGGTTATCCTGAGTATAGATTGAATTGTTCTGAAATGTGTTAAAGTGAATTCAACTTTAATCAATAACTTGTTTTTTCTTCTTTCCTGTTTCCATTACACCTGTTTTAAGAAAAAAATATCAGGGATCAAGCTGCCGCAAATATGAAAACACGAACCTACAGTAATCATTGAAACTCTAAACTTTCATTTGAAATATACAAATATATATTAACTGATAAAATGTATATTTTCCTTACCAGTAACTAAGGATTTCCTGCTACAGTCTTCATAATTTGAATCAAGCAGGTAACAATTATACAGCAGGTTTTCCGCTGCACTTCATAAAGGGAAGCATTGTGAGTTTTGTTAATGAATGATTCATTGGAAGCTTTGACAACACCATCTGTTTATTGCATCAAAAGCTTCTTTCGACAACAGCTTTGATTCTTTCTCTTCACTGCGATGTCTGAAATGTAGTTTGGAGTTCTAGCAAAGTCTTGGACGGACTCCAGTAACACTAAAATTCAGCCTGGAGGGTATTCACTTTCGCAAAATCTTAGCAGCGTATCATGCCGTCCTCAAAGATCTTCACTGGCTCACACTAAAGTCAAGCATCAAATATGGAATCCTCAAGCTCACTTGCCCTCACCATGATGTCTCTCAAACATCCTCCACGAATATGCACCATCACACAATCTCAGTACTAAAAAAAAGAAAAATCAGGTAACCAGACTCTAGTCTCTGAACCTTCTGGGAACTATTCCTGGGAGCACATCATAAAAAATGCATTTCCTCAAACTCTTTCAGCACCATCTATTCACTGCTGGCTGCAACCTGAAATAGACTACTCCGGACCAGGTTTATCATCAGCTTACAGTGGATTTGTGTCCAAGATCAGTTGAAAATCAAGTATATTTCAAGTAAAATATGTCATTTTTTAAACATACATGGTGTGTGACGAGAGACACTTAATAACAAGGATGAAGCATAAAGTAAGAAAGATATATATTTTGTAATCCAACATGGATCATGTCTAGAAATACAATCAACGCACCTTTCAAAACACACAAGGACACCATGGTTTTAAAAAGTCAAAAAGAGAAGTTTTAAAAGATGTGCAAAAGTTTTTTTTGTATTTGGAACTACAAAACATTAAAACTACAAAACAAGAATTACAGTGAATACACCACTTAAAAAAATCAACAGTCCAAATAAAAAATAAAAATTAATTATGTAACAAAGGACTCAACTATGACTGGCTGCAACTTAAAATACAACTTAAAAGCAACAAACACACATGGAAAAAGTAGAGAATAAAAAAAAATCTAGGAACCTGAAATATGAAAACAATACCCACACAAAAGATTCAACTGATAGTGTTGCTGATCGGGACATCTTAAAAAGCAGCAGCAGGTAATTGGTTTAGATTGGTTCCAGCTGAGAAAGATGGGTAATAGAGGAAGTGGTTGAGCACATAAAAACATGTACTAATTGGAATGTGACAGAGACTTTCTAAATAAAAAAATCCACGTGTTGCTGGATTCAGATGTTGTATGAACCCTGGAATTATTTATTTCGCTCGCTGAAAGTAGATTTTGAACCTCAGTTTAAAGTTGCTGTTTTTTTCCGTAATACTATGACATTAACACAGCTGTGTGAAGAATTGCATTTAAAATAGAAATAACCATCTTCTTCAGTCTGAGTGTTTAGAGGGACAGCAAAGTGTGCGACACCCCGCGTCTTTCCTGCGTCTCCGAACTCTGCATGCTTCATTTAAAATGTTTGACTCACATTCAGAAGATTTTTCAGGTCATCTCCCTAAACACAAACAGACGACTGCACCACATTTACTCTATATATTTTTGATTACAAGACACATCAGTAAGGTTCCTCTCTACTGTTGTTTCCTGGAACAACAAAAAGAAATCTGAAAAGTTTGACTTGTTTCATTTATAACAAGAATTGTCTGACTAGTCCTGTCAAATGCTATATTGTTATGAGTGTGGACTTAAAACTTTACTCTGCATTGTACTGCACTGTTGCCCGTTTGGAGCTAAAAGAACAAAATAAAAAGAGATTTTCCCAGATTTCCAAAGCAGAAAGGAAAGTGGAAAAGCCGAGACATATCCTCCTAGCAGCTAATTCGATATGAATATATTAAGCACAGCATGCAATCAGATCAAGTTTCTGATGAAGCAAATAATGCATTATTACATGATTGCTGTATTTCAAATCACTGTGCTGTTGAAAGAAAGGGCGCTGTGAGGACCATGTCGGTTAAATGCATGTATACATCATCACCTTGTCAGTGGAGGATATGGACGTCTCCCTCAATCTACAGCTCACTGGCACATCCTGCAGAGAAACTTGTTATGATTACAATGATATAAATCAGAGTTGTCCTTGGAACAATCCATGCTAAAGTGGCGTGGAGATGATTTTAACAATTAATCGGTTCATGGAGGGTATGAAGGTGTATGAAGTTGTTTACACAATCCGAGTAAAAAAAAAGAAAAATAATTGCTGTGAAAAGCGGATCATTTATGGAGATTCTATCTCCCAGAAGATTTTTTAATTAATGCAATCTTGCTCCCTTCACTTGAAATGATGCGTTATATCTGATGCCGTTTATCTCCTTAATAACAAGTGTATTCTAAAGGACTATGAAATAATAAATCAGATACTTTTGTGCCGATTATGTAAGGGCAAAATTCTGATGGTATTTCATTATAACGGCTGAAGGAAATAAATCTTAATCTGGATGCCCCGCAGCCTTTTCCCAAAGGAAAGACCCTATAGGAAAACACTGTAAAGTTGTAGAAGTCAATAGTGGAAGGGAACCTTTACAACCCTATGGAGAGTATTCTTGTGCTGAGGACAATCTGCACTGCACAGGTGTAGAAGGTTAAGAGGCTGGAGCTTTCAAGGCCAAGGATCCTCAATCTTTCGTGGACGAACATTTGCTGATAAACCTCCCTGACCAGGCATAATTGCTTTTCCAGGGAGAAACTCTTTAGCCCATGTTGGCGCAAGACTTGTGTCTGTGCTTCAACAAGCTTCCGCTCACGTTCAAAGAGACATCATGTCATGTCTCTTTTCCTTCGTGGCAACGGTGGCTGAACACTCACATGTCCTGTGTATTGGTTTAAATTGCCGCTGCTGAAAGATAAATTGTACCCATGAATGAACCAGACATTTGCCAGCCGATGGGTTGATATTCTCACTCTGAAAACTTCCCAAATTTAAAATTGTGAAACCTGCAATCTCTTATATCAATTTGTGTGTCAGTCATAACTCAAATTGCTTGGGGGTAATCTGTTCTTTTTAAAAGTTTAACATTTTTTTACATCCCTTTTGATGTAGGACTGAGGCTCAGATTTATCTTCCTCCAAAAATCTGCTTAAAAACATCCATATGCCTCCATACTGCTCGTCTTCATGTCCATCTTGTATTAAAGCCTTGTTTGTTCGTTTGTTGCAGACGTTTAAACAGTAGCAAGCCGTATAAACTGGAGGTACTCTGGGTAATATTGCGAGCACTTTCAGTGAACTTCCGGTTTGCTATTTGTTAAAACGTAGCAGGATACTATTCAATGTATGCTTAAACCTGCTGTTTGAATCCAGATCATATCCTTTCTATCTCTCTCCTTTATTGAAACAACACTTTGGTCATAAAGCATTGGAATACTAGTGCCTACGGCTGTACGTTTATCCTTCATGTTGTATATTCCCTCCGTGCAATCATCACTGCTTATTCTTGGTTAGGAGTGGCTAATGTGCCATGAACTGACACTGAGATCAAGATTTTTTTTACATGAGAATAAAATGATGTCGGTGTCTTTTGATTAAGACTCAATAATGCTGAGCATGGCGGTGTCTATTGCCTTAAAATCGAATATCGTTTTCTCTTTTTCAGTCTAAATTGACTTGAGCCAAATCCAGCTTTACACCCCAGCTCGTGCTCTCAGGCCTGTGGATCAGAATCTACTGATGGTTCCTGAACACGCTTCCGGACCAGAGGAGAGAAATCCTTCCAGGCTGTTGCTCCTAAGCTTTGGAATGATCTTCCTCTCCTTCTGCGTTTGATGGATCTACTGACTCCTTCAAGAAACATCTTAAGACATTTTTATTTGTTCAGGCTTTTTCCTGATTTTCTGGGACTCCTGTGTTTGTCTTATGTGTCTTGGCCTTTTAAAGTATACTAAATATAATAGTTACTGTATATTGTTTTTGATTGTTGAAGGGCTTTGTGACCCTGGTCTATAAAGGTGCTTCACAAAAACAGCTTGAAAGGTTTTAACTAGTGATGAATTGATAAGGCCTCATGAAACAGCAGATGAGGTATCATGAAACAGTGTCTTAACTGTTAAAAAAAAAGTTTGAAAATTATGCCAGGTAGCATTAAAGTCATAGCTTGGGGTCAAACATTAAAGAGTGCCATCTAGTGGCCTATCAAAATGAAGACACTGTGTCGTGATACCCCATCAGCTGTTTCCCGAGGCCTCAAAAATCCCAATCAATCTAAAATAGGAAACTTTTAATTTGACAGTGAAATAACATTTTACTTTTCATACAATTTTTTAGTCTCTTTTGCAGTTCTGTTCCAGGCTCCTGTTACCTCACGTCAAGACTACTAACACTCCCTCCTGGCTGGTCTTCCTGTACGTACCATCAGACCTCAAGAAGGAAGCATCGAGACTAGGCTTACACATTTTCTCTCCCACTACATCTCCTATGCTCCCTTTGTTGACTTCCAGTTGCTCCAGGCATCAGTTTCTTGACTCTGTTGTTTGCCCACAGCCTAACAGGTCGTGCCGAATTTACATCATGGACCTGGGTAAACCTTACACCCTGTACACTCCCCCATAGCATCAGCAAATCAGCTTGCTCATCCCTGGCAGAGAGGACTGTCTTCTTCGGGATATCTGCGACTTTATGCAGTTCCGAGCTATAAACCGTGAAATGAGTTTCTTTGCAACACCTGGTCGTCCAAAAATATTATCAGCTCTTACTATTCCGGCACCTTTTTTGTCTTGTGAAGTTTTCGGTATTGCAAAACTACATATAGTGACGCATTAAGTTTTATTAAACATCAACAGTTGATTTCTATATCTGGAAAAGCAGGTGATTTCAAATGTACACGATTATTTATAGCAAGTAATAAGTGGAGGTCTGATTTCATGACCAAAGTTAATATTAAAAGTTACACAGATCAACCCACTGCATGTGACAAATTGGATAAAATGAAAACAGAGTCCCACGTACATATAAACAACAGGGCAGCAGAGCGAGCAGATGGATTATAGTGTGCAGCCCTCCAGCTGCTGCTACTTTATTATTCACCACAGCTGGAAGGCTGCACAGCACACTGGATCGTAAATATTGTGGCATTGGGTGTGATGTATTAGAGTCTCTTCTTAGTTTGATTTTGGGAAATAAACCTGCAAAAGACTTACTAATACTTTAGGCTTTGAGAAGGAGACGTCCGTCAAAACTGATCTTTCCATGCGATTGACAGGTGGAAATGAAGCGAGGCGGCGTTATTTAGTAACACGTTGAACGTCTAGACACACCCATTTGACCTCATTTCATTGAATGCTTCCAGACTCATCTTCCATTTATAAAACGCTGACAGGGACACAACCCTCCCACAGATTAAATGTCTTCTGTCTATTTCTCAGCACTAAACTCACTGCAACATCTTTCTGTGGCCTGGGTTAATTATTAAGGAGTTCAAAGGATAATTAAAGTTTGACAGCACGGTGGCTTCACTTTTAATCATTTTGGCAGACAACCAACTGCCTCTATCTGAGAAATTGTTATAGACAATATGGTGAAATAATAAACAGGGAGTCTTCCTTTTTGAGATGAGTTCAGTTAAAGTGAATTCACATTGAGTACATGGATAATGTGCACATTTATTTTAGTAATTTTAAGATCAGTATATCCAACTGTGATATTGCCTTCATAGATATGGATTAACACATAAAGGTTACATAAAATCTGAAGTGTTTGTGAAGGAATATTTGGGAGGCACCAAAGATGTAGCAGAAATAAATCTGATTTACAGAAGCGCAAAATTTGACATTACTCCACATGATCTCACTAAAATAAATAGAGCTGATTTTAAAGAGTCAGAATTAAATACTTGTGATTTCTAATGGGAGGAGTTTACTTCAGCTTAATCGCTTCTTTTTCTGCCGTGCGAAATTTCCCGCAATTTATAATTTAAGTCTAGACGGTTATACCCTATGTGTTAGATCTGCGTATCACAGGATTTAATATAATCGGAAATAATTGCTACCTTGCAAGAATTTTTTCTTTACTTGACAAGGCATATATTATAATACTAGTCATTTTACTTTTTTTTATGTCTTTTTATTTTCTAACTTCCTTACATGGCTCTTTTGTTGTTTCTTGACAGATTAATGACCACTGACCTGTGTAGCCAATACTCAAGCTTCCTGGTTCCGCAGTGTCATATCATCCAAACTCCTCCTTGATAAGGTTGACTGCTGCAGTGTTTCTCTCGTTTACGGTTGTATTAAACTGGTGAGCGGTCTTGTGTCTGCTATGGCCAAAATACTTTTCTAAAAATAAGGTTTTCTTCTTCTCTTCTTCTGTCCACACTCATTGTGTCATGTTGTTGTAAGAAAAACATGTTTGTTTTTCTTTCCATCTTTGGGATTTAACATGTGTTAGCGATAGCCGAAAAGTTTTTAAAGTATTATTGTGCACTTCTAAGTAAACCCAGCTACTGATGTTTCTAAAAAACCTGTGCAAGCCTCCTCAGAAATGCATCCAACTACAGTACATTAATTCCTTCATCAATCTGACCTGCATTACTAGTACACTTAAGAAAGCACTGAGCTCCCTTTACGGTATAAGAACAGTTGTAGATGATCCAAAGAAAACAACTCCTAAACCTCCATTGCTCTATGGAGAGTAAATAATGCAAGGTAAGTTCATGGTTTATCAAATCTTGCAGGTAAACAATGCCATGTGAACATCTATCTGCTACAGTTCATCAGCAGAAGCCCATGTCTTTCAGCGCAGCTTTGTGCATGCTCTGTCAGAGAAGTAAACAAGACTGCCGCCTCAGCCCTTTTTTTGTGTGAAACTACCATGAAAGGAATCCAATGAAGCGAAAGCGCTTGGGACGTTTTACACAAAGTTACTTTTAATTGAGTTTTTTTTTAACAAATAAAGACTGAGTTGATTAATGCAAATGTTTCTCTGTATTTAATTGAAAGCTGCGTGATAGCACTTTTTTCAAATTTGAAGTTAATTCCAGAGATTACGCAGTGGTCTTTTGTGATTGGAGTTGTTGGTTTATTATCTGGACAACTAAATATTGATTAAAGAAGAGTTTACACAAGAAGAACAACTTTCTCTTTAATTGAGATACATTTCATTTGGAGGTATCATGTTCTCACTTAAAAAAACAAAAAAACAAATTTCTTTCTTTGATCAATAAATCATTGACTCCGATTTATTCAAAAGTGATTTAGTGACTCTATCTCTTATTCAGTTGCTTTTGGCCAATAAAACAGCAGATCTCTCACCCTAAAAAATGTAGCTGATGTTGAATCCCTTCAAACAGGCATTAAATGATAAAAATATAAACCTGACTGAAGATGTGATTGCACTTTAGGTTCTGATGTATAATGTGTAACAAGATACCTTACCTTACTAACTACATTACATTACAGTAAAATATGTGTTGGATTCATTTAAAGAGTGAGAAATAAGCTGGGCATGCAAAAGTACAACATCTAAGAGGCAAAAACAAATCTGAATGGGACCCTCTGAATGTTAGAAAATAAAACAAGTTTTTTTTTTTTTACAAACATTCGCATTTTGAAAGCGAGAGAAACAAAATAACAGTGCGAGACTAGTGAAGGCGAGGATAAAGCTTTGAGGAGCAGTGTCCTACATTTCAAAGCTCAGTAGGTGGCGCCTTTTGTTTCAATTAGAAGATGTTTCAGCAACCAGGTATGCCAAGGCAAGCTCAGCAAGGCAGAGAACTGGATTTCACATGGAATTATTTTCATAACACAGATTTTAACAGACTATTTTTTATCATTAGAGCTACGTGTGATGTCCTCCCCTCTCCAACTAACCCACATCTTTGGTGTGTATAGGAACCGGGTGGGATGTAAATCTAACTCAAGGATACACCTGCCGCAACAACCAAGTGCTGAAGTGCTTGGCTGCTGAACTGGAACACAAGAGAGTAGCCACATCTTCTTGCCTTTGGTTTTCCACCATATCCTCACATGGAATACTATCCGTGTCTAGGGGGAAGTGGCTCACCAACCCACAACGTCCAGATTAAGGCCCACTTAAAACAGCCCAAGATTGGGAAATGTGGTTCTATCTTGGTCAATCTCTGGAATTGCAATCTGCGGCAAGATCTGTTCCTCTGGTCTAAGTCCTACCACAGTTCCTCTTTCTCTTCAGTTCTTGACAGAGAGGGGGTCTGCTCGGCATGAAGCATAACTTGGCCATTTGGAATTGTCAGTGAGGGCACTGAAAATAAATTAAAAACTAAAAAAAATACATCTGTGTATCTTAATCTGAACCAGATACCTAAAATTCTCCTGGGAAGTCATGTCAACTGAAGCCCCCCAGCGCCCACATTTCATCCCGACGGACTCTGAATTCCTGAGCTCCAAAGGCCGTGTACCACCTGCAGACAGAGATCGGGACATTTGGGAGAATTTGGGTGACACGTGCTCCTACGACTCACCGCCTACAGCTGAGGCAGAGGAGCATAACTGGAATGTTAAGGTGTGGCCAGAACCACCACTAGGATCCTGAAGGGGGTAGGGATCAGAAGGCCGGCCCAACAGAAGGCAGTCAAAGACCGTGTCATTGTAGCAGAACAGGTCAGTCGCTGGCTTTGACTAGAGCAGAGAGACACAACTGTGCGACACACACCCAGGTCTGATCATCCTGTGGTGGGTCAACCTCGACAGATGGTGTCTTGTGATGAATGACCGAAACACCCAATGACATCGGGCAGCTCAACCGAGGATGTGTCATGCTGGCGGTCCTGCACGACCACAGTGCCTAAACTCAATCCAACGGGAAAGCCCCAACCCAAACTTTTGTGCTGTTCCTTGTTTCAGCAAGTCCTTGAGAATTATTATTTTTATTTTTAAGATTATTCTCATTATTATCAGAAGTTTTACCTCGAAAACTGTAATGGATAGGGTGGAAACATCAAGTCCTGGAACATAAACCTGACTAGTTTGGGTTGTTTATTGGTTTCACAGAGGATTGGCTGATTTGATTTTTGGACTCCTTTTTGCGACCTGATCTCAATCCAAATCCACTAATTGCGAACCCGTCCATTTGAAGCTTCTGCATATAGACTCCCCATAGACACGGAGTGATTGTGCTGCTATTTACTTTAATCCTTAAAAAGTGAAGCTGATGAATGTATTATTTTCTATATTTTTGTTTTTGTTTTTCATCAGTATATACTTTCCACCTGCCACAACTGACAGACCTATCTTAAAGCTCTGCTGTGCTGCTCGGAATCTTCACAGCTTGTACACATTATTCTTGTCTTTTCTCATTATAATCATTCTGCCACCACTTCAGCCGAGGTCTTGCTTTTGTGTCTGAAAAATGCTGTTGCTCTATTAATTTTACAATGAAAAAATTAAAGGAAAAAAAGCTAATTACAGAGTGTTTTGCTTGTGACTGAATACTATTACTAAAGTTTTATCCTGGATGAATTAATTAAAATGGAAAAATGACAATCATGGCTTTTCGTCTTGAAAAATGCAACTTTTTCCATCTCCTTTTGTTTACCTGCCATCATTGAACAATGGAATAAATAGTAATTTTCTCTCTCAATAGTGACAATGCGTTTATTTATTTTGCTGCTTGTATTTGTCAGTATTTATTGAAGTGCGTTATTAAAGACGTGCCATTTTGCCACAATAATTTCTAATCATATTTGTTTACTTTCAAACTCTAAAAGGGAAAATAAAATAGATAAATGGAAGCCTGTATTCTGAACGTACAGGATGAAGTACAAGATACAAAAACTCAAAAAATAATAATAATAATAATGTAAAGACCATGTATAGTAATAGACCAATACATTTGATTTCCATGATCATTATTGTTTGATTTTGTTGTCAGAACATTCATCTATATAAAGAACAAAGAATTTAAGAATAATATTTCATTCATGCAGATCTCAGATTGGTTATTTTGGAGTTCCCTTTATTTTTTGGAGCAGTGCATATCAAATTGCATAAGCCAACATAATTACGAAGACTGAGAATACCCGCTCGTACTTATTATTACAGTTTCAAACTCTCTGTAAACCTTTTTTCTCGCATGAATGTTTGTCCCATTTTCCTCTAATTCTATTTGTACTTTGTCACCATTCACTCGGTTCAGTTGCCGTTTGTTTTTGGCTCGAGTAAGTCCCCTCACGGCTTTGTGCAGCTGATCTCATGCACAAACAAAACTGTCTCTTGATTACAATAAGACATAAGGGTATAGTTTAATAAAAGCAATTTAAGATTCTTTAGTTTGTAAAAAACGACTCAATGATTAAGAATTTCTCTTTCAAATTGTACAACAGCAACCATAAAATTTCCTTTTGGTTGTATCAGTGTCTTCAGTCTTTGTTATTTTTCTTTGATCTATGTTCTTTATCTTTATCTTTAGACTTAGATTGTCTCATCTTGTTCATTCTCTTTCTTTCTCCTTGTTCTTGTTTTCATTTTATTTTTATTTATTTTGTATGAAAAATTGCTGTATTGCTGTGGCTAATTGGAAAAAAAAACAATTACAATAAAGTTCTACCTCACCTTACCTTACCTTACCTTAGATCCCGGCAAAAGACTCTCTTGGTTGTATTGAATTATGTATTTGTGTTCTCTCAATCACATTATACTTATCAATATTATGCATGCTTCTGTACTTTCATACCTTTCAACGTGGTTCCCCCAGACACTGAAGAATAGCCGTCGGAATATAAAGGAATATATTTTTCATAAAAAATTCAACATGTTAGCCCTTCAGCTCACACAGTGCCCCTCAAATTACATGCAGTATGTCATGTTTCCCATTTTATGGTTTTATTGTATTTCTGTGTTTCTGGTTTTCAGTTGTGTTGATCCCTCTATAGAGGCAGGCAGGTGTACATGGAGATAAATGAGTGGCAGGTTCTTCTTACTGATAAAGAGCATCTCTACCCAGAATTATCGACGAAAAGACCTTGTTCTCTTCCCTGTGTTTTCCCTGGATCGTTCCGTGTTTCCTGATAGACAATTCCTGTTGACGGTGTTTTTAGTTAGTCACGTGAGTCCTTATTGGGTTTCTTTTGAGACCCTGATCTTCAGCCGTGCCCCTGCCTCCTGTTTGAGTACTTCCTTCTTTTATTCTTGCAAGGCTGGATAACTTTTGGATGTATCAACCAAATATGTTTTGGATTTATTAATTTCATACGTTTTGGATTCATTAAATGGATACGTTTGGATGCATAAATTGGATACGTTTAGATTTATTAATCGGACACAATTGGATTTATAAATTGGATAAATTTGGATTCATTAATTGGATACGTTTGGATTCATTAATTGGATACACTTGGATTCATTAATTGGATACTTTTGGATTCAATAATTGGATACATTTAAGATTCATTAATTCAATACATTTTGGATTCATTAATTGGATACGTTTGGATTCAATAATTGGATACGTTTGGATTCATTAATTGGATACATTTGGATTCATTAATTGGATACACTTGGATTCATTGATTGGATACATTTGGATTCATTAATTGGATACTTTTGGATTCAATAATTGGATACATTTAAGATTCATTAATTCAATACATTTTGGATTCATTAATTGGATATGTTTTGTATTAATGAATTGGATACTTTTGGATTCATTAATTGGATACATTTGGATTCATTCATTTGATACATTTGGATTCATTAATTGGATACATTTGGATTCATTAATTGGATACTTTTGGATTCATTAATTGGATACATTTGGATTCATTAATTGGATACATTTAGATTCATTAATTGGATACGTTTGGATTCATAATTGGATACTTATGGATTCAATAATTGGATATGTTTTGTATTAATGAATTGGATACATTTGGATTCATTAATTGGATACATTTGGATTCATTCATTTGATACATTTAGATTCATTAATTGGATAAGTTTGGATTCATTAATTGGATACATTTGGATTCATTCATTTGATACATTTGGATTCATTAATTGGATACTTTTGGATTCAATAATTGGATACATTTTAGATTTATTAATTCGATACATTTTGGATTCATTAATTGGATATGTTTGGATTCAATAATTGGATACGTTTTGTATTAATGAATTGGATACGTTTGGATTCATTAATTGGATACATTTGGATTCATTCATTTGATACATTTGGATTAATTTGGATTCATTCATTTGATACATTTGGATTCATTAATTGGATACATTTGGATTCATTAATTGGATATGTTTGGATTCAATTATTGGATACGTTTTAGATTTATTAATTTAATTCGAATTAACTTGATATGTTTTGTATTAATGAATTGGAACTGTTTCCTGCTCTTGGGTCTTCTGTATACTCACTCGTCATAAAGTCATAAAACGTTTAGTGACCCCTGCTCTAGATACTAGTTAACTCTGTTATAATGAGATCCCATAATAGATCCCATATAATATGGAAGTAGTGTCTGTGAAGTCACCTGTTTTTACTGAAACCCTTTTTTTTGCTTGTTTTTTTGAACTCAACTTAACCTTTGTTTCTTATACAGCTTCACTTAGGGACACTACTGTCATTTTTAATGAACCAATTTTCTAATGTAACACCATTGTTGTTTATTTACTTTCAGACACAAGCATCTCATAGAAAAATATCTATGGAGGTTTTTTTGTCGCAATGCAGGGAAGCGGTGATTATAGTAGTTCCCAGCAATCAAGTGTCGGAGGAAAAAGGCCGTGGAGTGGCGAGGGATTGTCAAACATGGACCCGCAGGACACAGGAAATGAAGCTGTAATTATATTTGACATAAGAAGGTGACCAAGGGACCGCTATTAATGTTAAGAGATCGTCTTATGGCTTACGAACGCCTTGACAGCTTCATTAAGGCACAGTCGTCCTGCTCGGCAAACACAAGGCCAGCTTACTCAAACATAAATCCCGACTCACTGCTCTTTATGCAGATCAGCTGCTATGTCTAATCAATGAAGAGGGTAAATCTGCACTCCGCCTATCTCACTCATTAGCGTTGAGTTCTCTTTTAATTTCTGTTGCTTATCTATCTGCGTGCCAGTACGCAAGTATTGATTATCTTTTGTATGCCTTGCCCGCTGCCGGGAAGGGAGTGAAGTGATAGTCAAACTGTGGGGACCTCTTGGAGTGCGACTCACTGCTAGATTAGTAAACACTGACATATTCAAAATGTCTCACCGTGCCTCTGAGAGCATGAAGCAGAATTTAGCAGAGGATGTAATCCAGTTGAGGATTGATCGGACACGATCCTGCGGAGGGGTTGAAGGAGAAGAGCTACATCTCATTCCCTCTGTGGACATGCTGACTCTCGGCGAGCACCTGAATTGATCGACACCACCACCTCGCGACACACATCACACCTATCTCGGCCTCGCTTCTTTGGCGGATTTGAGAAGTGAGAATGCATCAGCCGGCTTAGACTCTGCAATATGTGGCCAACCTGAGAGACACATTGTCAGATGTTCAGTCAGGCAGTCGGCATATAGAGGCTTTCAGCTCACGCTTTTTCTTTCTTTTTTCATTCAAAAATTGCTTTATGCCTTAGTGGCGGTGAGGTCAGAGGTTTTCAGCACATAAAAGGAAAGCAAAAACAAAGTGAACCTTGTTATACCATGTGAAATAAAGAGGAATAAAATGACCCATAGATACATCTAAGCTTTAATACAGAAAAGTGTTTGAAGTCATGGTAATCTCTTTAATAAAAAAAAATGAAAGGTTTTCAAATATGACATTTTTAATCCGAACACAATGGCTCCGGAAAAGGAAAAACATTGACTCAGCAAAAAAGGCTTTGACCCAAGACTGGAGAAGATTATAAAATAAACTGAGGAAATGATGGATGGATGCAACGTCTTAAATACAAATTAAAGGAGCTTTTAAAATTTAACAGCACAAAATACAATCGAAAATACCACACATTTTGTTTACCGTTCATCAATGAAGTGTGGAAACAATGGAATGAATAGTCACTGCATTTTGTTTTTAGTAATATTTCATTGTTACTGCTTTTTAAAGACATGTTATTGTGACACATTTGTTTCTCGTAAATCATATTTGTATACCTTCAAATAAGTACTGAATGTCATATTTCAATACTTAAACCACATAATCTAAAATAATATCAAATCACTTAAGCTATCATAATTACTTATTATTGCAGTTTTAAACTCTACTTCAACCTTTTTACCGCGTGAATATTTGTTCAATTTTTACTCTAGCCTAAAACAAAACACCACTGATTTCAATTTAAAAAGTCACAAAAAACTATATACAACAGGAGGTTCAGATAGGAGGACATTTTTGTCACAGAAAAATATATTTAAGTTAAAATAAAAGATCTCGACAAGGCAAAGAAAAGCAAAGACAAAATAACAGGAAAGGTAGTTGGAGACCAGTACTGTGCATGGAAGCAAAACAACGGGCAACCACTAAGAAGAAAGTCGACTCCTTTTATGGAAAAATGGTGATAACAGCATGAGCTCTCAACCTTGTTTTCTCAGTGTGTTTGCCAAGCCAAAAGACAACAAAAAACACTATCCAATAACATAAATCAACAAGCGTTGCAACACAACATAAATTATTTAAATTTTAAATATTCAGCATACCTAAGGCTTTAGGTTGAGCAGTAAACATGAATCAAACAAGTTATACCATTGTTGAGTTATGTTTCTATCCTTGTTTTATATTATATATGCGAGTCAGGTGAAGGGACACAATTTATTTTTTGATCTGATTAAAAGCATGATGGCCAATTTGCACACTTAAGAATAAAACCGCACTAATAGAGTGTGTTTTTGTTACGTCGTAGGATACAAGAAAAAAAAAATCACATTTGAAAAGGCTCTTGAGTTTCAATATCTTCCAAATCCAACACAAACAGAGAAGAAACAATGATAGTTTATGGATCGATGTCGCTCCATTTGATTCCCTTCCACACAGATTCATAAGACCATATAAAATGGACAAACAAAGCCTCATTCAGTTTGTTTTTCAACGGAAGATTGTGCTACTTGACCTCAACAGCTAATTGAAGGAAGCTTCTGTGTGTGAACATGAAGGTATTATCACAGGATGATTGTTTGAACAAACTTTATTTCTTAAACCTTCGTTTTACAGAGAATCTGAATCGATTTTGAAACTCCTTCAGTCGATACCCTCAGATAACACCAACCAAAATAAAAACTAACCAGAAACTGAAAAAAAAAACTGTGAACAAAACGCTACATCAATTTGAGTGTTTACCTCACAGAACAACCACCTCTGTGTCTGGAGTTCAAATTGCTTGAATACTGTTGTTTACTGACAGACCCGCTGCCAGAGTTTTTATCTTCATCTCATATTCATCCTTTGTCCAAATCCATTTACCGTCTATGATTACGTCTATGAGCAGATGCATCCTATCATCCATGCTGACCTGATGATCTCTCAGGAAATGCCTTCCACCAGTCTCACAGCACTTCATCAGATTGACTGCACCAGCTCCACCTGACATGGTTTCCTCAGGCTCGATGTGATCACCTCTGTAAAGAATTTTATTTTATTTTTTTACAGAATTATATAGAGTAACATAACGTACATGTTTTAACTTGAGAGTCACAATAAAAATGTGACGAAATGCAAAAAGAAATAGGTGTAGAGGTGTAAAAATGTAGGGTTTTTTTCCATTTAAAATTACACAAATAATCAATTTTACACATTTTAAATATCAAAATGTCAAGACTGTTAATACCTGTGGAGGAAAACAACACAGGAAAAAATGTGAAAGTAAACCTGATCTTGAAAAAAAGTAAGAAACTTATCAAGATGTCTTTTTTATTTATGAGTAAGTTAGTAAGTTATTTGTATTTTTCCAGACCAGGGTCACAAAGTGCTTAAACAATACTCACTAAAATATATACTTTAAATTATACTTTATATATAAATAATTGTTGCGTGTAACATTTTGTTTATTCTTATTATTAAGAATAAAGTCAAATTCAAAGATTAAGTAACACAAATGGACTTGATAATACAACTACTACTACAAATACAGAAAAGAGGGAAAGAAAGGAGAATAATGAAGAATCATCTGCTCGGGGGAGAAGAAAAGCAAATGACGGGCAAAAATAATAAGAATGTCTTTTCTGCCCCTTTTCATTCTCTATACAATCTAGTGTTTACGACAAAATGTAAATGACTTCGGATGAGATTGAAATAAACTTGACTGAGTTCATTTCTTCTAAGTAAACAAGTGTTGGCAGCTGTTTTCGACTTTTTCTCTCAAGCTTTTGTTTCTATATATGGAAAATGCTCTTATCATTGTTGTAGAAGTTTCTCTGTGCTGCTGTGAGAAAGTAATGTGATTCATATCAACGCACAAACACATGTAAAGACAATAGGAGAAGAAGGGAGGAAGAGAAGAAAGAAAGTGTGGGTGGGCCCCGGGCTGGCAGAGGAAGATCATTGATCTGGGGCAGGGACATGACCGATAGTACAAGAAGACCACAGAGGTGATCGGGTAAGTGAAGCAGTTTGGCGAAAAGAGCTCATGATACATCGTTGAGGAGTCTCGCAGCCGCCCAGGCAGCAATATCGAAGTGCTATGATAGAGAGACGGCTAGTAGCATCACTGTGCGACATGTTTAACAAACAACTGCTAGTATGATTAATGCAGACTGTTCCAAAGTCAAACTGAGTGTGTTGTACCGACAAGCCGAGATTTTATGGATTTTCACAGCTATCACTCCGAGACCGATCCTCCAGATGCATTATGTTTGTTTGCTATGACGATCTAATCTAACACCTCATCCTGCTTTTCATCATTTTTTGCCCCCTGTTTGTCTTTTCAATAGTGTAAAAGACAAGCTGTGCACTTTAGGGAGAAAAAAAAACAACCCCACATCGCTTCACCATCCTTGGTTATTATTGAATGTTGCCTTCAGGGCATCAAAGCAGCTATGTTTGAAAATGTTTTGTATGTTTTGAATCAGAGGAAGCAAACGACATTGTCAAGCAAGCTTTCACTTGCGATTGCTAAATTATTGAAAAAACATGCTGTTTAATGCGTATAGAGAGAACAAAAACAGGAATTGACGCTTTAAACTTCTGTTTTTATTTCTTTGACCTGTCAAAGATTGTCAGGCTTTCATTAAGTAAGTAAGTAATATTTGTATAGCGCCTTCTAGACCAGGGTCACAAAGCACTTAAACAATCAACACAACTACTGGCCCAGTAGTACATACATTATTTTCTTGTTATTTTTGTCTTTAATGTGTTTTATTTTGAAATAAGACAATCATTTTTCTCAGACATAAGAGTAGCCTGTGACTCCTTGAGAGTCAAGATGCTTCTTTCCTTCAAGAAAAAAAAAAAACTTCATGTGGGACAATGCTGTTGTGGAGGTACGAGTCAAGGACTCCTACAGATTCACAGTTATAGTAAAATGGATTTTCTTGAGTGTTTGTTTTTTGTTTTTTTCCAGTTTAGCTATTTATTTTTCTCTCTTTTTATCTAAAGATTTGTCCGTGACAATAAAAAGGAAAGTTTGGCAATATGGGTTCACATTTTTCTCATTTACAGCCATAGACAATAAGTTCTGGAACTGGTTTCAGATCCTACCACACCAGCTAAATAGGGCTGGGGTGAACCATACATTTTGTAAATCAAGAAACAAAGTTGAAATAAAAGATAAATTATAAATAATCTTACTGTATAATGAACCCAGTTTGTCCTGTTTTGTTGATTTTCTTGGTTTGAACTGTTATTTCAGTGTCAAAATATCACGATAATGTGAAACATCTGCAAATAAAAACTAATTAATTTCATATTTTACAACAATTAAATAGGTTTTTTTCTGCTGACGTTGAATGCCATAGTGAAACCAAGGTGGGAGAAAAACGTCTTCAATTCATATCAACAATTTGTATTCCTTACAATGTTCCAGATGAGGGTAAACAGGCAGAAATAAAGTTAAACATTGTATGACAAGGTAACAAATATGTCAATGTGAAGCCAGTAGAGAGAATTTCTTCAGTAAGATTGCTATTCATTCTGGCGCCTGAGGATCCACAGCGTGGCTTTTATGTGCTTGATGCACTGCATGTGTTAGTTTTCAGTTAATAAAGGTAAAAACACCTTTCAGAAACAATTAAGAGCTGCTGAAATGTTCCCCCTTTTGAAGCCTAAATTATGGAAATATATAATTACTGTTTTGCTTGCTCGGACAGTTGGGCTGGCTGCTCACTTGACACATTGTGTGAAAAGATCCATCACTTCAGAAGGATCCAGAGAACATAGGTGTGAGTTATTCTGGGAGACATGCCTTGTTTGTCAGGTACATCCAGCTGAGAGACGAGGACTGGGCCAAATCAGGACCAAGTAAATAAAGTATACAACACAAGCCAGGGGAGAGCTAAAGAACACCTATCTCCAGATTTATTTCCCCTTTCCTTTTCCAGCTCAATGTTTAAAATGCTCCTACCTTCACAGCATATAAACACAAAAAGAGAACAACTCTATATGTATATATTTACCTTTGATTAAATTTAGATGTCAGAACAGCTTTTTTTTTTAAAGAGAATCCGATATAGAGAGCAAAGTTTACTTGTGAGTAAATTGTGCTGTGGCATGTTGAAACGTACCTTTATCGCCCACAGACAGGCTCGCTTCAGGCACCATCTGGCTACACACACTCCCTGCCTGATTGTATTTGTGCATCTCTCTCCCAACACTTTCCAGAGTTGAACCCATCAGACATGAGAAAACACCTATCATGCCAACCTAATGGGAACCCGAGCTGTGTCTCAAATCGCATACTTGCGTACTAATACTTGGTATTTTTAGTGCATAAGTGCGTCTCAATTCTAAGCATGCGTGAGTATGGATCGATGGACACTTTCTACCTTAAACGGTCATAATCTTAGTGATGTTGACTTTGCAAACAGAAGTTACATCATATAGTTTATATATATATATATATATATATATATATATATATATATGCATATACCTACAGGTGCATGTTTGGCCAGCAGTAGGAGGATGACATGTGTTCCGTGCTGATACAGGCGTAAATATCTCGCGAATATTTTGTTTCTCATATTTCTTGATCCAAACTTGCAAAACGTGCTGCCAGCAGGGGTCGATAGTGTTCCTACAGCTAGTTGCAAGCATTGTTAAATAGTACTAAGGTAAGGTAAGGTAAGGTAGAACTTTATTGATCCCTCAGGAGGTCTCCTTTGTTGTTTTTTTTCCAATAGCCACAGCAAATATAGCAATTTTTCATTAAAAAATTTGCTGTATTTGCTGTGGATGTATATACAGTATATATATATAGTCTGTCGCCTAATTTTGCGGTTATTGCGTAGCAGCAGTGTTTGATTTGAGACATACTATCTGTCAATAATTTGCCTACTAGTTAGTACATACACTATCCTGATGCAAGAGAAGTATTTGATTTGAGACACAACTCTGGCTTTAGATAAAATCTGAAACACTTGATGATTCCATCTGCTTCCATTTGCTCTGCTATCTCTAAAGTCAGCGTCGTTTACGTCAATTCTCACTTTGTCTTTCCTTGGTGGAAGACAATGCTTTAGAGAAAGCTACCATCACTGTGGATAGTGACACCATTTTATCTAAAATTCAATAATCCATCATTTACTATTGGAGCATGTTGTTGTTGTGATCCGGAGTAGAGACTTCAGCAAAGCATTGAGCAGACATTCAGCGCTGCAGGAGGACGCTGCATCACTTTTAAGTAGAACAAAATTGACAAGATTCAATGAATCCAATATGAGATTTATGTTTATAAAAGTCAATTAAGGCAAAATGGGTTTCAGTTCCCATTAAACCAGTTCCTCTTTTTTATTTATTTCCCCCTGAAGGAGCCTGTGGTTGCATCTTTCTAAACATCTGTTTGCCTCAATGTCCTTCGTGCCACAAGCCAGCGTGATGCCTTACCATTAGCAACTGCAATTTACCACACAGCTGCGGGACCAGACGATGATGAAAAACCCTTCAAAAGCACATTTTTAAATACTTTGGATTTTCTTTTTCAGAAGGCGCCGTTGGTTACTTGCAAGTGCAGAGATCCATATGATATACTTTATAATAATAATACTAATACATTCAAAATAAGGAAGCTATGATGAGCTAATACATTGGTACCTCTTGGCTATTTTTATTTGTATTACTTTTGAGTTAAGAGCTCGAATTTGGCCATGAACGCCGCAGTAAAAACATTTGTGTCTGCTTTATTACCTTTCAGCTGGTAGTTTTCAGTTTGAATCCTCATATTTCTAAACTTTTTTTTTTCTTAATATACTAAATATTTTCTCTGTATTAAATCAAAGAGAAGAAAGTGAGTTTTATTGGAGCCACTTAAGCAACACACACAAAAGATGTGCAGATTAAAGTATATTTTCCTTTCAAATTGGGAGGTGAAAGGTGATTTATTCAATTCTTATTCATTTTATGAGTGAGTTTTGATTTGAGAGCTGCATAATGGAATCAAATGAACTTGTTAATCAAGGAATTGCTGCACAGGAAACCCAACAGTGTTTTCGTCAGGTTGGAGGACCCTAAAGTTTCTGACCCCAGTGCAGACAGAAAGATGATGCCTTGCACAAGGTAAGGAACTGTCACGAGTTGCTTTATCCAGAAACCTTTAATCCTTCTTACACCACACAACCCAGCATTAAAAGAAAGAGCAAAATATTTAACGTAGTTTTCGTTTTCATGAAGTGAAATTGACTTAAATTTTAAAAAAGTTTAACTAAACTCTCTTTTTTTAAAGTTGGTTGGATTGATCGCTGACACACCATTGTTAAGATCCCTGACTCTCCAGAAGCAAAACCACAATTCAACGACATTCAATCTCTCTTTCTCATCCCTTCGTTCCTGTGAAGCAATCACGCGGCTGACATGGACGTGGCAGCACCCTTATCACCCCTGGGCTCCTCGGGTGTATGGGTTCACATTTTTCAAACACCGATCTCTTGCAACCGTTTGAAGAACTCAATGAATTAAAACAGCAAACTGATATTCCAGCAGCAGTGTTTGTTATTACGGCACAGAGTCACACGTATATATATTTTCAATCTCTTTAAACAAACGCAACTTTAATAGGGTGAGTGATGCAGTGCACGGGCGAGACGTTATCATCTCCAGAATCTCTCCTGCTTGATTGTTTGAAGAGGAGCCGCACTGTAACACAAGAGGTCTGCGTGTGGTAACAAGTGTGGTTGGGAACAAGGACTTCTATAATAAGAGGAATGATTATGCGATTCTGGAGGGCCTGTTTCAGTTTAATCTCTTTGACTTCCAGACAGGCAATCAGGGACAGAGAGATGTTATCACGGGGCCCGGCCTGATCGTGTGCTCTGATACATGCTAGATACTGGTGACCTATCAGTCACAGCCGCCGTCGATCAGAGAAACGCACTTCACACCAATTGTTTACGGTTATTAAAAAACGCGAGGGCAAAAACAATTATACTTTTTTGCTGATAGCTGAGCAACAGAAAATATTAATTTGGAAGTCAGAAGAGGTCATTCAATTCCCTTTTCATGTCAGATAACCAATATACATTTTCAAATTATTTGAAATATTAACATTCTACATGCTCTCTTAAGCTCTCATTAGCTGAGATTTCTGACAGGGGAGAACTTTATAAAGTAATAAGTTCAAAACATGATCATGATGAGGGACTTGCTGCATCTTGGAGAGGAAGACTTCAACGTTTGAATATAACATGTAAGTGAGTCAGGAGAGATGGGTTTTCACATTAGTTGCCCTTTAAAAAGGTCACGATCAGTTTCCCTTTATTCTGTGTGTAGCTTTTTTGCTGAGCTTTTGAAGTCCAGTCCAAACCCCACTGGCAGCCACTTTCAATGATCACAAGACGCTGCAGGGTGTTGCAGATTGTCAAATTTACGGCTTGTGGTTCTGGTTTCCGGTTGTGCGTTTTTAAATTGTGGAGCTGCATAACACAAACCTAGAATGGTTGGCTTATGACATAGAGCTCATCAGTTCAGTCCCAGAAAATTCTACATTTCTCTTTCATATTTTAATCCAAATGTGAAGGAAGAAAATAACCTTGGCATTCTGGGTAGAAGTGAAGTCCTTTTAACTTTGTTTTCAACTGGAAAAGGATGAGTAATTGGCTTATCGTTTGGTTTTGACTATGCAAAAAGCACTAACTTACTTTTTCGTCAAGGCATGGAACTAAGTAACCGCTTGTTGCAAGTATTGAAGATCGATTTGTACTTTTGTCTAAATAATTGTAGTCGTAAAAGCAGAAAAACTCCTGAATAATCTTTCCTAACTGCAAATTCAAGTTTCGCTAAATAATTGCTTGAGGCAGACTGGGGTACTACAATCAAAGAGATGAAAAAGATGTAAATAAAATAAAACATTTTATTATTAAGAGCACCCCACCTTTTTTTATTCACCTCAAAAAAGGATGAAAGTTAACATGAAGCAAAACTGTCAGCGGAACTATGTCCATAACTGATCTAGTGGCACTGCCAGATGTCGACAACAACAAAAAAAAAAGAAACACTCACATCTCTCTGAACTTTAGCACATCAGTGCTGCCTCCCACATTGTCAAGTGTACCATTTCCTTCTTTCATGCGCTCGATTGAGTACGATCATTTCTGCTTGGAGTTCTTTTCTACCACCAATCTGTGACTTTGACCCACTACCGAATTTCAAAATACATCTCTTGAAACTCTGAAAGGTTTCACTTATGTTGTGTTTTTATTTTAATATTGTATTAAAGCATTTCATTTTGGTTGCTTTGACATCCTGACTTGCATGTAAAAACATACTTATAACACTGATTCCTTATAAGGTAATTAATTAAACATAATATATGATTTAAGCTTCAGGGAATCCAGAGTTTAATCTTTCATAGTCTTGAAAACAGCAGAACCATATTACTAAATCATAATTGGGTGTATTGTAGGAGGAAGGAATTAACATTATGAATATTTACAGGCCTCGGGTCATACTGACGATTTTCTATCTGATGGATTTTCTAAATTGGTAGAAGCAAATCTGAGAGAAAGCATCAGAGGAGACTTCAATTGCCACTCAAGCTTATTCATAGAAAGATTTCCCACAAGTAATTCATCTCATACATCATCTCATTTGCCTCCAGCGCTGGTAGATAATTCTCTTTGTGAAGTTTAAAATGAGGTAGATTTTTGAAATGTCAAGAAACCAACTCAAGTCGAAGGCAATTTCTTTCTTCTCAAGTTCATTAATAAACCAATTTTTTTACGTAACATTCACAAGAGGAACTTGCGATTAGCTCTTTAACGCACACGTCACAGCTCATCCCACTCAGTATTTTATTTCTGAATACCAAAGGTTTAACTACTTTAGAAAAATAGTCCTAAATTAGGGTAAAATGTTGATAGAAAGTATTGACATTAATTATAACCCATTTTTTTTTTAAATCTCAACTCCACATTAAAAAATGCATTACACATTTTATAAGAGAATAACTTACTTTTTAAAGAGCAATGCACCATTGATGATGGACTTGAAAATCTGTTGGATCAATCTTTTTGGACGTTATGACTGAGAATCTAATCAGTAGGAGTTCAGCTCTGAGTCAGTATCAAAACACATAAGTTCAGCTGTTACCCAGGACAATTTCCTTTAATTTTTAATGCATATACTGCTGTATGTATAAACATATTTGACGGACCTTGGACTTGTTAAAATACATGTTTTCCAATTGATAAATATGTCTTTGGTACCAAATATGTTCTACTTTTTCTAGGGACGATGAGATTTCAGTAAAACACTTTATTTTGGATTGGTTGGATTGAGATAATGACGACACGGTTTCAAGAAACCTCATCAGCCCATCATTAAAACAAGTGATGGGTTGATGAGACCATCAACATGAAACAGCTGATATGATATCATGATAAAGTGTCTTCATTTTTAAAGACCACTAGATGGAACTCTCTGTTCTATGATGGCAGGTTTAGCTGAAATGGTAGATCAGAGCCAAATATTTTAAATCAGGAATGAAGACACTGTATCATGATACCTTATCACCTGTTTCACTAGGCCTCATCAAACGGGTGCCAGTTAAAACCTGATCGAAATAAAGTAGTAAAAAGAAACTGAACTCAACTTGTAATCCTCATAAAAAGTTTACTAGTTGTGTTGCACTTATAAATTGATGTTCTGATGTCCCCCAAGAGGCCACAAAGGCAGAACCTGTTTCAAATCCCTCAGTCAGAGATTGCAGAAAGTGGGTTCGGGAATCCATAATGAAACTGTCAACTCCTCCAATGAACTGGCAGCAGGTTTAGAGTTTAAAATGACTGAGTAAAGAGTTTCACTCGTGATTGAAGCTGGACATTGGCAAAATGACTGCAAAACAATTGTTTCGGTCATCATTTTCAAAACGAGGTACATATATGATGGATGGATGGATGGCTGGATGGATGGATGGATGGATGGATGGATGGATGGATGATGGATGGATGGATGGATGGATGGATCAAGAACAAAGTGAAATAAAAAGAAAGTGCAAGATGACACAATCTAAGTCTAAAGATAAAGAACATATATCAAAGAAAAAGGATACAAAGATTAACATGGAATATCATCTTTTCACTCCACTCCTGCCGCAAAACAAGAATTAAACTGCATAATAGCACGAGGAATGAATGAATCCCTGAGTCTATTAGTGTTGCATCTGGGGATGATCATTCGTGCATCACCAGTGAGTCCAGCTTCATGCCAGCCACGGAGCCAGCCCTCCTGATCAACTTGTCCAACCTGTTGACACTCCTCTTTGCACTTTATGGAGTCTACTGACTCCTTCTACTGACTCCTTCAAGAAACATATTAAGACATTTTTATTTGTGCAGGCTTTTCCTTGATTTTCTGGAACTCCTTTGTTGTTCTCTGTGTTATCTTGACCTTTTAAGTATATATTTTATTGGGTATTGTTTTGATTATTTAAGCGCTTTGTGACCCTGGTCTCGAAAAGCGCTCTCTAAATATAAATTACTTATTTACTTAACAGCACAGACTGATATAACATGAAGAGGAGTTTCCTGCAGATTTTAAATGAACAAAGCCTCCAGTCTACTCTGAATTTTGTCTGAAAGTTCTTATACACATGGGCTGTTTTGCAGGACCAGTCCATTGTGTATATATTTCTTAAATCATATATTTGTGTATCATATATATATATATACAAATATATATATATACAAATATATATATATATATATATATATTTGTGTATCATATCTTCTCTTTAGTCGTAAGTAAATTATTGGGTTTAACGTCTTGCCTCATTAATTCCAACCTGTGTGCCCCATTATGAGGGATTCTACTGAGAGAGTTTTTGGTTAAAAATAAATAAATCGTAATTTTACTATTTAAGTATACTTAGAAAAAAAACCTACTCTAATGAAAATTCAAAGTTACACATGACCTTTTTTTTCTCCTTTTGAATAACAATCTTCTAGTTCAACTTTTAGTTTTAATCCTGGCAAGTAGAGGAAGAAGGTGGCTGCTGGAACGAATCTCACTGCTATTTCACAGAGAAAAGCTGGTGTAAATGAGTTCTCGGTCTAACGTCTAGTGAAAAATGTCAGTCATGCTTAATGCAGCTGTGGCTCGTTTCACCTTGACTCGCTTCGTATGGATTTTTTTGGTGTCAATGTTGCCGATTTACCTAAGACGGCATATCCTCAAGCAGTGCCTTGTTAGCCCAGACCTTTATATTTTTCCTAAAATACACAAAAACACACTAATGAAGACAAAACAAATATCCAAATGTCAAACATCAACAGAGAACCACTTTTAAGAGTTCACAATAAACTTTACACTCTCGCTAGTCAGTCAAGTCAAATGGGAATATTTTAAAAAGGACATTTTGGAGAAACCCACTTCATTGTGTGCTGATAGTGAAGTTGGTGCTTAGACATGCTTTTTTCTTTCTTTTTTTTACTTAAACATGGCTGTGAGGTAAGTTATTTTGGCTTTGTGTGTTTGTGACACTGGACTATCTGCAGCCAACCTCATATGGACACTTGGGGAATGGCAGCTTGTGCATTAATTGCACTTTATTCTATTCTATCAGCACCACCTTTACTCATACAGTCTTCATTATCAGCGTGCTTGAATATACAGTGTATTGAGTATTTTTCAAAGATACTTTATGCTTCTAATTTATGACATTAGCATAAGCATTATAAAGCACATAAAAATATATTTTCTAATTACCTCTGGCAAGTGGTCACAAAAGTTAGCTAATGGAATACATTAAATAAATCAGGTGGAATTAATGTGGTTTTTTTTATGACTTTAATTTTTTTGTCTTTTTGGTTTTCTTGACAGCATCACTCAGAAACCTTCAAAATGGTTTCTCATGAAACACATTCATGTTCTATATTTATTTTTTTAAAGGCTGCATTAGTCACTTGAAAGGCAAAGGTGCTTCTTCTAATGCTCCCATCTTCTTTTTATAACCAGGTTCAGTTCAGCCCAAAATATATTTAATCATAATCAGATTATGTTCCATATTCCTCAAATAATACAAAGTGAACAATCCCTCAGATTCTTGCCTATTTTGCTATATTTGTAGATCATTTTTACCATGGAATTCTGAAGAGTACATATTTTAAAATTCCATATAACATAGGTTTCTATAAAAACATCCAAAACTGTATTAAATATAATTTTTAACCAATAAATGATCTAAGAAGCAGGTCGGATATTTACTCCCACTTTAAGGGATGTAACATCCTAGAATACGTTATGCTTTGTAAGTTAAGAGGAGGATCTTAAATTGAATCTTAATTCTACTAAACGTCAATGTAAAGGCAGAATGTATCTTAGTCAAAACAGTTCTGAGGGACATTTTTATTATTTTGAGTGAATTACAGCAGTCACATACAAACATCCTGTCAGGCATACGAACCTTTACTTTGTCCTTGTGATTTCCCATGATGGGGCTTTGAGATGTGAAAAGAATTTAAACTCTGCTAATGTGATCCAAGACTTTCAGGCTTCTCAAGGAAAATCCTTAACAGACCATATGGCAGAGCTCATTCTGGGAAATAAGCTGGAAGGCTTCCATATTTTGGGGACGGATCCTGAAGCTATTTCAGTTTAACGTTCTCTAAGCATATAACCAGGCTGTTTTTTGTGTGTTTCTTGTAAGACACACTGAAACAAATGCACACATATTTCACTTCAGGACCGTCTAGCCCAGTGGAGTTTTTGGCATCCTGCTATTAGTCTTATTTACTTTTAATATGACAGAGACGGAGAACACCACACAGCAGCCTTTTATTACAGAGCCTTGAGAAATTGTGGGTCATGCATCACTATCTCGCTCTTTCTCTTCTCCCTTCTATTGTTTCTCCCTCTGTCCATCTATCAATTCTCTCTCACAAGTCTTTGAGGATGCATTGTCTTAGGTACACACGGCGCAGGACGGCTTCTTCCGCATAACCAGTACCTCTTATCTGTCTCCATTTTGGACCATAATTCACTTAAAGGTGACATCGCCAAAGTCGACAAATGGAGTAGATTTAATTGAAAAGCTTTTTCAAGAAGAGGCGGAGCCACTATCGTTAGTAGATGCACTGTGCATGGTTTAATGGCCTGGCTTTTCTGATCAGGGAAAAGGAGATATTTACAGATAAAGAAGATAAGTTACCAAGCCACCTTTTCTGATGCTACTGCCTTTGCTACAGATGTTCCAATATCTGGAGTTTATTATTCATCTTTCCTTTTGACTAAATAATTCATCAACACATCTCCTGCTAAATTGGTGGGAGATACAGGATCCAAAGCTTACATCCACTCCACTGGAGGGCCGCGGGCTATTTCAAGATGGCAAATGATTCTCATCACTATTGAAATCAAAGCTTTAGCACTGAGATAATTAGAGAAAGAAATAAGAACAAACAAAATGCTCTGATTATGTCAGGTGTGGATTTTTCACCTAGTTGTTTTTTTTTTTTTAACTAATTGGATTTAAAAAGGATTCAAAAAAACAAACATGCATCAATTTGAAAATTATCATCTACATTTGTGTTATCTATATAATTAAATGTACATTAAAAATAAAGTTTCTACCAATGAGCTTGAATGGGAAAACGGATGACAGTAGTATTCGGAACACCACCAATATGCTTCATACAATACAATTACAACAACTTGTTTTTTTCCTGCTGTAAATAAAATAAAGTCTAGTGAAACAAGCTCCTCTGCTCTTATTTTATTGCAGAGTTCCTTATCTTTGTGTAAAAAAAAACATATCACTTGTTTATCAGTCAACACACTAAAAACAAAGTAACATATCAAACCACTTTGGTAGTAAACACATCATATCCTTATGTACTGTCATTATATGAAGGTAGTAGAACTGGTAATAATCTGCTAATACACATACAGTACGATTATAAGAATATGTAGTGATCTTGATGTTGCTGTTAGGTTCTATTTTTCACTCAAACAACATCAGTATTGCTGACAAATTCGATGCATCAACTTATCTGAAAAATCAAATTAAACTGAAATGGTGCATATTTTCGGTGAAATTACTCTGTTAAAATGGAAAATCCATCCCCACTATGAAATGAATAATGGCTTGTTCAGTAATATACAGTGACATAATGGGGATACTGTTTCCCAGACGCTCTAATAGAGTGTCTTCCTTTCATAAGGTGGCATTTCTAAAACAGTCACAGACTCATTTCAACTCCATTAAATCTTCATTGTGAAGTGAGAGCACGAAACAAAGGACTTTAACCTCTTCTGCCTTAGAATTAGACATATTAAAGATGTCATTTCAGACGGAATCACACAGAATTTAAATGCAAATGAGGGAAGAATATGAAAGACTCTTCACAGGAATAACCTTTTTTTATTAAGTAAACCAGTGAATATTCAGAAAGTCATGCAGAAGTATTACCCAAGCGTAACAGAGCCAACTAAGAAACATTGGTTAAATGGTATCTATAAATGTATAGAGTGCTCCGGAAATTATTGCAAATTGTCTAGTATTGTAAGATTCATTAACTTTATAGTGAGATAGCAATAAGACTATTGGTCTAATAAGACTAATTCAAATAATTATAAATTACTTTGCTCATCACCTTGTAAACACACCTCGGTGATATTTATATATCATTATGATATCTTTTTACCCTGTCTATTTAAATTGAATTTTTTTTTCAGGCTCACCTTAGCTCATTTTCTACTCATGTCGACTAAGGGTTGGGACTTTTTGCAGAGTAATCAGTTCCTTTTCAGTGTTGTAGACAAAAAGACACTTAAAAACATCCATACCTCCCTGGTGCTTGTCTGTAACGTCCATCTTGTATTGAAGCCCTGACATTAGGAATTGTTACAAAAGACTATATTTCAGGCTTGTTTTAGCAGAAGATACTATACCAATCAGCATAAATCTTGCAATGTGTTTAAACTAGGAAAGACTTCAAACAGGAGCAGAGAGACTTGGAGCTTCGGCTACAAACAAACTTAAAATATCATTATCAAATACATTTCAGTTTTTTCGGGAACAATTACTCATGTTGAGGCTTCTGTACAAGATTGATATTACAGTCGAGAACCAGTCGCTACATTAAAATGGAAATATATTTCTGACTATAACTCTAAAAAGGAATGGATTACTTTGAAAATAATCCCAACCCTTAGTCATTATGAGGGTGATAATGAGTGCAATTTGAATTTTGAATGAACTATCCCTTTAGTAATGCTGTTAAAACCTCTTCTGGAAAGGGAACAGTTAACAATCCGACACAATGCTTATTCCTAACATGATTGCTTGTTACACATTCCTTTCATACAAGGTGGAGCCGATTAACTTTTAAAAATATGGCCTAAATGAATTGTGTTACTTATTCCTGAACAAAATATATATTTTTAAGGTACAATATGCAGCAGAGGAACAAAAACAGGTAGTTTCTTACATTTTTCTTTGGTGCGATGGTTCAAACTGGTGCTGACTATATTGACAACATCGGTTTCAAGCGCCCATCGAGCCATTGTAGACAGGACAAAGCAGGGAAATCTATATATTCTATTCCTCCTAATGCATTATCTCTTCCCACTGTTCCCATTCTTTACTCCCCCCCTCTTAAGACCTCATACATTTTTGTCCATATCTGTTAAGACGTCAGCCCCTACCCCCACGGAGTGACTCCAGCTGAGCTTATTGTCGCGGGCCCAATCTACACCCACTGCCCACCTGTAGTGTCCAACAGGTGAGAAAGTCAAAAGTTCAATGCTGGAGAGAGCTGCAGCACTAGACAATATTACTCCAGGCCTTCACAGATTGTGTGCAAAGCAAGTGAGCAGGCAAATTGAGAACCAGTTCAACCAAGGCCTGGAGTAGTTCACAGCCATGAGAACATAATGACATGCTCCTGGGCCTACAAACGGAATCCCACTGAGCTTCTCTCTCTGATGAAGACACGGGAAAAAGAGGTCCTGGTTTCATCTTCTGGTGAGTTTCTTGACAAATGACATGTCTTACCTGTCAGACAAAAAGAAGAGAAAGCTTTTCTCATCAGATGGGAAAGCTCAAATTGTTAACTGCTCGTTTTTTTTTTTCTCCAAAGATAAATTATATGACAATGGCAGAATCTACACAAATTGATTTTCATATCCACTTCTTTCATCAGAAGCAAGATGAAGGAAGAAAATCTATAACTGAACATAATTACATTTAAGACAGCAAAAGTTCTGAAAATGAATAACAGAAATATAAACAAATATACTACGAATCACAGTCACATGATAATACCTACATTTTTGCCAGCCTCAAACAAAATTTGTTTTTCATTTAATTTCCTTTGACCTGCATCAAGTTTCACAATCATCCCTGTTAATGGTCCTAAACATCCATAGGACAAGACGTTTTTGCGTTGGCAGTTACCTGATGGATGGATGAATAGCGGGATGGATGGATGGATAAACTTTATTATTCACAAATTTAGGATATATTACATTGTATGATTTGCACATAAATGTTATTTTAGTTTCTTTTTAGGCCAAAAAACAACTACCTGAAACATGTTTTTGTGGTGACTTTTATTTTATTAACCCTTGTGTTATCTGTTGCTTGAGGTGACCATGGATGTGTTTGGACTCGTATCACTCGTATCCCAGAGGGAACACAAGGGTTAACAACTTGTTTTTCCTTCTTTGTGCAGTTGCACTTGCTTCTGGCTCGTCACTGATCTGTTTTAATGACTGTCTAGATTTTCCCCCTGTTCTTTGGATCCACTGTGTTTGGACTCTTGTCACAATCGCCTCTATACCTTTTCACTGTTTTTTCTTATAATATTAAACTGACTTTAGGATTCGTCCTTTTCTTTCTTCGCTGTCTTTCGCTCTTTGGAACCCTCCTACTCATGCCCTTGGTACAGTGGTATGCAAAAAATCAAATTGAATTCTGCACTTTTTATCATCCATCAAATATTCTAAATGTGACACAAGGCTGCCATATGTGGTGTCAACCAGTTCCCTCAAAATACATCACAAATTATACGTAGGACTGCATTACCAGAAATCAGTTAAATCAGAAAAATGTTATGTTTGACAATCAATGGAAGCCACATTTGTACCCTAACCTGATGATTTCTAAGCTCGAAGACGAAAAGCGACGAAAGTGATACAAGCAGATTGTCAACGGTTTCAAGCTTCAACATCTCTTCCCAGCAAGACACTGGAAAAAGACTCCAGGTGTCGTCTGGGCTGTGGGAGGAGAGCAGCTTTGGTTGCTCCTGGGCTGCTGTGATCGCTTTTCGTTAGCTGAGAACATCTGTGCTCTGAGCCTAGCGACACAGTTGTGTGGTGTGAGGGTAGATGCTGGGGTCATGTCTTACCTGATCATGCTGGAAAAAGGAGAGAAACATGAAGTGATCCTGAGCTTTGTGAAATCTCTCCGTTTCCTATGCACACAAAACACATTTATAAAGTTCAGATGTGTAGGCAATTGTCAATAATTCAAGCTGAAGATCAGTCTATGTAGTTATATGCAGTTCATATAGACGATACAATTGAGTAAAGATGTAGAATAAGGATGCGAAGAAGTCAAAATGAAAAGACGGAGTCGTTATTGTGTGCTTTGTTGAGTCATCAGGCAGTTTGAGGAGGTAAACAACAACGATTTATGAGCCCAAACAGGCAGATGAATACGCTAAATAACAGACGTCAAGAGAAACAAATCCTCTGAGAACAAAAAGACTGACTGACGCATTCTGTTTAGGTTTATATTTCTTGTCAAAAGACTCGGGATTGATAAAAAGTCAAAGAGAAGAGCTTTGTTGTTTATCTCTCTAATCAACCTTCTTGAATTGTCTTCCATAGAAATATATTATTTACAACGGCATCTTTTATACTTTAAAGTTGAAAGGAATATCTAGATGGATCCGGAATCTGGATGGATGGATGGATTGATAGATTGTTATGCTGTTAACCTTTTTTTTTTTAATGGACAGGCTATGATTAGAAATAATAAATGTAAACAGTACTTTTTGAAACAAACAAAAAATTAGTGGCTATAAGAGAAAATGTGTGTTTTAAATAAAACACTGTAAACCACAAGTAAACATTCACTCATTCTTCACTGTCAAACTATTTTGGCCAGGGAAGTAAGGAAAACTTTGCCAAACAATTACAGTAAATTCAGTAGCACTAAGCACAACATTCTTGTGCTGCCAATAAAGCGCATATATCGGCTTTCACTCCGAGTCAGCATTACATTTTGAAGAGTTGATTTTAATCACATTTTGTCTTTATTGTCATTCCATTCACCAGGAATGAAGTAAAATGTGAGACACTGACACAACAACATAAGAGACTAATAAAGCAATCAAAAGAAATTTGATACTTGCATTAAATTTATATCATCTGTTAGCCTTGCTTGCAGGAAGTAACATTGTGATAATATATATAATAGATAATAATATATCATAATATAATAGAGCATCGCACTGACATGTGTGGCGAAGAAGCTGATTCTAAGTCTGGTGGTTCTGTTCTGGATGCCCCGCAGCCTCCTCCCAGATGGAAGTGGAGGCTTTCATAATTGCAGCAAGTCTCTCTCTTGCATCTGGAGTTGTAGATGTTCATGAGGGTTGGTCGGTTGCTCCTGATAACCTTTACACTCGCACCCTTGAGTGTTAGAAGGCTGAGCTTTCAGGGCTGACACTATGCGTTCCGCTGAGTAGACACAGCCGCTGGTGAGTCTTCCTGACAAGGCAGGACGTGTTGCGACTCCAGGTGAGGTCAGTGCTGAGGTGAACACCCAGATATTTATGGCTGAAAACAAATGCCACAGCTGCCCCTCCGAGTGTGCAGGGGAAGGAGACATTTACTCGAACTCCACAATCACCTCCTTTGTTTTCTGGAAATGGATGCGGGGCGTATTTTCTGTGCACCAATGCTCCACATGTGCACTTCCTGTCTGTATTTACATTCATCATTTTTATTGATGCATCCCACTACTGTTGTGTCAAACTTCACAATATGACAACTCAAATTGCTTGCCAAGTAGTCATGTGTCAGCGGGTTTAACAAGAGGGGGGTCAGGACACCGCCATGGGGAGAGCGAGCGCTGAGTATGATGGAGGAGGAAGAGAATTTGTGGATCACGACAGTGTGGACTTTTAGTAAGAAAATAGTGGAGCCAGAGAGGCTTTCAAGCCAAGTGTATTGTGTTTGTAGAACCAGGGTGTTTGGGATGGTTGTGGTGGAAGCAGAAGATCACAAAGAGCAGGTAGACATTGGAGTCTCTATTCTGCTTTGCTGTTAGGGTTGTGGGGACAACCGAAGATGTGTACCTATAAGGGTCGACAGTGATGTTGATAGTGTTTTTAATGCGATCATGTTGGGTCTACTTTTGTTTGTAATTTACATTCTTCCCCTTGGCAATATTTTCCATCACTTTGGCATTCAGTTTCATTGCTACGCTGATGACACTCAACTGTATCTGTCTACTAAACCTAGTTCAACATGTCCAACTGCCCTCACTGACTGTCTACAGGCCATCACATCTTGGATGACAATGAACAAACTCAATGGAAATAAAAGTGAAATTCTCCTCCTTCCAAGTCCACACTAGCTAAATCTCCATCCCTCAGTATCTGCATTGATAGCTGCCTGGTTCCCATCTCTTCACACGTCAAAAGTTTAGACGTCATACTGAACTCCACTCTTTCATTCACAGCTCTCACCAACAATACTATCTGCACAGCCTTCCTCCACCAACGCAAGATTTCTCAACTCCGCCCATCTCTGACCCAGCAATCCACACAGGTTCTTATTCAATTGTCGCTTCACGTCTTGACTATTATAACGCTCTCCTCACTGGTTTACCCCAAAAACACATCCAACGCCATCAACATGTCCATTTCTCAGCTGCTAGGTTCATCAGCCGTACAAGATCTACAGATCACATCCCTCCGGTTCTCATCCAACTCCACTGACTCCCCATACAGCACAGAATCCAGTTCAAACTCCTCCTCCTCACATTTAAGGCACTCCATATCTTGCCCCCCCCATACCTGAGTGACATTCTCCTCCCATAGACACCCCATCTCTCTGCCCGTCATCTGCTGCTCTCCTCACACTTCACACAGTGAAAATAGCCACAATGGTGGCCAGAGCATTTAGCCACTCTGCCCCCCAAACTCTGGAACACTTTACCCATTCACCTGCAACAGTTGGACTCTTTGGACATTTTCAAATCACAACTTCTTAAATCACACCTCTTCAAACTGGCTTATTATTTGTAATAATGTGTATTTTTACTGTATATTCACTGTGTATTTTCAATGTTTTATTGTGCTGCTTTTATCCTCTGTAAGGCGCCATCAAATAAAATGTATTATTATTATAATGATCCTTCAATCGGTGCAAGGGATACAGGACGATAGTCATTTAGCATTTTCACTGTGGAGCTCAGGGCAACAGGGATGGTAATGGAGGACTCATGCTGTCAGTAACTGCTGCCAGAGATAGGGAGATGTTGAAAATGTCAGTGAGGAACTCAGTCTGCAAAAGCCCTTTACCACCCTCCTTGGGACACTGTCATTAGGAGTAGCTTTCGAGAGGTTTATCTTCTGTAGGAACTTTTAAAATACAACAGGAGTCACCCTGATGGCACCTTATCCAAATAAGTCTATTGCATGAAGATCTGGATTGGTTAAGCACATCTTGGAGGTAGGGGTCACTTGGACATCTTGCCTTTCTCCATCTATATTCTGTGATTCACTTTATTAATTTACAACCGCTCCTAAGGTCAGAGAAATGAGCGAGACTTCCTCAGAGTATAAGTGATCTTAGCCCTCTTGATTCCTACATTCACCTGTTTCCTGGCCACACCAGTGCTGTTGCATCGCCAAACCTCAATGTAACATCACTGGCTTCGTCTGATTAGGTCATATATAGAGACCTCCAAATACTTAGATCCACTTTTCCTTGCAGTATATATGCCTCTTTGAGGCAGAATGGATAACTACTGTATAAGCCAAAGCCCCTACCTTACCTTTATTGATGCAGTTGTTGATGTCAGAATCTAGATACTGTAGTCCTTTATTTATGATAACATTCAGAAGATATGAGGTTATTTTAGACCAGCCTCTGTACTACAGTACTTAACTTTAAGTTAACTTGCAAATTAATGATGTGAGTAAAGACATGTGCTGCTGTTTTAGTCTTATTTGCAAAATACTACGGATCAGTAGTAATGCACCTGTGTTTGTTGTCACTGCTTTCTTTTATATATCATCACTTATCTGTACCTAGAAAAAGTCCTAATTAACCTGTGGATGAGTGACACGTGCATCTGTAATATCAGAACGTCATTAAAAGAGAAGCAAACTTGCCTGGACATCCAATCATTATTAATTAAGTCACACCTGATTATAGAGAAATCTGTTCACATGCTTCACCTTAACTGATGTTTTTTCTGTCACACCTGATTGTAGAGAGCGATCTTCTCACCTGCCTTCAGTCGGCCTCATCAACATCGCCAGTCATGAGTAGAACGTGGCTGTGTCAGAGATCAGAGGCTGTCGAAACATGTCTCTGACTTCTTGTCAGCCTCCGTGTATGAGTGTGAAAGTAGGTTTTGGCAGGTCTTTTGTCACTTCTATCTCACGTTTACTTTTTCTTTTACAAACGTTACATATGATCTAATCTATATCCTCTTGATTGTGTTTTTTTAGCCACATATCTTGCTCACATATAAAGATAATATGAATAAATACTGAAAGAGGTAATACATTTATTAAAAGATCAGTATGAGTACAGGCCAGGCGATGATCCAGCGAGATTAAGTTTACAATGTATTTAGAGTAAATTAAAAAGACATAACGGACAAAGGCAGAGACAAAAGAAATCACAGAAACTTTACAAATAAAGATTTTGGACTACACCTGAAAAAGAGAAGACCAGAAGTCAGAACAATCATGAGAGAAAACAGACTGAACACTAAAGAGAAAAAAACACAGGGAGGGGATTTATAAAAAGACAAGACCAAAAATAACGTTGTCAACACCGGCATACCACAGCAAAACTTTTACAGACGTCAAATTTACCATGCATGAGATTTGACTATCTGACATGCGTACTGAAAGCAGAAAGCTAATTAGCACTTACAGAGGAGCTTATTGCTAAATGTTTCCAATTATATACCATTAAACTGTCAAGTCAACCCACAATGCTAGAAGGGAATGGAAGGAAAGTAACATTATAAAAGAAAACATTCCTTTGTTGCAATTCCATTTTATTTTAAACCACTGATGGTATTATGCGATATCTATGTTCTGATAAAATATGGAGAATGTTTTATTTTATTACCCATTGCTCAACTGCAACTTTACAGTAAAGCTGTGCATTAAAGATGGTGGTTAGTGCGACTTGATTGTTGGCATGCTAACTTACATGTACTTATTTCTAAACTAGAAGTAAAATTGAAGTCCTACAATTAAGCTTGAAATCCCATCCCAAGATGGCTTAAACTACAATTATGGTTGTATATATTTTAAGAGCAACTGGGGATGTGAGATGTAATGATGGTGTCTTTCCAGAATCATGGTGTTCCTCACCCCGATGCAGCGCTTTGTTTATCTCAGTTGTGCCAAACTGTACCACAGCAGTGCAGCTTCTATTTAAAGAGATGGAATGCTTCGTGACAAAGGTATGATGCTGGTTCACAGAGAGGAGTCTAATGGTGCAGAGTTGTCCAAACCTCTAATTTAAGACAGACAGCAGAACTGCCTAAGTGCGGTGTTTTTAGAAGAAGAAAAAAATCTTGAGGAAAGCAAACAAAAAAGAACAACTGAAAGTGTAGCACAAAATGTGGCCTAAATGCGTTACTCAGTCACGTCAAGCCGAAACATTATCTCTGCTCTGAAAATATCCAAACATGCAAAAGGAATAATAATTGCTTTTATCTCCCTGGCTTTCACAATCTTCCCATCAATTTAAAGTGCTGCATATTTGAATAAAAATATTTTGAAACAACATTTAGTATTGGAGCTATTGTTGCATAGAGCTTCAGCCTCACACTATACACATCCATCTATAATATCTCTCTCAGGGGTCATCAGCTTGTTATTTTTGCAAACTGCAAACTATTAAATGGCACCATAGGACCCAAAGTGTACCATCAGTTCTTCTGAAATAACCTCATTATTATGGCAGATAAATGCTGTTCCTATTATACACTTATCAATGGCGGGGCAGAAAAGAAAAGAAACTTAATTAAATGGATGTTTTAACAAGCCCAAGGGCTACTTGTTTTGTGTCTGCAAACACTACGTTAGTGATCCCGGATCCATTTACACTATTCAAACTATCCACACAAATTATCTGTTATTATTTGGAGTCCATTCAAACAGATAGGTTTGTGTGTGCGTGCGTGCGTGCCTGTGTGCGTCCAAACCCTCACGCTATAAACACAAAGCAATTTCAAAAAGCACTCTATCAATTAATGTCTTACTATGCCCACTTTGATTTCCGTGATTTCAGCGAGACACAGTTTCACCATGTTCTTTTTGTACCTTAATAAACTATTATACCATACATGGTGTGAGGAAGTGGAGTGTTAACTTGACCTCCCTCTGTGTCCATGACAGTTGTGTGGACATTTTTTCACATGATTTTTTGATGAGGGATAATTGGCCGACAGCTATTTTTAGTGTTACATGATTATGGTGACCAAGTGTAAAAAAAAAAAATCCAGTCAGTGTGGTGTTATTAGAGAGAATTCTTCTTACGCCCCAAACATTAAAATGTAAACACGTGTCGCAGCTGATCGCTCTTATTTATGACTGTCAAAGATCCTTGAGGTTTTTTTTTTTGTGCTTTTCTAAGTCCTGGGTTGTGCCCGAAAAATCCATGCTATCGTTGTTCACTTCACAAGCATATTTAGGAATAAAACGATAAAAAATTGTATACCCACATAAAATATATCTGGAGTTAAAGCTTGCTGGTTTGATTCCAGCTTGAGTCAAAATACACCTTTTCTTTCTGTTGTTTGTATCCTCTCCCTATGCTTGTGTGGATTAATTCGGGGCACGCTGCTTTCCTCATACAGTCGAGAAACATAGAGATTGAGAAGTATTTGTGTAGTCTAAAGTAAATTCCCAATTTACACTTATTTCCTTTCTTATGTACACATAGTTGAAGTTATACACTGAATCCTTGGGTTTCCCTTGAATATGTCTTTTTTTTTATGAAGATATATAACCTCCCTTTTCCAATAAGACACTTTCATTAGCAGCTGTTTTCATTTCATTTTGGACGAGCGATCGCCAAGTGGGAACGGAAATGAACAGGAAATTACCGAAGGTGATTATTGAAAGCAGTTTTGTACAAAGCAATAATCTGACAGGGTTTGATAAATGTGCATACAACGTAAGCGTTTAAAGTGGTGGTACTGCAACACAAGTCCATGTTTTTATTGGTGTCTGTCTTTTTGAAATTTGACACAACTAGCTGGGCAACACCTGTTAGCTTCTTGAGAAAGTTGCAGCCCTTAAATAAATCGAATGATGGTCTAGTGTTGAGTTATCGCAGCATTTTAAATTCAATTGATTTGATTTCATCTTTTTTAAATGAAAGTGAAATGTGCTTCTTGATGGAGGCAGATGTCTTTATTTTGATCTTGTTTCATTTTCAGATGAATAAAAGTTTTGTATTTAAGAGGCACAGAATTCCTGAGGTGTTTAAGATTTTGTGAAATGATGGAATAGTGTGATTGACGGTTTGAAAAAGTGCAGAATTTAAAAGTGTTTCCGTCAAGTGTTTATAGCAACTGTTACTAGGCATCCACAAAACCAACCAATGAATTATATTATATCCAAGATTGCAACATTCTTTTGGCCTCATTTAGTCAGTCTTAAAAATCATGTTCTTCTGTAACAATGGAAACTAATTGATTGTTTCCAATCCAAACAGAAGTAAAAGAAAAACTACAAAACCTCTTTAGTTAAGAATTCAAGACAAATGAAAGTCAACTCACTGTGAAGTGTCTACTTTTAACTACTAATTAAGAAAATGATATTGTGGAGAGCATTTCAAGGTGGTATTTCTTTGAAATGTTGCTGGCTGTATGGAAACAAATGAATGCATTGACTAAAAATCTATTTGTTTTTGTTTTTGTCTCTCCAATTTGAAGTACCTGTGAAACAAAAATCCATGTTGTCAAGGGACCCAAAATCTTCACCTAGATACATTGATATTTGTTTTATTCTTAGAAAAAGCCTTTCTCATTTTCGAGCAATCCTTTGTGAACGCCTGGCTTTAGATAATTCATGTGGATAGCTGTTCGTCGCTCCGTGTTGGCCTGGAGATGGACCGGCTTGCTCAGGGTGAGATTCCCTTTTTACAAAATGTCAGCCGGGATTGGCTCTAGTCCCTGGTGACCGGTGCGGTCGTAGCAAATGGAAGAGAACTTTAATCGATGACATTGAATAGCAATGACATTATCTTTAGAGGTAATCAATTATGCTTCTATACAGATTAAAATGTTCCCTTTTAGCAACAATATTTTACATAAATATGGCGTTAGTTTCTTTCTGCATTTGAGTGGAAATCTCTTTTCTGTGAGACTGAAAACTAGAGTTAATTATACATTTATCTGACACAGCTTGTGGTGTCTTTTATTAAGTAGTTTCACTTCATTCTTCCTATTATGCCAATATACATTAAGTCCACCCGGAGTCAATCCCGACATTTATTTGTCTTCCTTGCTAATTTTGTTCGATTAACCAATAATATTTTGCTTTAATTTTCAAATTAATTTTGTTTCTCTTCCTGTTCCTTCCCCCCATTGTCTCCATGAGCTTCTAAAGTAATGGCACACAGCTGGAAATGATCAGAAATCAAGCCTCCTACCAATATCTTCTCTGCAGTTTCTTTCCATAGATCACAGGTGTCAAACTGGTCCAGAAAAGGGCAGAGACGGTGCAGGTTTTGGATCCAACCAGTCAAGCTCATCACCAATCAGGCGTCTGAAGACAGTAATTAATTAATTGTCAGTCAGGTGTTGCTTGTTTAAGCCGACACCTGATTGGTTTACTCATGTGTGCTTGACTGGTTGGAACAAAAACCTACACCACCCTCGCCATTTTCTGGACCAGTTTGACACCCCTGCGGCATAGAATGATCTGAGGAATCAACAATCAGTTTTTGTAAGTTGCCTTCTACAACTCAACACACCTTTAATGGTATCACTGATAATGTACAGTTTCTTCTAGTCTTAAAGCGTTGAAGAAGAAGAAATCGAAAATGGGTCATTCTCATCTATTCCATCTAGTGGTAAATATACGGATTTCTATTAGGACGTTCTAGAGAATGGTTTTTGTTGGCCTGCATATCAGTTTGAAAGAAAACATGCCTTGATCTGAAGTTGTGGGTTCATGTCGAGCATAAGTAATAATAGTTTTTTCCTTCCAAATGGTGATTCTTTAAAAAAAAAAAAAAAAAAAAATCAAACACTGTCAGTACACACTTACACCGGAAATGACTCGACAGCTTCTTCTTCAACTACTTTTTAACACTGATTAAAACCAGATGTTGGAACCCTATCACTGACACTTGAAAGCGATTTACGACAATCGAAATCAAGTTATTCATTTGTTTTTCATTGTGTAATTATTGTGTTTTTTGTGTTTACTTGAGACATTTTGTTGATCGCCACCATTTGAAAAGAAGTGATCTATCTTCCGTTGAGCCACGTAGCTCTAGACGTGAAGTCATCTACGTCACTAAGATGGTGTCCGTGAAGACTGGAAATTTTCCATCGATCCACATTCAAAATATTAAGTGTCAGTGCAAAGGTGTGCAATTTGGGACACACCGTCAGAGTTACGTTGCAGGATCATGTGAATTTCACAACCTGATGCCAAATGAATTATTAATTTTCTAGCCGTACTCATCGCAAATATCTATTATGCATCATGAACTAACTACTTAACTTAATTGAGAAAGAAAAGAGAAATAATTATGTCATCTTTCAACTAATTATATATAGAATAAGTACACGGAGTGATTTGTTTTCCTCTTAGTCTATTATGAATATAATTTGTTTTTGACTGGATCGCTGGCAGTCGAGATCGTGAGATGACACTAATATAAACAGTTTTTTGGGACCAGCAATTGCTCATGCGTCCATAGATCTTACAGATTTGTCAGATTGAATACCAATAGTTCCAGAGAGTGTGTTTTGACCTCTTTGTGTGTTCTTTTAGCTCTGACGTTTTGTATATTTACTGCTACTGCATTCTTATTTCTGTTTTGACAGCATGGTGATTTTGCTTCGGGTTTTTTTGTGGAGTGTGTTGAATGTGTTCTTGTGACTTGTCTTGGCCTAGCCTATCAATACTTCACAGTATCTAAACTTGCTTTTTCATTCTGTTTGCTTGCAGTTTGTTGACATGAATATCCTCATTATGTTGTTATGTGGTGTTAAAGCAATGTCCCACTAAAGTACATGCGTGTTGCACTCTTTTATTAGTAAGAAAAATAGTTTAACTACACTCTTGCACTGCAACAGTTGAAGTTCCTATTTAAAAGAATTTCACTTTGGAGTTTGGAGGGTTTTTTTTATATCTCCTCTTAGATTTGGAATTTAACTTAAGTGCAATTTTTATCAAGATGTGGAGTTTCCCTCAAATGTGTGGTGTAGAAATCAAACATCAGCTACTTTAATTAGAACTCTTTATTATCAAATTGAAAAAACAATTCTAACAATAACTACTTATTTTATATTTTTATTTTTATAAAATGAGAAAATAAATATACTTTCCAAAGTAAGTAAACAAATATAAAATGAAGAAAAATGAAATAATATCCAAATGAAATTGACCAACTAGTATGTAAAACCCTAAAACACATTAAACCGTTATGTTAAAGCGTTCAATTCAGATGGATATTTTGTGATGGGTTTCCATTGAAACTTCCCACGACCCATTGAAACGATCACGTCTACAAAGTGTAATGAAAAAAACTTTTAATTTACGTTTACTGTTATGACATAACAGTCAGAACCTTTAATAATTGAATAGTTATAATTGTACTGTTAATACTAATATTTTTGCAAGGAAAGCGATCTTTATGAACCAATTTAACACCTGTACCCAGAAACAGAACAAAAAAACGTAAATAAAAACTTGCACAATCCAATTGTTTTAGCCATACTTGCCTTCATAGTATTTATATATATTTATGTATGGAAAAAAATAACTCAAAAACAAATGGTAACAAGATGTACAATATCTAAGTTTCTCTGTTTCTGGAGGGATGGAAGTAACAGGGCGACTTTTCCAGGTGATTTCTCTGCAACTAAGGATTTATGATTTTTATTTGTATTTTTAAATAGTAAAAGAGTCAGCTTTAAAGAAGCTGGGAAGCATCTGGAAATATGATTATGTAATGTCATTGCCACTGTGAGGATTATTAGCAAACAGAGTGGGAAACGTTGCGACAACAACAAGAAAATTGGATCCGTAACAGATAATCATTCAAATTGAATATCAGATTCACATATTTTGACATTCAAAGTTTACTGGATCACGTCCGCTCTAGTTCTATTTATACAGTCTTCCCTCCCCTGGAGCTTAAAAGTCGACGTTCATTTTGAGTTTTATTGTCTACGCGGAGGTAGAGATGTCGGATTTTTTTTTTTTTCAATCTTCCTATTTCATTGATAGAAAGAGTGGCTAAATGAAATTGCGGTCCCTTGAATAAGAAAAAAAAGACGGAACGCTCAGTTAACTGGCAGACAGCTCAGGGGTGCCTGTAACCCAAAACACATTACAGAGCTATCAGACTGAGTGACGCCACACACCCACCCCTCCTTTATGGGAGACAAAATGAATGGCAACACTCTTGTTCTCCCTCTTGAAATGACAACCACAGAATATCAACTGCCAATTAAGGAGGAGACAGGCCCGTCTGCAGGAGTGTTGTCTAATTCTCATCAATATGATAGGTAGACGGAGGAGAGGGAATCAACCGTAGGCTGCGAAGGCAAGGGTCACCGTGTGATGTGGCAGCTCTATATTGGTGCGATATTAAAACAGAAAGCTGGAGCAGAGGTGATGAAAAAAAATGCTACACCTGCCATGATGGTATCTGACTATTCAGGAAGGCTTATATTTTGGAATATGTTTCACATTTTATTGAAGCAAGTCAAATTGTGATACATGAAAAACACAAACAATGAACACAATATCCATTCATATAGATGGATAGATGGTTAGGTGGATGGATATTGGATGGATGGATATGCAATTAATAAAGGACTTCAGTTAAATTGATAAATAACAAAACTATATTTCAATTTACTGCTTAGTGGCACTCTTGTTTAAACTGGTCAACTCTGGTCTTATTCTTTCATGTATAATTGTTTGTATTTTGAAATACTTTCATCAATAAATGTTTAAAATGCTAAATTAAAAAGTGTTATTGGCATTTTTATTTTTATTTAATGATCAAAATTAAACCTAATTTATTGATCCCAGTAGCCAAATGGATTATTTTCAAAATTATATTTATTAGATATGCATTATTATTATATATATTCTGGGGGGAATTGTCTCAGTTGAAAATAAAATGTGAGAGAATCTCTCGAAAGACACATGCCTTCATTACTCGGATAAGACAAACCATTTGGACTTCATTGAAAGCCAGCTGCATTTTATTCCAGTCTGTGTTTTAACTTCTATTATTTAATCTGTCAGATCAATAACGTACATGGAGTATAAATTGTGACAGAATAAGTTTTTGCTTTAGATTGAAAAATGGGACATTCGATATTAAGGTTCTGTATTTCACTCTCCTTGCAAGTAAAACTTTTACCTTAAACCAATTCTGATGGCTGATGAAACTTCGTTCTCCAACTCAAATTCCTAACCTGACAGGAAAAAAAAGCTGAAAACGAGACTCTGCGTAAAACTGTCTTACTTGTCGGTTTACATTTACATTAGACTTATCGACCAACTTTTGCTAAACCTTGCTGCAACAATATTTAACTGCTGATTCACGCAACTCAAGGAGTTTCACCGTGACTAAGACGGCTGGATGGTGAATGACTACACATTGTAGAAGGATTGCAGTTAATCTTCCACCTGATTAAGCAGCGCCCCGAAGGTCTACAGCTCATCTTGTTGAAATTAAGATATAATAAAATGGGGACGTGGAGGTAGAACAAGTAATTAAATCAGCAGGGCTGTGAAAGAAGTATGGATCATTTGGCAGTTGTAAAGCCTCCCTTTAGGACCACGTCCAAATCCTGCGAGTCGAAGTGAATATTAAAAGACACAAGTGACAAACAAGAAATACATTAGTTTCTATTTTGAGTTGTTCGCTTTCAGGCTACAGAAAAACATCAGGTATTTCATTTTATCCCATTTTTCTCAGCATTACGTCCTTTGTTTCTTCAGATAGTACATTACAATTCTTTCATGATAACATAGTAAATGTATTCTTATCTCTTATATAATAGCAATTGTTTTACAGGATAAAACGTTTTAGAAATAATTCATATTGACAATTATTGAACAATCAATGTTCTACTCTCTTTTTTAAAGTTTATTTTATATATTTGAACTTCCTGTTTTTGGTTTATTACGGTTATAATGTATTCAAAGAAATTATGCATGTAGAGTTTTGTGTTATTTACGTGAAAAAAGAGAGTGTCAAAGAGAACCCTAAAAGATTTTGGCATGTAATAAAACTGCAAAATAAATGGATGACACAGAACATGATGGGAAAAGTGCTCTACAAGTAACTCTGGTTGAGCTTAATTGCTTTTGAAGACGGGGAAAATATGCTAGATGAAAATAATTGAACCAAGCTTTAGAAAAAGTCGAGCTGCTTGCTGAGGAAAATGAGCACAAGTAGAATTCCACGACACATCAGATTTAATGAGCCTCGAAACAGTAAAAATACATAATTAATAATCATGTGCTGGTCTAAAAGTGTAGCAACTGTGTTAATGACTGGCAGGAAAATGATTTTTGTAGTGGTCGATTATTTTTTCACTCTTTTTTTTTCTAATTGAAAGCCATTAACTTGACGACAGATGGCGTTTGCAATAAAACACATTGGTGGGTCCTTTTATTAAACTTTTGTTCAGAGATATGACATGCAAATATGTTTTGTTAAGGAAATCTAATGAGGAAGTAAAGGATGATATTTTACAGCACTTATTACTTTAAAAAAAATGATTGTCCATTGTTGTCTCAATAGGCATGATTTCCTTCTAATTTGACCACTTTTGAATATGGCTGTATGTACCCAATCGGGCTACACAGATGGAATACTTTAAGTGAAGAAAATATATATCTTTTTTAAATACTTGGGAAATCAACAAGCTAACATTTTAGACTGCCTTGATTCTGTGACTCTAAAGCTTGTGGTCAATATTGCAATGCAATGAAATCCAGATGCACCTTTTGCACCAAGAGTTTGTTATTTGATCTGGTTTCTATCTAGACGGGCAGGTTTTATGTTGTGTTTGGGCTGGAAACGCTCAGGTCTGGCAACCATGCTGGTTTCTCATTCAGGGAAATTGAAGGAAGATCACTGTCATCTACAAACACTCAGTGAGAATCTGTTATATCCATTTTTTGAGGGTCGATGCTTGAAGGAGGAGAACATAAATAACAACTGTGTGAACCTTTTATATATTACCAGCTGGAGTTCTACCTTAAAATTGAGCTCTGCTCACTTGTTTCCTGACCATGTTGGCCAGTCAATGCCATTGAAAGTGGCCTTGTACACACGTAGATGGTTAGAAAAAGAAAGCAGTATCTGGTTGTGAGGGGCCAATAAAGCTTACGGAAGCAGTGTCAGAATTTTCAAAGCTCAGAAGGTTTGGAAGAAAATGACATGAGGGCTTTTAAACACTTGCTTGAAGAAAATATTATAGAACTGGGAGTGCCATCTTGTGGAAGACACTACATCATCTAGTTTCATCATCCCATTACTAGAAGCTGGAGGCAAAAAATCCAGCCCAGAATAGACAATGATGACCGTATGAGGAGTTGTAGATGATAATGTCCACCTGGCAGACAAGCCGCAAACATAGGAGAGAGGAAAATAACTTTTCAGAAGCAGATTATTTATTATGTTATTGCTAACTTCAGGCATCAGTTGAAAAAAAAAAAGCTGGTCCAATATTTATTTGAAATGTTTAAATCAAATTAATTAATTAAATTAAATGTTTTTCAACGGCTTCTGCGTATTGTTCGCATAACAAAGTGCAGTATGAATTAAAATGTGCATTTCTAGTGACATTGTTTCAGAGCAAAATGTGTGTGTAGCTAGGAAACGATAAGATCTACTGAAATATTGAACGCCAAATTCTCGTAAATTTCCCGCTCTTCACGTTTAATGAGACCAGCTGTATTTAATTAAATAATCTTGGATTTTTGCATCGTCCAATATTCAGAAATTTCTACCCACATGTGAACAAGACAGAAGTTTTGATGTATGACAATGTTGTGGTTTCTTTTTTCAATGTATTACAACAATTGCCAACACTGATGATTTCACCTTAAATATGGTGAATAAGAAAGACCCGACTTGTTTTTGTAAATCTTGGTACTAAGATTGTATGAAGGGAGACCTGCCTGTGACGGGTTAGAATCTGGTGCACATTTATAGAAGCTTGTTGCAAGAGTGCGTTATTTTAGGAAGAGCAATTTTATACTTTTTGTGTCTTCACTGGAGCGGCAGTTGATGCCCCCTGAGAGATGAAAGTTTCCTGCAGCACATTATAGCAGAGGAATAATATGCACTGCTGAGAAAAATCTACTTATCTGCTCTCATTTGCCTCCAAGGCCTTTATCCTCTGTTATATCACGACGTTGTTTGACATGAACTCCCTCTGAATGAGTTTCCAGTCGAGCAAGGAAACCTCGCAAGGAGACTCGTTTCACTGCTGGTTTTCAGAGGTTGTGGTTGAAAGCTTGTTAACTTGAGTGTCCATTCAAAAGACTTGTCTCAACCCCTCAATTTCGACAGAAATCTTAAATGGAACTCTTGCAAAATGTTTTAGCGTGTTGATTACTGAGGGGGGAAGGAAACCAGATCAGGTCAAGGGAAAGGGGGCGCACAGGGGCAGAAGACCTGGATTAAAATTGGAATATGTCCAATTTGGATGAAACTCAAACGTGTGTATTAAAGACTATTAAAGAGACAATTCTAAATTGGGGCTGAAAGAGGGCAGAAGACCCCCATAAAAATTAAAATTGTTGTTGTCTTTCAAGCTTTTTTTCACAAAATCTATGTAGCCGAACCCAAGTGAGAGTAGAACACAGAAGCTGTAATACTCTAATCTCATTTATCTCCAACTATCCAGGCTAGGGTCGTGGTCGCAGCAGCTTCAGCAGGGAGGCCCATGGTTTCCTCCCCCCAGCTACGTCATCCAGTTCCTCCCGGGTGAGCCCAAGGCATTCCCAGACCAGCAGGGAAACACATTCTCTCTAGCGCATCCTGGGTCTGCCCCTTGGTTACCAACCTGTGGGACATGCAAGAGTCCATTTATCTCATAACACAATTTAAGTCCAGAATCTCCCAGGAAATGTACAAAAACAAAAAAAAGTCCACCAAACGGGAAATACTTGGGAAAGAACAAAACCAGAGCAGGGAATTTGAAAACATAAAATACATGTCAATACACTCTCAAACAATAAACTAAAATACTAAGTCACCAGTGCAAAATTGCACAATCCAATACAAGCAGAGAAAACCAAGAGTCACAGCAAATTATCAACGTGTGGAAACTGTTAGGTTCGACACTATTCTGGAGGCAGGAGGCAGAAATATCGCAGGTGATTACATTATCAGCTCTCGCCCTGAGAAATCAGTCAATCCCCAGAGGAGAGAGAGGGAGGGGAAAAAAATAACATAATTTTCATGGCCTTTTTCTGATTCTTTATTAAAGATGTAGTGGATATTATTGTTGTTCTTGTTCTTTCAAGGCTGAGCAGATATTTTTTGGTTTCTTCCTGTTAGGTCATACCTCTCCTTCAGATCCTAATTCACCACATCCATGAACTCCAGGTGTCGTCTTCTTCTCCTTTTTTCTTGGTCTTTCCATCCAGTATCTTCCATCTCCTCTTCATGCGAGAATTGACTGAATGTGCCTACACACACTACCCTCTTGGTGATAAACATAGCTCCTGTAAACATCACAATTCGGGTCACCATATGTCCAAGCTTTAGTTGGAAGAAAACAGGCCACATGATAAGTTATTCATCTAAAGAACAGCTGTTTGATAACCAGTCTTGCATGTTGGTCAAACAGGTGGTTTCTAAGAGGAATACAGTTCATGTACATGTGGTTTTCCACTTAAAAACATTGTTTCCTGGACATTATACTATTGAATTCAGTGAACCATTTTACCTTAATTGTGTGAACAGCAAAATAAATGGTGGAGGGCAGGAAATGTTCCTTAAAATTAAAACACCTGCATTAACAGTGCAGCTTCAGCACCATGATGGGTCTTAGCCCATACATTGATTCCAACCCCTCACTATTGTCCTCGGTTCCTGCCCCTAGCAGGATATAGTGGGTCTCATTCATAAAGCATGAGCAGAAAGGATGTGTGTGTGAACGTAAACAGCGACTGGATTTCTGCGTTCATTAACATTTTTGTAAATTCTCGACAGATAGTATGTCTCAAATCAAACACTGCCGCTACACACTAACCAGAAATTACGCGACAGCTTCTTCTTCTACTACTATTTAACGATGATTTAAACCAGCTGTAGGAACACTATCGCCGACGCCTGCTGGCAGCATGTTTTGCAAGTTTGGATCAAGAAATATGAGGAAGTAAATATTCGTAAGACATTTACGCCAGTATCAGCACCGAAGACGTGTCATCCTCCTACTGCAGGCCGAAAATGCACCTGCACAAGTACATATATATATATATATATATATATATATATATATATATATATAATTTAATTATATTATGGAAGATATATATATAATTTAACCTGATAAACTGTGTTTTTTGGCTAATAAACTATTTGTGCTCCAGTTATAATAGACATTCTTTAACCCTCCTGCATGAAGGAAAGGAAAAGAGAGGACAGACTGGAGGTAGGGAACAACTTGACCCAGAGGGATAACAGGTGATCTATTATTAATAGGCTATATATACTTTGGTTATGCTCAAGATAAAAATAATAACTGGAGTCGGAAAACATCTTATAGGCCTACATCAGTGACGGTGTTAATGTCCTTTTAAAACTAACAATATAGTAACATATTACTACTCTCCTACGAGTAAAGTACAATTGTAAGTCGGCATTGTCCATATTTTGATTGATCATCACACCAGCGTTGTTACAAAACAAGTATTAAAAGAAAGTCGACAGAATAATCTCAAAGTAGATACTGATACATGACTTGGGCATCAATGCACTACTGCATTTTGTTGCTTGCTTTAGTCATTTAAAGTGTGATACAAACGAAAAAACAATAAGAAGATTCATTAAATAAAACTTTATCCTCCAACAGGCTCCAAACCCCAGGCACTACTGCCAAATAAATGCCACTAAGTGTCACTATACTTTGATGATGGAGACCTCCGTCCGACTACCGCCTCTCCAGGGAATCTTTCAATGCCCTGATACTTGCCCTTCGGCGAGGCGAGTGACCATGGCTGGGGACCCGTCATCGAGGCCCTGGTTTTTATTTTCTGGCTAGCCAGCGGGACCTCGTACCGTGTGGTGGGAAGAGCGTTATGCATGCACTGAGCCACTGTCCACCGTGCAATACATAAAACGAGCAAGAAAGTCCTCCCAGGTCATCTGTCTCCCATTAGAAGAGGAACTGTCACTGGTGGGAGCTGGCTTTGCCCGTTTGTCTGGGACAGCAGCCTTCATCAATGTCGTCTGCAGCATTGATGGCTGCCACGTCTGGGTGACGCCACCCACCAAGGACACAGACAGTCACCTGAATAGGAAACTTTTTTTTATTCAGTTCATTTTCAGTTTCAGGCCCGCTACAAAGCCCACCTGTCGAAAGCCAGATGTGTTGTGGAGAGAGCCTGCAGCATCCTAAAGACAAGGTGGAGGTCCATCTTTATGAAGGCCTTGGAGGTGGACGTCCGCTATGTTCCGGAGGTGGTCGCCTGCTGCATCATATTGCACAACATCTGCCTCAGCGTCGGCGATGAGTTTCGAGCCAGATGATGGAGGGAGCAGCAGGGGACCACAAGACGCAAGACAGGCAGAGGATGGCAATGTTGTGTTGTGCACCTGAGCACGACTACATATAATAAAACCACGTACATAGCAGTCACAACCCCCTTTTTAAATGTTTCCCTAACATGTCCTTACACTAGCTTAAATGAACATTTTTCAACAAAAAACTACAAGTACAATAAAAAAAAAAAAAATTCAATTGATGAAAGTATATCAAGGAGACGCTCTACCCTGGCAGCATTCTCCTTGTCCCTCCTCTCATCCCTCGCCCTCATTTCCCTCATCATACGCTCCTCTCGCTCCATGGTCTCCTTTACCTCCTCTCCTCTTTCTACACCGTCTCCCTGTATCTTCTCTCCTCTTTCTCTGAATCCTCGTTTCTTCTCATCTCTGCTCTCTCCGTTTCTGCTCTGGCGTCAGCCTGCTGCATCTCCAAAAACTTGCCATCCATTTCTTGTAGTTCCTTCGGCGCATTCACAACATCCACCCGCCGCCTTTTCGGGGGTACATGCTGTGGATGCGCTTTGTGGTGGGGTCTGCACGGAGGGGGGTTCAACCACAACCCCATCCTCGGAGCATGAGGCGATGAGGCGTCATTGAAGGCTTGGCCCCAATCTCCTCATCCATCAAGGTGTACCACTTCCAGGATGCGGCAGTGATCTCACCCCTCTCTGTGCACACTCCAGTTGAGGGGCACTTCAGCTTCTGTGAAGGAAAGAATTAGAGGGAATGATATAAAAACTTCAGTTTACAACGTCACTAAGATGGTCCAGTGTGTCCATCGATCCAAACACAGTTTTGTGGGAGTTTTAGTACGCCAATTTAGTGTGCATGGCTCACTACATTTCACATACTAAGAATTAAGACACACTTATGCACTAAAAATACAAAGTTTAAGTATGTGATTTGAGACACCGCTCTCCTCAGGAGAAGGTGTAGATTTTATATAAATTAACAATAAACTAAAAATATGTTTGTCACGATTAGAAATTAACCTTTTTAGTCAATATTGTGCTTTTTTTAAGTTAACAAAAAGATGCAGATGCCTTTGAAAATCATGATTTGTACATAACAAAATTCAAATATATCACACTTAGTTTAATTAGTTGACGATTAAAAGTTTTAAAACCAGATTATGTTGATGATTGTGAATTACCAATTTAAGTAAATAAGTATGTGTTATTTGTGAAGTGCCAGGGTCACAAGGTGCTTACACAACTAAATAATATATGGTTAAATAATAGATACAAATATAAAAACCTTATAAGGCCAAGATAATTGTAAGTCAAATGCAGGAGTGCCAAGAAAATTAAGAGTAAGCCCGCACGAATAAATGGGTCTCAAGACGTTTCTTGAAGGTGTCAGTAGATCCATCAAACGCAGAGGGAGAGGAAGAATCGTTCCAAATCTTAGGAGCAACTAGGAACCATCAGTAGATTCTGATCCACAGACAAGCTCCATGCGTCCATCACTGGTGACAAAATGTCCACATTGTTCCCAGAAGCTAGTATAGGTTTTTTTTCTGTCACTGGACACGAGTGGTTAGATAGCACTTAGGTTTTTACCCTGATGGAAGTTAGCCCAGAGGAATAACAACAATATGGTGATAGATGGTATGACCTACTTGCTCATTTGGTAATGGAATGAAAGTGGACTGATTGTTCACTGTACTGCAAAAAAGCTGCCGCATTATAGAACTTCTCAACCGAACTAAGATGGAGCCAGTCGGCCGTGATGATGGACTCTGTGAGGTAAATGTACCTAACTCATCCAAAATAATTCCATTAAAGAAGTAAAAGAAACACGTGCTATAATCTTTGTTGGTGTCGGGAAGAATTCGCACATCGCACTTCGTCAAAATGTGTGTCGTCCTTGACTCTTTGACTTTTCCGTATAAAGAATGTTTTCTCTTCTCATTCTCTATGACAAAAAGGATTGAAAAGAATCTGATCGATACCAAACATGTGGCCAATTCAATTACACATTGGCTAAAATAAATGTTGTTGACTTCCTCTTTGCGCAGCAGACCTGGAGTCCACAGCTGCACTTCCTTTCACTAAGTGTACCTGGAGCGTCCTAATACCGCAAACATGTGTTAGTTCCTCACGTTGCTGTGTCTTCTGCATTTCCTGGTTGGCTGCCTCTGGTTAATTTGTGTACTTCTTTATTTCTTCAGTGTGTTTTCACCACCTTATGTCTTTAGTGTTTGTATTACATTTGCAACCTTTAAGGAGAAATATATTTTTATATAATATATATATCTTGCGTGGATTATTTTGCCTGAAGAAATTAAAGTGGATTTCGATTGTGGACCTTTGTATTTAAGCTGTTGAAATTTTTTGCCACTTTATTGATTTAAACAACTTATTTTTGTGTGTCGTCACGTAAAAAGAAGTTTCTCAAGTGAAGCTGATGCGTACTATAACTTTTCAAACTTTTATGGAATAAAAATAAATAAATTTAAAAAAGTCAGGTAATTTACAATTATATTAGTATTTTAGTATTCAAAGTTTCTTCTTATTTTTTTCATTGGCTTTTTAATGTATTTTACATTACAATTTTAAATACATTTAAAGCTGTCTATCTGCATAATATTGGCACTCTTAAATCAAGTTTATTTTAGTAAAATACAGTGTGAATCATTACCTGTGCACTGAAAATTGCAAGAGAGAGAACCTTAAAAATGTTGGGCGCAGGGATGTGATGATTGTTAACCGATTTGACTATTGAAATGTCTAAATATAAATCAGTTACACAATAAACTGACGTGAATGACCAGATATGATTGAACCAATTAATATATCCAAATATTTTTTGTAACCATCGACAATGTAATGCATTCATTAGAGAGGTAAAAAGTATCAAATCAACAATTCCTTTTACCTTTACAAGCCAAATACTGTATTTGTTTTGAAACGAATGGAGGGGAAAAAAATGGTATTCCTGACAACTGTTATCGCATGAAGGACTTTCAAGGACAAACTCTCAAATGGCTCAATAAGCACACGTCTAAATACACACAAACACCATCCAATTTAGATGAGGACTTTGATTTATTACATTGTTTGTCAGTGGGGGTGTTGCAGATGCCAGGATGGACCATTTCACACAGTTAGCACCTCCTACATGACGGAACACTTAACATCCATTACTGTTTACCCTTTAGAAATACTGACCTTCACCCGCTCGAGAGATACAGATGCAGAAAAAAGTCGGATTCAACTAACGTGACAGAATGATTGCTGAAGAGCTCACATTCCATAGGTATACATGTTGCGCAAGATATCATCTCATCACGCTCACATTTTAAATCAAACCTTTTTTATTATGATGACATACTGATTATCAGCTTAAATTTACCTTCTGTTTATGGTTGTATTTTGGCAGGAAACATGGAAGGATTTACTGTTCATGTCTGCATGAATGTCATGAGCTTTTGTTAAAAAATGACGCTGCGTTTGAGGAGATTAGCATTCCCTCGTCACAGATGAGAGATGCAAGAATGTCACAGGGTCCCTGTTAATCCACCATAATGAGTCACTTGGAATATACCCAAGTATAATCATCTTCAAAGTGGGGAAAGGAGGGAGTGGTGCACTTGAGCGGTAAAACTGGCAACAAATTAACAGATGATCTCCTCAGTCATTGCAGTAATCACGGTTTTGTCCCTTCCTGTCTTCACACACACATATTTACCCTTCACTGGATAAGAGGAGCTGAATTTCCATGGCAACGGATGCTAAAGAGATGTTCAAGTAGAAGTATCTTGGTTTGTTTTTAGAGAAGAGGCATCCATTGGCAATATTTTGATTTGAAGACCAAAGCATGTGCGCTCCATTATGCATGAATGAGGGTTTTAGTGCAAAGAAATTAGCATCAGCAGTGCTAATTACCGGAATCATCTATTGTTTTAGATCGCGGTGGGTTTAAACAAGGAATTGTCTGTTTAAAATTGTATATTTATAGACATATATATTATTTATATTTATGAATATATTTTTTATTCTATGTGGAACATTCTGCAAATATTTCAACAGACATAATCATAATTTGATCTATACTTTGTGAAGTCTTGTCATCAAGATCATGTTCGCAACGGTGTGGGTATGAATATGTGCATATATTACTCAGTTGTGTATTACACAGTTGTCACACCAGACGTAGGATTTATAATGTGTGAGTCTGTACAGGACTCTGTACATTTTTCCCAAGATATTTGCAGGTTAAATGGTATATCTCATCATACATTATCGGGTGCAGTTTTCAGTGTAGCCTGCAGTTAATACAAATCTCTGCAGCGAGAATTCTGACCCGCTCTAGTAGAAGAACTCACATTTCCCGATCCTTAAAACTCTTCACTGGCTGCCTGTTTCTTTCAGGATCATCACTGATCTGATCCAACCTTACACCCCAGCTCGGGCTCTGAGGTCTGTGGATCAGAATCTGCTGATGGTTCCTGAACACGGTTCAGGACCAGAGGAGAGAAATCCTTCCAGGCTGTTGCTCCTAAGCTTTGGAACGATCTTCCTCTCCCTCTGTGTTTGATGATCTACTGACTCCTTCAAGAAACATCTTAAGACATTTTTATTTGTGCAGGCTTTTTCTTAGGGCTGCTGCTATGTTGTCTTGGCCTTTTAAAGCATGTATTTTAACTGTATATTGTTTTTTTCTGAGAAAGGCGCTTTACAAATAATTACTTACTTAGTTACTTACAATGGTTGTAAAATATTGACTTGCATAGATCCCTTCAAGGGGAGGTGGACAACTATCCGAGAAAATATGATAACATTTGAATGCAGAGGTTAGAGAAATGTATGATTTAAAGCATAGCTTAGCATTTATTAGCTTTATTATTAGCTTTACATTTGAATGTAGAATTAAAGCGAAATTGAAAATTAAAACATAATATTTTCGCCATGTTTCCAAAATTCACTGTCAGATATGACAGGTATACGATACTATAGCTGTCTTGAAAGTGAGGACGTGATTCTTTTAAAAATAAAAAATAAATAAAAAATTCCGAACGTGTCCTGAAACTCAAATCTTACACTACTTATAAGATCAAGCCCTGCTTATAATGTCCACCAAGGATGTTCTGTTTATTTCGTACTGGAAGCAAAATATAAAGGCACAGATAAATCATTTATGGTAAGACTGATATTTTAAAAAGGCCGTTATTATTATAATGTTAGACCTGATGTCTTTGTGAGTTAATTCACATGGATCAATATTTCTTATCATTTTAACATGGATCATATGTTGAATTTAATAGGTGATATCTCAACATTCTCAATGATAAAAAAACATTTACGTTCTAAAATGAATATGTATGACATTGTCATTATCCACCCAGTGACTGACTACCGTATTAAATTGTGTTTTATTGTGCGACAGATCCTTCTTCTTCTAGTCTATGTTATATAAGTGTTCAAGAAGCATTTTCTATTGTTTAAAAAAAGCCAAACGCATGTGGGCTGCAGCCAAATCTGTGTTGACACTCTTCAATAAACAAGCACCTGCTGATAACTTGAACATATATTCAGTTACATCAATTCGACTTTTGAGAGTAGACCCGGCAAGGCCCGCGGAACATTAATGCTAATCTTTTAAAGGGATTATCCTAACCGGTATATGGACAGGCGACTGCATCAACACACATCAAATGGCACTGAAGATCCTCCTCATTATGCGGCTGTGTCGGTGCCATGCACACACATGCAGGGTCGTGCAAACACATAAACTTGGCAGCACTATATCAGCCCACTGCCCTTTTTTTTACTTTGCTCTTGAGGTGAGAAGCCATGTTGATAGTGATGCAAATCGCCTCAACTCATTAAACAGAGGGATCACATAAATGCCCCCCCCCCCCACAAAAAAAAGGATGACTTCAAGAATCAGCATTTACTTTGATAAAGACTTCCTTTATAGTGAATAACTTTGATATATTCTGCACACAGTCTTCTGAAGGGAAGTCACACGCATATTTATGTAACAGTGCAGGAAGCATAGATCTTCACAATGTGCATCAGGGCAGGAAACAGAATCTGGTAGTGAAATTGTTAACCGAGTTGTCCTGGGAATGCTAAGCAGGGCATCTGTTCAGGAGGTAACAGCAGAATATCATTAGTGTCAACACAACAACACAAACACTGACAATGATGTTATGAAGCGGGAAGATAATTCAGATATGTTAAGACTGTTGGCCTTTTTTTTTTCAACTCTGCTTCCTGATTATTCTCCCAAAGTGCTGCAGCGCTTATTCAAATCAGGCATCACAAAAGAAGTGGCTTTGAATCCAATGTGAAATTCTTAAACCAACAAAAATGAGTGGTGGAAGTTAGAACTCAACTGAAATTGAACTACAATATCAGTTAAGAGCTACAGAATATGATGGGGGGTGTTGGGTTATGTTATCTCAGGGTCAAGGTGACAAGGGATACCACAAACACATTTGTTTCTGGGCCTTTGGGTCACCTTGACCCTGAGATAACACAGGTGTAAAGACAATTTGAAATTGACTCAAGAATGAAAACTAACAATGATTACCCAAATTAAAATAAAAAAAATGGATTATTATTTGGATAATCAGTTCTGATGGATAGTTTATTCACTTTTTTCAGGGGGTTTAGATAAAGGTAAGAGGTAGGCAGTAAAACAAATCTTACAGCATGTTTTGTTTTTTTATCCCTGATCTCTTTCAAAAACATTTCTGTAAATCATGCAATGAACAATGAAATGCTTGGCTGAGCTCAGTGTCCACTGTGTGATCGAACATTCGACAGAGGAGCTGAGGAGGTTAAATCTCCAATCATGGTCTCAACAACAGTTAGTGGAGGAGAAAAGCACCAGCATTGATGGAATTAGCTTTGCTCTGTTGACTTTTTCTCTCATTCCTATCAGTTGATCTGCATATCCCTCAGCTCAATGCGGTCCTCTAGTCTATACAGCGAGAGTTTCAGATGTCTGATCGTCATTAACATTATCCTTCGATGTCTCTTTGTTCGTGATTGGAACACTGGGAGTGCATCAGTGGTCAGATAGACTTGATTTCATGCTTTCTTAGTCAGTAAACCCTCAATGATGCAGCAAACATGAACTGATAGACGTTAAACCATACTGAGATTTAATGGTTCATATGTGTGTATACAGGGGAGACAAAGGTTTGCTAAAACATCTGACGTCAACATAAAATCCTGTGTCTGCTTTAGAACTATCAAGCGAGGGAATACGCAATCAAGCACTGCAAAGACAATGAAATGAAGACGATGGGAAATTCTACTATAGAACAAATGAATAACTTGCTTATTAAATAAATTCTTACAAAGGAAGAAACAGTCAAACTATCTTATCTACAAGTGGATCAGTGATGTCCGGTGAGGTTCATGGTTGGTGAGGCACTGACTCCTTTAGTGTCAGTTTTAATTGGCTACTGGTGATTACATGTCACAACAGTATTGTTCACACACATATGAAGTTTAAAAAATATATGATTTAATTAATAATTTCTCAACAAGGGTATATTGAATTGTTGTGATATATTGCGGGATATTAGTCTACATCCTCTAGATCTATGGCAGTCATCGATTGTGGATAAATATTGATTTATAGCTTCTTGAACCGTTCATCTTTGACATTGACATAAGAGTCATAGCTGAAATATAAGTTTTAATTATAAATGTATTTAAAATTATGTATTCAAAATCATCAGGCCTTCCTTGATTGGCTGGGAGGACAATACTTGCTTTAAAAGGCCAAGACAATACTGGGAGGATTTAAAACTATTTCATAAAATAAATACTTATTAAGTATTTTACTTTTATCAGCAAATTTCAGATTCATAAATCAAAATTACAATAAAGTACTCCAAATATTGACATTTTATTTTTTGAATTAAAAACATATATTGATTTTATTAAAATGATTAAGGGTAAAAAGGTTAATTATTTATATGATTCACTCAGGGATTTATATAGAAAACTGTAGTTTTTATGTTGCTTTATTTATCATTTTTTGTGTATTTCATCAATCAATGTTGTGGAACTCTTTAAGTTGTAAGCCAATGTTCATGTTTTTAGTGTATGTTTTGTTACTGTCTCTCATTATGCGGTCCTTTGTTGAGTTATACACTTTGAATTTCTGTACATACAAGACCAATGTATCTATGTTTTGCTCAATACAAAATAATAATAATAATAAAATAGTTGTGAGAACTAGGAGGAAGAAGGTCGACATGCTTATCACACAAGACACACAAAATGACCTTAACAAAGTGCATGTGTGGGGAGTCAAGTGGTCCTCTATGTTGAGTTGGAACTTAATGAAGACCAAGATGACATGAACGAAATGTGATCTTGTCATAAAAAGACACGTTGCCACAATAGTCACATCAAAAGTATCACATAATTCTTCACTATTTTCAATCATTGTAACGTTTTCTACGATACAAAAGTGTGTTGTGCATTTTACATTCCCTGGTTGGACAATAGAATTTATACTAGAGACAGCAGAGCTCATTAATTCTAGTCAAAGGTCCCACATGTCCTCCAGGCTGGACTTGGGACATGGCGGTCATAGAGAACATTCTGTTAACAACACATTGTGATGACTAATTGGGTAATTCGTCAGGAACAAACATTTAAAAAAAACCTTTTTAATTTTAATTTCATGCACTGAAGTAAAGGTTGTACTTTTTTTGTGTCTTTCTGTTATAATTCAAAATTCAGAAAAAAGCTGATATTTGTAGTGTTATTTAACTGGATTTGGTTTGGTACAATATGCATCAAGAAATCCTAGTATTTAAGTATAGCCAGAGTAACCCGGGACTCGCACCAAAAGCAGTATTATTTTTGTCGCTTGGAAAATAGAACTATTGCAAATCCTTCCGAGGACTGACAATAGGAACGGTTTTTATTATATCTTCGTCACACTGCGGCTCAGATGTTAATTCAGACATGAAGTGAGTGATACTTGAAGCTCCTTCTGGGAATTTACAAAAAAAGAAAACTGTATTTAATGATATTAAATCTCATTTCATACAAAATAGTACTTAATAACTGGCGAGTGTGCACCAACACATCCTTCTCTGATGATGGTCTTGCTTCAGTCTTCACACAACATTACATTAGTTTAATCCAGCGATCTTCAAATGTCAATTTAGCAGTTTTAATTAAGTTGACTGATCCAATGAAATATTTGAGTCCTCCAACTCAATGAACTCATGTCATGGAAATCAGCCAATTGGTGCATTTTCAAACTTATGGGGGGGGGGGGGGGGGGGGGAGGCTTTTGTGATCAGTTTGACCTTCACAAACATCGCTTCAGTGACCTTGTATTGTCAATAAAGTTGTGAATGCACTCACATTAACATAATAAAATAGCAAAGTCAAAGCACAAGGGACAAAAATGCTATATATAACAAGAATAATGTGATTGAGTGAACTGATGACGTGTGCGACCTCATCACTCTCTGGACAAAAAACTGATTTGAACACATTCACTTTGCCGGACCATCAGAACAAATGAACGACTATGTCACACCAGGATGTAACCCTACCAACACCTTCCTAACGGGAAATGCTCCGGCATTCGTCAAGGCATTTGACCTAACACTGCTTCCGACGTTTGGCCAGCCTACTCAATTTGCATAGTACCAGCGAAATGTCAAAATAAATTATCATGAACATGAATAAATACGTACATAAATACAAATACATAAACATACAAATAATTAAATGTACAAATAAATGTCAAAATGTATTAAAATAAACGCATGAAATGAGTGAAACACAGAGTGGCAGTGGTAAGAAAAAAACTTCCTTTAAGAAGGCAAAAACTTTGAACAGAACCAGACTCAGTGTTGGCGTCAGCTGGGAGATAAAGTAAGGGAAGAGAGGAGAGTGAAGAGTAGGGCAGCGAGAGTTCAGGAAGGATCACGAAAAGACAACTTCGACTTCATCTTAATCCTTGATTCGCTTTGTCTACTTTTCTAACTATTTTTTTTATAAAATATACATAAATGAGCAAATGATTCGAGGGAAAAGTTGTCTTCCGTGGTGTAAAACTTCCTGGATTCTATTCTCCACATTACTTGTTACTTAAAGTCTCAGATGAAGGGAACGTTCTGCTCAGCGTGACTGATTATATTCACTCTGAGTTTAAATAATTGATAAACTCACATTTATCTGGGGAAGATATGTTTTCTTGAAGTCAAAGTCCTTTTATTTACTGCATTGATCACCCACAGCGTTTCTCTTTTCCAACTGCAGGTACAAACTTTAAAGCCAAACTCCCGCAGGATTGCCGTCGATGTGCAGATGTCTCGTTAATCATCACAACAATGTCACGGAGTAGAAAAGTAGACTTTTGTTGGCCTGAACAAAAGCTTGTTTTTTTTTTTTGGTGTATGGTAGAGCTGTTTGATATTTTTGTTCCAATTCTGCAGGGGTTCAATTACAAGTCCTGACACATTTACAAGGTTGATGTTTTTGCCTTTTAACGTCTCCTACGTTGTGCATTTTATCTTGTGTTTTTCATACGTGCTTTTACTGTCGAAGGATTTAAGTGGATAAATATGCAGCGACGCCTTTAATACTGAGCAGATTTATACGAGTGTCTGAAGTTTAACCAAGCAAAAGTAATTACACAATAAAACACTTTAAAAATGATCTTGAAGTTCATATCATTTACAAAATACTGTGGAAAGCACAATTCTCCTCATTTAATTACAGCACTGTGGCAGATCAAAAGATTGATATATAGAAAACAAATTGATTAAAAATTAAAAAAAGTTGACTTAAACACATGCCATTCTAATAATATAGATTCTGCTGTTTTTGAGACTATTTCTGTTGTCTTTCGTCTCAATCATTAGAAAATAAAGCATATATGTGATGTACAGGAGGTGACTTGAGATTGAGGTTAAATTAACTTATTACCCAAAAATGTTTTCAGAGAGAACGAAAGAAGAAAGAAAGTGATAAAAAGGCTGAAAGAAACACAAGAACTGATGAAGAAAAATTGTGGAATGAAATACAAAGAATGAAAAAGTTACAGTAAAATAAATAAATAAAGATAAAGACAGCTTTAAACTTCAGCATAAGGCCGTAAAGAAAACATTTCAGGGGGAAATCAAAAGCACACGGTTGACCGAAATCCCTGCAAGTACAGGTAGTATCGAGCAAAGTTCTTCGCACCAGGGAAATTGAGAGAATACAAGAGGACAAGTGTCCAAATTTCGGACAATCTGACACTACGGACTGGAACCACAAAGCCTAAGCAGTTGCAGCAAGTGTCGATTCCCGATTGGTTACATCATTATGATTGTAATTCATGAAATAGAAACCCATGCATGTATCCAGTATACCTGTATGTCTTTAAACTTGAGAAACACTGATGGATAAAATTTAAGATGGTAAAAAATAAGGTGATAACAACACTGAAACAAAATAAATTAATGATCTAAATAAAGCAAGTTAAAATTGTAATTAAGTGCTTGACATTTTATCATTTAAATTAGTAAATTAAATATATAAATATTGACACTTATTTTGACATGTAAGTTAAACTGAAATACAATAAATGTCTTCTTGTCAGGGATGTACATAGTTAAAGTGATATCAATTGGTAGTACTGTCTATTTAAATAAAAGGATTTAAATGACATATCAATGTGATTAAAACAATATAGAAATATACAAACAGGTCCTTCAATTTCACATTTCAACCAAGATTCAAGAGGCTTTATTTATCAATCACAAATGTCATTTTTTGTCAGATTGTAACACAAAGAGTTGTATGAATCGATCCACTTTGTGTCAACATAACGCAAACACTTTTATTCTGGGAAGAATAAATAAAAGCTTAACAACTGAGGAGATGGTCAAAATGGACCAGGATCATCGTATCAGTAGTTATATTAATTTAGGCATGACTCATGACGAGATTGTTTCTAGCTTCCAAAGGAGTTTTATTATTTTGAGAAGGAAATTTTCAGGAAATTATCCCTATTAAGGATACTTAAGGCACAGCAACTTTGCCGTAGATGATATTCCAACAGTATAATCGGTAAACTTTATGTATTAAAAGTGCCAGTTCGTTTCACAGCTTGATCTTGTAGATAAACATTTCAGATGAGACAAACTCAATGAGGCTAGACATAAAGGTCGTGTGATACGAATATCTTGGGATATGAACATGTTAAGATACGGGTATCCGACATATAGTATTCATGTTGCCTCCGGGGCTCTGTAACAACAGGAAACCAGTGCAGGAAAATGTGTGACCTGGCAAACAGGCCTGGACTCGTGGTGGAAGTAGGTGTTTTCATTGGTGATGAGGTCCCGCTGTGTCCCATTAGTCGTCTCTGTAGAAATAGTAGAGGAGGGAAAGGAAGTGAGAGAAAAAGTAGTACAGAAATATTTCAGACAAAATACAGAGATTGATTGAGTATTCTAGATTGGCAGAAAGTTGCATTGGCAAACTGTTCGGGGTGCCCTAGGCACCTGGAGTTCAGTTTTTAACTGAGGAAACTGGCCAGAGGCATCAACTCAAAACACACTATGGGTCTGTCTATCAACCAATTGTACATTTAACAAACTGTCTGTTAGTCTTTTTACAATATTGCCATTTCATGCTGACACGATGTGTATTACTTTCTTACAATAAATATTTACATTTACACAATAAATGAAATAAATGATAGAAAGGTATCTTACTCGAGCAGGAACTTTCCCACTTGAGACATTTCCAACTTGTCACACATTCTTCATATCATGAAGCAGAACTGGGCAAAGTGTGTCAGAAGACAATAAAAATACAACTATAAAACTGATATGCTTATCACCGCTAACTTTAACTCTAATTCTAAATATTTTGTTTTAAATTGTTACATTTCCCTTTTTTTTTACGAAATAATACCACAATGTCCACAATTTATTGTTTTTATTTTCTTTTTTTTCAACAGTGTCTGCAGACAATGTTCCCCATAGGAAACTGTAACACTGGTCATAGAGAATTTATGGTGAATAAGCATTGACTCCGTCCATGCAACTATTTCCTCTGTTGCCCTGTCATTTAGATCTGTGGCTCAAGTGCCCAATTTAGTGATGCTGACAGCAAATATAAATCACCCGGACGACCCTAATGGAACAATAATAAGTATTACAAGAATAATAAAACATCGTATTGGAGTAACATCATAAGTGACTTATTAAAATGAATAATTCACACTCTTCATGTGTATTTTTCTCTCCAGAACACCAGCGGTGATTCTAACGATTGATCTGGCGTTGCTGTGATCACTTCATGGCGTGGGCCCAGCCTTCAAAATCGTTGATTAATGTGATTTGCTGAAAGCGAGCTGGGTGGCTCTGTAGTTAATAATAGTGCCGCATGCAACATGTTCTGACAGATTAGGAGAAATCGTCATTTGTTATCACCAATGACAGTTTTAATATTTACTTTTTTTATATTTATAATAAAAAGGGTTAGAAGAGGTTCCCGATCAATCACAGGAGTTATTTGGACGGACCATTTACACTCAATTTAACGTCATCAATTCTTCTCTCGATGCCTTTAAAGTGTGTGAGAAAGCTGGCGCGGGAACACCTGGAACATGTAAAGAAAGTATATTTCAACCAGAATGTTTTTTTGTTTTTTTTCTAGAAAAATTTGTCTTTTTTAATATTAATCTAGGAAGGGCAATTGTTTTTTGAAGCCCAGACAGATGATGAATATCATAGACTCTCAAACATTTCCCAGCTATTTGGTATCTATTTACGTCATTATAAATTGAAGAGATAATGGCTTGAAATCCGCCTTCAAGGTCAATATGACCTCTCTATTCAGTTGCCATTGAGAGTAATGGCGATCATGCAGATCTAACTGAATTCACAGGTAAATGCTCTTATATTTACATGAAGATATAAAGTCATCAAAAAGGCCAGTAGCGGGCAGTGTATTTCAGTGTCTCAGATCATCACTTCTGTACTTAAGTTGAACAATTTGAGTACACAAGGGAATTCACAGTGAGCGGCTACGCACATTCAAACGGCTAGAAAATTGAGTGTGGATCGATGAACACTTTCCACCCTCAAAGTAGATGATGCTCATCTATATTATTATTATTATTATTGTGTATTATTATTATTATTATTATTACAAAAATATAATCTGATTTTAAGAGACTAGTCAATAACTTATTAATAAGCTCATCGAGTGTGAGCAATTCAATTTATAATAATTGCCTTTTTATATGATGCACCAGTAAAGCGGACTAATTATTGCATTTTTTGGGTGATTAAACTGCAAAAAAATCGAAAATGTCGCAACTGCATTTTGCGTGCAATATAAATTGCAGTGGATTCAGATTTCTTTTGTTTATTAGTAACGTTTTAATTTTCTTTCTTTTGTTCTTTCTCAGGACTCAAGAAGACCTCAATATCTCTGTGGTACAATTTGTATCAGTTTCATTCTTCAGCCATGGTTATATATTTTTGAAATATGTTATTGAAATATGAAATTGTTCCTCTAACTAAATGCTTTTACAATCACCGGACACGACACTGACATGTCAAATCAATGTACTTGATTCTTATCCAATCGCAGCGCACATACATTTCAGTTTAAACAAGGCCCACTAGCTAGCTTACTGAGAAGTGACCCAAAAGCTGATTGGCAAAAATCACATTTGTCTGTCATGGTATGGATGCCATTAATCTTCATTCTGCTGGCATTACAGGTGCCTAGCAAGCTGAAACTTGGTTAGATAAATGTCAGTGACATCTCTTGCTATTGGAAAAAAAACTACCACCATATTTAAATGGTGGGAATAGGCAAATATAAAATGACATAAGATACAAAATACATTTACTTTTCTGAGTATGTTTCCAGCAAAGAATAGTTCCACTGATAAAGTTATACATGAATACACAGTTAAACAATTACTGTACTTCCCACCCCAGATAAAGTGTAAGTCCCTCTTTATTTAATGACACTTTAAGACACTTTTAACATAAATACAGTGCAGGGACCCAAATCATATTAATGGATTCCTAAAAAGCTATTTGATTATATTTAAAAAAAACTTGCAAGTACACGTTTTACAATGAGGTCAATGAAACAATAGAATAAAATAGACGTCACATAGAATAAAGATTCAAAGATATTCCCTCTCTGAAAAGCTCTGGTGCTGCCCTCTCTTCCTGCGTGGGTCCTTGTGGAGCGAAACTTGACTTTGAATTCACTTTCAAGACATCAAGCAACCAGTCACACTCAGTGGCAGATAAAAGCCTCATTCAGACCTCCACTGATCAGCTCATTACCTTCGTCCCACCAGCCGAGCTCCAGCTCTACAACATCGCACTCACTCTGGACAGAGACCTCATCTCTCACTTGACAATCTTATAACCTGGACTACCACACAGTTAGGCTTCGCTTCTTTTTAGTTTATATTATTTGTTTGTTTTTGGACTGTGTTAAATTCACAGTAAATGTATCTCTAGAGCAGTGCTATTTGCCATTTTCTGGACACACATATACTGTGGAACGACAAAGTATAACTGTACAGTAGTACTGTAAATGCATTAAGAGCCGAAAAACACAGCTCTCCCATTGGAGTTACATTTTTGTCCAAGCTTCTCTCTTGCTCTACCCAGCTGAGATGCACACACAGTGAAATGTTCCTGTAAAAACAAACATTAAGCATGAGTCATATTTTTAAAAGTTTGGCAAAGGGAACACGTTTAAATGTTCAACCTTAAACGTTTGTGAAAGTTCTTTCTGAACTAACTGTTTAAAAATATGATGAAACTGTGTTAAACCATACATAGATTTAGACACACCTTAGTGCCATACCATACAAAGCGTCTGTCGGCTGATTCATTTGTTTTAACCCTTGTGTTATCTCAGGGTCAAGGTGACCCAAAGGGCGAAAACAAATGTGTTTGTGGTATCCCCTGTGTGGTCTCTGGATCAAGGTGAACGACCTCCACCACTGCATATGTATTTATAGAATCCAGGGAGGTCGTTCACCTTGAGCCAGAGACCACACAAGGGATACCATAAAGATATTTGTTTAGCGGCCTGTGTGTCTAAGGTTAACGTATGGTGTAACCCAGTTGAAGTTCATTTTCATTCATTTTTAAACAGTCTGTGCAGAAAGAACTTTGTGAACGATAAATGCTTATTTTCATTCATTATTTTATTTTCTTTGAGTGCCTTATGGAGCCCAGCTTCTTTGGGCCAGAGGCCAGGAACACCATGCACAGGTCGCCAGTCTGTCGCATAAAACTTATGCGCAAACACACACAGAGACAATTGAGATTACACAATCAACCACTCTATGTTTTTTGTATTGTAGAAGGAAACTGGAATATTGAAGGAAACCCCTTCAAACACAGGGAGGCGGTTGCGCTAACCACTGCACCAACATGTGAACTGAATATATAACAATGTCATACTAAAAATCAATCTATAGTTCAAACATTGTGTTAGAGACCATTTATCAAACTATGGGTCAATCTCTACAATAATCAATCTTAAACAAAATTCAATATGACGAGAGACGTCAGAAAGCAGGTGAAGCAGCAGCTGGCAGTCTGTCTTACAGGAAAATATTTGATCAACAGTAAGGTTCAAAGTTGAACATGAATAGATAGCTTTGCTGAGTGACAGTTCAATCTGTTTTCAGAACACTTAGAATAAAAATGTCTTTTCTCAGACCTTTTATCTTTAATATTCAGCTCCTAAACACATCGTGCCAGGGAGACACGTAGCCTCCTGGGAACCCTTGACCTAAACAGCACTCTTTGGGAATGCATTCAGCCCTCCTCCTTTGTTCGGGACACTGGAAGACAAACGTGAAGAAAGAAGTTTCTTGCAGGCTGCTAAGAAAACAAAAAAAGTCAATTAACCACATGACAAAGACTTACAGATTGTTTTGCTCTCTGTTGGGACTCTAGCCGAAAGGTCATGTCCTGAATATTGAGAACCAAATGACAGACAGTCGGGTGAAGCTAGATGTTTCTGACTTGACTTGTCGTACGGTACCTAAGTGCTGTTGCTGGTGAACAGATATGATTAAATCATTTTACTATAGACAGCTGAGGTCGAGATATTATTAAAGTCACCTTGGTCTGGCATGCCACAATGATGAAGGTGATTCGGTTCAATTATTTTGGAAAGTTTTAGAAGCATTGCCACTCAATGTTATTGATCCTGGCTCATGACCATTGAGTACAGAATAGCTTTGATGTAACACAACATTTATTGGAAAGAATTGTTTTCAGATTAGAAAGCAATTTGATTATTGTGTCCTTCTCTTGTTTGCAAGTAGATTATTTGTCATGATCTATTTCTGCTTTTTTTTTTATATTTCCTTTTCCGTCCTGCAGAAGAGATTTTGTCTCTCCTTTAACAGGTTAAAGGGCAACTAAGGTGTAGATTTAAGTGACTCTTAAATTGATCTGGGACCTCTATTGTACTCATCAGTAGATGTCTGTTTGTACAAAACCAGTCTTTATTAAATATAATTTAAGAGGGAGTTGTGTATAAAGAGAGAAGCAGGTCGTTGAACCCTAACCCTAACCCAGGAGTGAAGACTATAATTATGTCATAATGGATTCCATTCTCGTAACCTCTCGTTTTCCAAGAACTTTATGAAGGAACATCTTCAAAATGCAGCAACGTCATGATGAAAGATTTATTGCATTTTGGAAAGGAAGACTTTAACATTTAAAACATGTGAGTAACTCAGGAGAGTTGGGTTTCACATTACTTTCCCTTTAAAGACACCAATCTGCAAAGCAGCTGCTATATGATCTTGCACGTTACAGTCCGCTGTGTCATATCACCCAAATACTGCTGCTGGTGTTTTCTGCTGGTGCATAAACTGTAGTGTTCCTCCTCTACAGTTTCCTCCATTGTTGTACGCATTTGATAACAGTTAATTACATTTGGTTAATCTTAATATTTTGTGTCAAAGCAAGTCCCTTAGCATTCAGTCACTATAAGCACTTCTAGTAAGTAAGTAAGTAATATTTATTTATATAGCGCTTTTCGAGACCAGGGTCACAAAGCGCTTAAACAATCAAAACAATACTCAAAAAAGTACATACTTTAAAGATCAAGATAATACTGAGAACAACACAGGAGTTCGAGAAATTCAAGGAAAAGCCTGAACAAATAGAAACGTCTTAAGATGTTTCTTAAAAGAGTCAGTACTTCTAGTAAGTTTATTAACTTTCACTTTTCCAACATTATTTCTGCTGTAAAACTTATTTTTCGTTCATAATTTCACAGCAAGACTTCATCCACTAACCCGTTGCTCATCAACCTTTTTTTAACATGGAATCTCCTGACATTCTTTGCCCATCATTTCTCCATTACGCTACCAAACCATCTGACTTCTCTAATGGTGCTTTACACAGTTCCAGCTCTACTTGAATACAATTTAAAGTGTTTTATTTCCGCTATCCCTGGTACCTTCTCACAGTGGGCAGGGGCAGTCGTTATATAATGCACAAAACAGCCATAAGGTAATTTGGTACAACAACAACTACAAAGGAACAACAAAAATGGAGGACTTTGAGGCAATGGTAAACTTGCTGCTTGGTTTTTGGCCTTTTGTCACAGAAGGAAAGAGAGAAGAAAGTAAAAAAAAAAGGCTGCAGGAAGCCGTTCAGCATAATGAAGCCGAGGACGACGAGGGGAATGGAGCTGCGACGACATTAAGGGTAAGCTAATGGTAGCTATGGCAATAACTTCATCCCATCTTCAATGCTGGAATGCCTGTTAGTTATTGCCAATATGTATAAAAATGAATATTCCAAGTCTGTGTTTCAAAAGGTTCTCGCTTTGCCGTGATTCGTCAGTCTGTGCTCAACCGGGACTCTGAGTGGTGGGATGGAATTGTTCCCAGTTTAACAAATGCACAGTGAGTTGGAAAACTTGGATTTATCTGTTGCAGCAGTTGAGCCTGTAATGGCACTGACCAATGGTTTAGAGGAGGACAGCTGTGTTAGCTGGTCAGTTAAATTGTCTCCCATGTGACTTTTTGATCTGATTAAGAATATCTAGAAAAATCCTTTAGCATTAATACGTTAATAATGTGATAAATATGTAATAGGGCACCGAAAACATTTAACCCTTACAACCTGAATACAGTCATGTTGTAAATAACAACACAACAAACTCTTGACAATTGACATGACGTACAAAAACAAGTGCATTATAATGAAAATTAAACCAGTTTGTGGGGGGTTACAGTTGTGCACAAGCTGGACCAGCGTACCCATAAAGGCCTGTTTGAATGTGGCGGTCTCTAAACTTCTCTAAATAAGCTGAACCTCCTTGTGTTTACCATAAACTGTATCCGTGATTCTTTCTTTGAATGCTTTTTTTTATTGTTATTAAAGAAAAACTAATGTGAAAACCAAACTCCCCTGACTCACTCGGATGTTTCAAATGTTGAAGTCTTCCTGTCCAAGATGCAGTAAGTCTCTTATCATAATGATGCTTTTGAAGTTATATTTTTATAAAATTCATCAAGGTCTAAAATATTGGCGATCGAGAGATTACGAGAGCGGAGTCCACTATGACATAAGAATGGTATTTGCTTTGTTTTTACAACGAGTCCCTTGTAGGTGGAAACTTCAGAGATTGAAGATGCATTTACATTTTCTAATGTAAATGTTATCAATTAAAAAAGAGTTTTGTGAAAACAGACATTACTAAAGAGGTCAAAGATATATTTTAGAGAATGTGCTCATGACTCCCAAAAAACATGAGAAAAACACCTTAAAGAAGTACATTTGAGAAAGCTCACTGTAGTTTTGGGATCCAGCAAACTTTTGTAACGATTTCTAACTCAAGAAGATTGTTTTTTTTCAGTGGACACAAAGCAGAACAAAGACCATCTTCAATTAGCCAGACTGTCTGGCTCCCTGTTGGTGTGCCTGCAAGGCAGAAGCTTGACATTACTTTTGTCTCTTTCCTTCCAAAATCATTTGAACCCTTTTCTAAACACTGAACATGTTACACAACCTAATGATTGTGCTTTCATCTCACGATAAAGGCTGTGATGCAGTGCACAGATGAAGGTTCTACTTGATAGAAGCAGAAATATGATTTGCCTGCATAACAAAGTAAGGCTTTCATGAAGATACAAAAGTTTGATCTGTCTTATATACAAACACGACATGAAAGAGACTCTCAGGGTTGTTCGTAAAAAAAAAAGGAGTGGGTTATGTGAGTGTGGTTTTGAGTTAACCTCCATATATTCATCAATCACACCGCACTTCAAATTGACGAAAAATAAACCAGCCAAATGGAGACAAAATATTCGACATGTTGTACAGGACAGGATAGCTTTGTGGACACGACTGTTGAGTCAACCATGTAAAAAGTAAATTAAAAGCTAAACTAATTGTTCTGTGATTCAGTTGGACAGAGAAGATTATTTTATTTGATAGAATAAATAAAAAGGAGTTTGCTTATCTCAATGGGGACCTATTCTGCTTTCCATGTTTTGAGAATGATCTACTGTGTTAGCATGTTAAACTTGTATTGATTATCATTGATATTTAGGATACATTCCACATGTATTTATACATGCTTTCTGTGCTGCTCTGTGTTCCTTTTTTTCCTGCACAGACATGATTCTGTCTTTGAGGGAAAGGGACAGATGCGAATCTGAGAATCTGACAATGAAGACAATGCAGGAAAAACAAATCTATTGACAAACTGTTGGGTCAAAAATGTTTAGTGTTTTGGTAGCAAAGGTTTTGAAATGTTGAAACAGCACCACGTTTTTTTCCTACATTATGATCTGAATGTAAACTGTCATTGAGGGTTTGTTGGGTTGAAAAATATTATATTAAACCATGCGCTCATGAACTATATACTGTATATTTCATCCAGGATTTAAGAGAAATGTGGTACACATACAGTATGTAAATGTAGTTGTCACAGCGCTTTTTAATTCCTCTACAAGGATTCATCAAGGTCCACTTATTTCCTAAGTAAAGTCACTTTGACTTTGCGCTAAGATCTCATATGCAGCATGTCACAACAATGTTACTGCTCAGCTGCTACAGAAGTCAGGCATGATAATCTTGTTAGCCTCTCTGACCTGATGGCTCGTCTCACTCAGGACTTTAAAACATGTTAATTCTCAGGCCATTTTCACCTTAGCCATGCAGAAAATGTCCCACTTCCTGGGATATATGCTCAATGACACAAATGAAAGGACTGAAACAAACTTAATTTTTAATATGTTGACAGTAAAGTTGTTTTCATCTTTTCCAAAAAAAGACATGAGCACTGTGAATGAGATTTTATGTATACATGTATGTACTGTATATATGTAAATACTGCAGTAAGAAGAACCCTTTTGTAAAGAAAAACTTTTTTAAACAGCAATTTTTACTTGTTTTTTTCTTTACTTTTGATCTGTCATATTCTAAGACAGGTTCAGTCAATATACATTTATTATACATGTATTTAATGTGTCTTGCAAGATACAAGAGGATTTCAAATGACTTGAGCTCAAGTTTTGAGAGAGGGAATTAAAGTGGTAAAGTAAAATTGTTCAAAAAAGAAGAGAAAAAAAATCATATTGCCGAAAGCTGTATGATAAGCTGTAGAAAATCTGAAATCAAACAAGTGCTCAAGTCAAACACAGCCTTAAAGATGAATCATTAATATTGAAATTTAAACTAGGGAGTTGAAAAGATAGAAGCAATGATATTGACTAACAGCGTGTTTATACAGTGTGTATTTTGCGGGGGGGAACCTCAGGGTATTCTACATGAAAATGGAGGGTATTAAAATAAATAATGTAATATAGTTCAATACTTTTTCTCTCATCTGATTTCCCGAGTGAGGATTTTGAATCTGAATGCCTTTGATATTATACCCAGTATCTGTGGTAAAGTCAAATCTATGTATTTTGCATTGGAGTTTGAGGGGAAAATTGTCCAATCACAGTTTGGTTCTACATAACCAGACAAAAAAAAACAAGAAGGCCTGCAGTCTTCCTAAAGCGAAGTTGTCACAGCACAGTGGTTAGAGGGGAAGATTTAAATGGCAATGAAAGAGAGTGTCATCATGGCAGCTTTGTTGGCACTGGCTTTTCCAAGGTAGCCCATTCGCTAAATGAACAACAAAAATAAGAAAATGAAGATTAACTTCAGAATAGGCTTGAAAGAAAAAAGAAAATATAAGAGAAACGGCATTTTAAGGCAAACATTTAGGACTCCTGTCTGTAGATGACTGGCTGAGCGTTGAAGTGTGTGCCAGCAGCTTCGTAACAGGGTGAGCATTAAGATGTTATTCTTCATGACCTATTTTTATTTTTCATTTTGACTTCAGAGTTTGTCGGATTTCAACTACAGTATGTAAACTAAATAGACTCAAGTTTTCTAAAGTCAACATTGAGTTGTTTTTTTGTTGGTCTAGCCTCATCTTTTAAGTGTGAGAACTAACAAAAAAAAAAAATGTTTTACCCTACTGTATATGAGTGCTGTTGGTGTTAACAAGTTCGCTTTTGAGAATATTCAGACAGTTATTAACTCACTTTTTAATGATTTTACGGAGCTGGAAACCATTGGGCGATAGAATGATTTTTTTGTTTTCAAAAAGGATGACGGAACAATTTACTGGTTGAAAGTTGTATGACAGCTTTGTAAATTTGAATTTCTGGGTGTATCCTCTGTCAGTTTTTTTAAATTTGAGGCAATATTTGTGTTACATGTGTTGTATCGAGTTCAAGATGCCAGTGGCTATAATACATTATCTTTATTTATGTTTTGTAATTGATAAGCTGCATAATTTAATCATAGAATCAACTTTATTGTTGGTGGTTTGGTAAAGGTTTCTAGGCCAGGACAATAAGTTATATCAAATTAGCTTGTGTTTTATTTGTCCTGATTTTTACAGAATACTTTAAAATGTATAAATTACCTGGTTGGCACTAACCCCTATGAAACTATGTGAATAGTTCTGTGTTTGCCTGAAATACACAAATTGATTACTCATCAACTGGTTTATCCACTGTTACTTTTATTTTATAGTATTGTTCATATATATATATATAAAAACCTTCTAACTTTGTACTTCTCTTAACATTTTAAATTTTACACTTTACACTGTTTTTAATCTAAAAGACGTATTTTAAAATGAATTAAATAGTTAAATGTTTCTAAATAGACTTAGTCATTAGAAAAAAACAAACTTTAATGGCAATCACTTTATTTAAACATTTGAGATTAGTTTATTTTTGTACTTTTACAAACAATTGTTTTTTGTTTGTGCTATTTTCTTGACTGATTGAAGACATATTGGGATTATTTTTGGTCCCCCCTAGCTATTCCTGTGTTGAGTTTATTCTTTTAAAATGTTTGTTCTAGTTTTTTGTTTATTATTATTGAAGTGGCGTTAACGACTTCTCCAACAGCTGACGCCTTTTGCCCTTTGATAGCAGTTGGAATTAGCCATTAATACAAAACACCATCGGCTGACAAGGTGTGTAGTGTTCAATCAGTCAAGGACATAAAAAACAAAACACTGTTACGGAAATAAAAGCTTGACAAAAGCCCTGTTGTTGAGTGACAAGGTAACAACAAGAGCTTCATTTTAATGTGAAAATCAATGGGCAGCCATTACAGAACTACCTTGGATTGTATGTTTGGCACTCAAGTATTGACACACACACACAAACGAGCTGCCTATTCAGATGTTTGGTCAAACATTTCCAGTCAATCATTTCAGCGTCAAGAAAATTCAGCGGAAATAACACAGCAATTAATTTTATTTTCAACAAAGCGTAAAAAGGATTGGATGTCAATATATCCTTGGAGATGTTTTCTGAAGACTATTGTTAAATTGAAAATAGCAAGTTACATACATAACCGTGTGTGTCTGAGTGAGTTATGATGAAGGCAGATATTTTCATTCTGATTTCAAACAAAATTGATCAAAATGATGTCTGTTCTTGTACGTATGTATATCATAAGTCATACGTGCACAGAGAACAGAATTGGGTTTTAATTTATCAAACTGGGTGTCGTTTCTTGCTTGATGTGCAACAATGTTTGATGTGACATATTTAACTCTTGCTGACATTTCAGACAAAAATGCGTTCTTTCTATTTAGACTGTAATTGCCATAAAGTGTATTTTAAAAATCCTCAACACAAGTTGTTAAAGGGAGACTTGTCACGAGTCGAACACGGCAGGAGACCCAGATGCGGAAGTGAATAATCCACGGACTAATCGCTCGGAACAAAAAGTCTTTTAATGTCCGAAAACGGTCGGAAGGGACCGGAACAAAAAAACAGGACAGGAGCTCGGGACGGAGGCAGGAACACGGCTGGAGATCGGGGTCTGGCACAGCAACTAAAACAAAAGGGAAAAAGACTCACGTGAGCAACTAAAAGCGCTGACAACGTCAGGGGTCTTCAATAAACAGATGGTTCAGATTATCAAGAGCGGAGCGAGATCGAGATGCCAACCTGGTCAGGAAACTAAATACTCTGGCGAGTTCTTCCGGTTAGAGACGCTCCACTTGAGTGGGAAGAACCCGCCATTCAATCATCCCCAGCCGCGCACCTGCCAGCGTCTGTCAAGACAAAACAGAGGAAACGAACCAAAAACGGAAACACACTTTCAAAATAAAACAGGAAGGAACATACACATGACAAGACAAATGTGAAAACCCAACTCTTCAGACTCGCTCATAGAGGAGGAAAACTGCAGTTCAATGCGCCAGAAAACCACAAACAATATGCAGGTCACCATTACCAGCAGTAGAATTTGTATGATATGACACAGCGGACTGGAACCAGCAAGTTCTTATAGTAACTGCTTTGCAGATTGTTTGCAGCCTGGTGTCTTTAAAGGGCAAGTAATGTGGAAACCCAACTCTCCTGAGTTACTCACATGTAAGAGTTGTTGAAGACTTCCTCTCCAAGATGCAATAAGTCCCTCATCTTGATGATGTTTCAAAGTAATTTATTTATAAACTTTTCCCCCTTCTGAAATCCCGCAGAACGAGAGGTTACGAAAGCAGAGTCCATTATGATGTAATAATGGGTTCGCCCCTCCTGCAGCAGCGAAGAACACCCTGCTTCTTTCTTTTATACTGGTCCCTTGGATGTGGACACTTCCTGGATTCATGACGCTGCGTGACAAACATTGATGTTCGACAAAGCACTGCAGATTGGGCTTGGTTATGGTACACAAGATTTTATCTTGAGAAAAACAAAGTGTTTTTAGTGGGCGAGTGAGAGTGCGAGTGAGAGTTTTGTACAAACAGACACATACTGATGAGTACACAAGATGTCAGAGATCAATTCAAAAATCACTTAAATAAATACCTTAATCGCCCTTCAATGTCTCCTTGTCTTAATAAAGTTTGTTTAACCATGTTTAAAAGTCCAAGGGAAGCTGATTAAACATACAAAAGTAATTTCCAAAACATTGAGCTCATTGCTCTGCCATGGTAGAAGTCCTTAGATTTAAGTCTTGTGTCGTTAAAATGAACTGTAACATCTAAATTCAGCGTTGTCAGGAGTCCTAGAGGCAACAAAGCATATTCTAAGCTTCGGTTTCCAACCTTCAGTACGCAACTATACTGTACTGTATCTATTGATCTCGCGGCATAGCTGTGGTTGAAAAGGTTTTCAAAACAGCAGGAAGCTCCAAAGAAACGCTTTGACAGGGGACACTTCAATTCTGCATCGCAATATCCTTTGGGGCTTTTAAGGTATTTCTAAGGTCGGGAAGAGTGGACTTAGAGGACCGACTTATAAAGCATACACAGCCTGTTTGAGATGACTGGAAAAAGTGTCAGAGATTCATAAACAAAAACATCTTGACGCATCTGAGTCACTGGGAATCTCTCCCAGGAGACACCTAAGGCGGTGTAAGATACTTTTAAAAGAGGAATGTTTGGCCCTTTATAAGTAGAAGAATTACAGATATTGAGAAGGAATGACGTGGATATGCAAGAAGTTTTCTCAGTTTTAAGTTTGCATTTTTCATCTTTCTATCATGTTGACAAAAGTTGTGGATGATGGTTCAGTAGGTTTTAAAAAATCCACCCAAAAAGTTTGGGAGAATGTTAATGGAAACCTCCAGGCTCTTATCAGAAACCCATTTCTATCTGTTCCTGTCCTCTTCCAAATTCCCTCACTAAGTCCTATGTGATTTTCAGGAGCGTCAAGCTGCTTTCAAGAAGTGTGCTGAATATAAAGCATCTTGTTTGCACCCCAGCATTGTCTGACCTCTGGGCTCCCATCGATCTTTAAACGGTCCCCAGTGAACAAGTGAACACAGGTCTACTCTGGAGAGGTGGAATAATAAATGAGCCAGACACTGTTTAGAGGATCGAGATATTGCTGCAGAAAACAGTCAATGACAGAAGTCTTTCCCCATCAGGTGGATTTTTAGGTAAGTACAGCTTTCTAGGAAACTGTGCATAAAAGGAGCAATACTCATTAAAATAGCAGATGTTCATGAAAATATTTATGCTTAATATTAAGTTCACTTTTTTGAGCATTTTCATCTATTTTATAGTTACATAGTCATAGAAAGCAATAGATCCAGGTTGTATCTTAACACTCTTGAATTCCTATTTTTGATTGACATGGCAGAAATACATAATTTGGCCTGTATCCACAATTGTTCGCATTTCCTCTCCCTTCCACTAACATAAATATATATGTGATAAAGCTCGAGAACCCTCGTGTGCGGCTCATAAATTGCTGAAGGCAGCATGATAAGATGTTCAAGGTTGACTGCTTCTGCAGAGACCAGGGAAGCTTTTATTTATTTAAATTGCATCAAGCAAGCAAACTTATTTATAGAAGGTGGGTGCATTCATTCCAACCAACTTGTGAACCAAAACAACATACAGACCTCTTGGAAAGCAACAGATCGCAAAAATGAGTCATTTACAAGTTCAATGGGATTCAAGGATTTTATTAGATTTGGTAAAAACCCTTTATTTATTTATTTATTTTTAAAGGAAAGCAGCAATTTATTCTTCGGGCTACTTCTACTGTTACACTGAGGGGTCTCCAATACAGATTTGCATTTTATTACAGAATTAAATTGATCTTGGTTTCCAGTTAGTCTTCCTGTAGCTTCAATATGCACTCGTTCCGTACTGTGATGGAAATAAATGGAACAGCCGTCTCCAAACCTCTGCTACAACTGATTGATGGTCACCAAGGCAAGACTGTCGAGTAAAGAAAACTGCTTAAAAAATGACTAGAGAGAACATCATGTTGATCAATGTGATCTTCTGCTGCTTTAACATACATTTTTGTTGTAAGCTAAAATCACGTTTTGTAAAAAATAATTTAGTGATTTAAATTGGTTCTCAATATAAATAAAATAAAAAGCAGTTTAAATTATGAATCCATATAAATTGTTACCTTTTTCCATCGTGGCTGTTTCTTAATTTCTTCACGACTCCCCTGTTAATACAGGAGGACATTTATATGTTTTTATTCACAACAATGTTTCTTTTGTCTCCCAGTACCCTGTCAAGATCAAGTAGTCTTTTGACTAGTGCACATAGATACTGTAATATCTGAACCTAAATCTTTACACTTTAAAATCAATTTTAAAATTCAAATATTAACCTTTTTCGATCCTTCAAATTCCCATCCGCCTTGGTATGTCGCTATGCTACCAGTACCTGCTGTCCCACTGAGCTCATGTGACTTTTGTGTGGACCCAAGCTGTCAGAAACAGCTTGCTCTACAAGTCAAATGGTCAATCCTAGAAGCTCTGGGACATGATGTCATTTTTCATCCCCGACGCCACACCACACCACAGACTGTCTCGTTCTAAACCTCAGGGCTTATCCGTGGTAATATCACAGATGATGAGACAGCCTGTGATAGGATTTCCATACTTTTATTTGGGTCATGAGTTCAGCCCTTGGTGTGTTGATAATATCAAAGTCCCTTCATCATCCCTAAGTTATTGTCTTCTCAATGCATTCTAGGATGTAGACAAGAAACATGAAATAATCTATATGCTGGCAAAAGTATTTACCATTCATCTCAGGTCACTTTATTGCCGTTCTTCATCTGTGCACCAATGTTTTATCAGCGTATACAACAAGGCATCTGGCTTCGTCCCGGCTTTGTCTTCCCCATCGATACCCATTTAAATGTACACACTTTGAGTTCTCTGATCATTTACATTTATATTGCAGTTATCTACATATATATAGAGTCTACAACTTTTTGAAAAAAAAACATTAAAAAAGGTGGCAGCAGAATTCTTATTATTTCATCAGTTAATGTGGCACCTCAGTGCAACATCAAGTAAACATAGATGCTGACAACTGCTGTATTGTTATTGGAAAAAACCCTGACAAAAGCAAATATATGCAGGCAGATTGTGTGATTTAAAAAAAAAATCAAAGAAAACGTAGCTACAGTTGTTTTGAATGATTTTTTTCTAACTTTTTTAAACAGAAAAATGTGTAAACATTTCTGTACATACGAAATAACAAAACACCTAATAAACAAAGTAGCAGAATAAAAAATAAAAAACAAAACAAAACCCTGTAGTTCGAATAAGGAGTAGAAAGAAGAAAAGTTGTTTTTTAAATTTCCTACAGCTTTTTAGTTATTCTTTTGTTTAACCAGATATCCATAAAAAGTAAATATATATATATATATATATATATATAAACACTTTAACATAATATAGTGTAATATATTAACATTAAAAAAATGTATCCCTTTTTTAAACAGATTTATATTTGTACTTTGTTTTAATTATGTCTCTCCACAGCTGGATATACAAATGATTTTCATATTTCAATGAGCCTGAGGCTTCTTAAAGGTTTTATATCCCCCTCCCTTTCAATGAACATTCCCTGTATGCTTTTTGGCAATTGATTATTTCTTGCTTTGTACATTATTTTATAGCTGTTTTAAATTTGACCAGATCTGTACATTTCACAGTCAACATGTGTGCTTTTATGAAAAGCGGGTTTGTGTGATTTTGTGAAGTTTTAAATTAAAGAGTATTATATTTGTGAATCAATGAAAATAAATTATAATTAAACTTTCACTCCAGTTTAAAAAGTGTTTCATGAAATGTATTTAGGATACTTATCATTTCTGATACAACATCTGGTGAAGTCCGAGTTAGTGATGCTGTCGATGAGGCTTCATGAAACAGCTAATGAGGTATAATTAAATGGTGTATTAAGTGGACACTGTATCATGATACTTTATCAACTGTTCCATGAGGCCTCATGGATGGATGGATAAACTTAATTGATCCCTATAGATCTCCTTTGTTAAATTGTTTTTCCAGCACACAGCAACACAGATGATATATTAATAAAACAACAACAAGAACAAAGCGCAATAAAAAAAAGTGCAAGATGACACAATCTAAATATAAAGATAAAGAATATAGATCAAAGAAAAAGGATACAAAGACTAATCTAGAACAGAACATCATGATACTTTTACTCCACTCCTGCCCCCAAATTCTTAATTAAACAATCTAATAGCACGAGGAATGAACGAGTCCCTGAGTCTATTAGTGTTGCATCTGGAGCATTCGTGGAGTATTACCAGACACATTTCTCTGACATTTTTATATATTATAGAAAAAAATTATGACTATCACTATAAACCATGTAATGTATTTCCCCAACCTGATATGCATTGTCTTAAGCTTTGATTTGAAATGTGTCTTTTGGCGAGGAAATTGTTTTTTAAATATTTATTCAGCCCTAAATCGTGTCATGTTGAGGATATCCATATATGTAGCAGCGCGGATTTGTAATATAATTACATTTAAAGCACTAATAACACATTTTAAGGAATATATTTGGCAGCCAGTTTAAAACATGAAATCATCTTCATTAGAGATCAATATTTATTTGTAGAATATGAAACCTACTGACCTTTTTACCTTTCCGATTTATTTAACCATTGCCGTGGTTTCCCAAGTGTTAGATCTTAAGTATCTGAAGGATAGCAACGCCTTAATTTATTGGCAAGCTGTCAACACATGCTGACTTGAGGGGGTGTCGGATGGCATATAGGAATGTAATCGGGCTGCTCTGATCTTCAACAACCGTTAATATATCTGTTGCTTTTCTTCCCAAAATGTCTGCACCAAAGGTCTTTTCCTCCAGAGTCCTTTTGGTGTCTTTCGACCCTTCTTCAAATCTCCTAAAGGTCCCCTGTTTCATGTTCTTCACTTATCTTTGGTGCTAAAGCGTTAGATTGTCATCTTAAATGTGCACAGGAAATTAAAAAGTGAGGCCTTGTTGGCGTGTTTGTGCCTCAAGGTGGGCTCACAGAATGCGAGGAGGGATTTTCATCGAGAGCCTTCACTGTGAGCAAATGTCCTTGTACCTGCCTTAACTATTCATGGAACTTGTTAGAGCAATACGCACACTTATTAAACCAAGTGTTTGCCAGTGACTCATTTTCATTCAAACTTTTATTTCCTCCTCGGCGGATTTTTCCTTCTCCTTCCTTCAATAAATCTGTCTTTGACCCTATTTCCTTCCCCCCTTTTACTCTGCTTTGAACAATCAACTTTTCATTAATTCTGTTTTAAATGGGCATAAGGTAGTCTTTATGTGAGATGTCTGTTCCGAACGTGTGCAATAAAAGCTAGAAAAGCCCTCAGCCAGTGCACACAACATTCAAGCATTTAAATTGAACAAGTTTTATCTATATAGCTTATTACCTTTTAGCATTTAAAATGGCATTTAATACGAATTAAAAAGTCACATGAGCTCAGTGGGACAGCAGGTACTGGTAGCATAGCGACATACCAAGGCGGATGGGAATTTGAAGGATAGAAAAAGGTTAATATTTGAATTTTAAAATTGATTTTAAAAGTGTAAAGATTTAGGTTCAGATATTACAGTATCTATGTGCACTAGTCAAAAGACTACTTGAGCGGCTCTTAATTCTTGGAAAGATTATTGGAATCTGTGCATACATTTTCAATAACATCAGGGTAAGGGTATCATTATTTGTAATGGAATGCCAATAATATTAATGTTGACACCAAACACTCGGCTGTCTGCTGTCCACATCCTTCAACGAATCAATTACGAATACATATTAAATCATATATCGAAGTGTTCCAAACGAAAGTGACATTAAATATATTCAAATGAGCTGTTTGTGGCACGATTGATGTCTCAAAGGAAAAGGCAAAAAAAAAAAATGGGAATTATGCACACAGGCTCCCCCACAGGCAAGTTGCCTCTCGTCCTCCCTCTGCAATGCATGATAACCACAAATCACTCTGCTTCTATGGTGACTCCAGACTTGGGCCAAATGAGACCAAAGGCTCTGGGTAATGATCACGCTTGAACCCCACAGGCAAATGGCTCTTCTCTTGCTTTGAATAGAAAATCCTGTCAGCAGCCCTTCACATTATAAAAGAGAAGCCTTCAAGAACGAGAGGAGGAGGAATTGGCAGAAGTTGTGGTGGTTCTAATGAAAAGCATGGATTATTTATTTGCTTCGTGGTGGCATTTTGCATGTTTTGCCAAGCAGCTGCTGTGGGCTGAGCAACGCCGGAGTCTGGCTGATTGCCGTACACTGGCAGTATTGTGGACACATATGTTGTCTTCTGCTCACAGATGCTTTCGCTGCCACATGCCAGTGTTTCCCAGAGAGCTGCATTTTTGCCCATGTGGAAAATCCTTTAGTGTCTGCGTGTATTTTACAGGCACTGGTCCATTTAACAACTATTATTGTTGTCAGCAGTCTGCACTTAACCCTGAAGCACCAGTTTAATTTACAACCATCTCAAGGCCATAAGAGACAAAAATGTCTACTTAGCTAAGAGTGTTTGGAAAACATTTGGAAAATATCTTTTAAAGATTTACCTCAATGTCCAGAATTAATAAACCATTTATTTCCAATTAACCCGTCAATTTCATTAGTGTTACCTGCCGTCACAGAGGTTTTAGTTATTTTATTGGATTGAATATGACCACATTATTATTATTATTATCGTATTTGTTGTTTTTGTTAGGTATTTCATTTTGTATTTTTTATTTATTTTTCTTTTGTGGAATGGCTACATTTTATTGTTAGGGATTGTGTAGCGATGTGTAGGGTGTGTGTGTGTGTCCACCTGATATCAATGTCTTATCACCTCCCAAAAGAGAGAGCTCAACAAAACTCGTTGAAAATTAGCACGCAGAATACTGAACTCTCTGAATGTTTTTAGGGAGGATATATTGGTAAGACACTATATCGCTGTATTGACATAGCTTGTTGTTTTTTAACGATACTGTATCTATATTGGAAAGATACTTATTTTTTGGTTTCAAGTTCAATTATCTGTGTTTAAATAAAAATATAAAAGCTTTTATTCACAACTAACTTTCAGATATAAACTCAGTTTGTTAATTTTGTGTTGCAATAAAACTTTTATCAGATATATGGTGGCAGTCCTGTAAGAGTCTTCCAATGTCTAAGAACTAGAGGATACAGTCCAGCAGCCTTTGAAGCTGATGTCTGGACATATTTTGGTTTCAGAACAAATGAAAGCAGTAACGACTTTGTCAAGAGTCATGTGTGTTGTAAATTATGTAATGCCAAAGAAAAGTACTCGACAATACAACGGATATATCCTACAGTTCTACAATATATTGTCATATATTGCAATATATTGTATCGTCCCTGTATCGTATTATGTATTGCCAGATTATTGCCATTACACAAACCTAGTAATGCCCATAACCTGGCATGAATTTCTTTTTTGGTTTTGTATATACCCCTGGAAGTTTCATCAGCCTATCACCACCAGTATAAGCAAAAGAGAGAAAACGTATGCATGAGTAATAGATACCATTAGTTACAAAAATCATTAACATTGAGAATATTGTAATAATAGAATAACAATAATAGAACTGGTTGTCATGATTTAGCCTACTATATGAGAAGAGAAGGACAAATAGGAAAACATGTTATTTCAAATAACACAAGCTTGTATTTGTCCTGCTCTCGGATATGGCAATGTCATTCATATTTCACATTTAATTGGTATGAAAAACACACACATGGGCAAATGTGCTGTGCAAAACTTTATGCATTCCCACACACTTTCCCTTCTTAAATAAAAAATAAAGACAGTAGATCGAGGGCTGCACATTTTATATTCAGACTGATCTCCAGGAGTTGGACCCCATCAAGAGAAAGCACAATGGCAGTTGTGGTAAACCTCCCTTGAGGCTTTGTTGGAGGGAGGGCTCAGCAACACACCTCATAGAATATATCTAGGTGGAAGGAAAGAAAACCGAGTATTTCAAGTTGCTGAGGAAGCAGAAAAAGTAAACTGTTTTGTGGGTCTGAGTAGGCAGGGCGATATTAAGGTAGCTAACAACATAGGGTGTAACAAATTATCTTGCACTTTTATCGTTCATTACAGTTTCAGGTAAATATTTCCCCAATTTCTTCTACTGTTTTTTAACACCCTATTCATGTTGTATACCTTACAGTACCCCAACCTGTGTAACACCTTTTTTTATCTACAAAGCATGTTTTTTTGTTCTATCCTTTTTAGAACTGCTGCCTATTTAAAAGACCCATGAAAATGAGATAGTTCTGCACCATCTGTACGATTTGGTTGAAGGGCCAAGTCATGAATTACAGGAAATAAAGGAAGGGATGGGGAGTTTTAAAAGTGCTAGTGCAATGGCTTTTGGCCCAAACGCGTCTATTACTCTGCAGATACATCGTAGAAAAGTTCATGAAATGAGTGAGAATATATTAAATATTTAATCCTATTGCTTACGTTTGTCCCTCAAACACGACATCAAAATGAAGAGAGATAACATTAATGTAATTGCTAGAAGATGTCAATAATTTCTTGAAAAATAACTTTTTCTAGTCTTGGGTAAATTAGAAAAGAAAGAACCCCAAAGTTTCAAATATGAAGTGTTGTTGAGTTTTTTTTTTAATCAATGTTAATTTAAATTTACATAACCTCAACATTTCCTCTTCATTTTGAAACTTGTTGATCTTAAACTGCTTTTGCAACCCATTCGTATTTTTATTTACATCAGATACACGTAAGAATATTCAAGATAAATGTTTTACCAGGATAACGACAATAACCAGAAGCCATACAAACCAGCAAAGTACCTCGATACGTCTCAACCATATCTTAAAACAGCCTGCTATATTTGTAAAAATCGATCCAAGTGAAGGGATTTACCAAGTAAAATGGATTTCAAATGAACATTTGTCGTTTCAAAAATTGAAAGCACTGGAGGCAGACGGGGCCATTTTGAAATGAAACAGCAAATCCTCAGACACAGGGAGGAGAAGGATTTAAAATAGATGCTGGCGGGTTAAACCGCGAGGCACCTTAATAGATAGGCACTGCCGAAGACATGATCTGTTTTTAAATGATTTTGCCATTTGCTAAAACCTTACCACCCGTGCCTGTATGGCGGCTTAAATGTTGTAATTAGTCGCTGGTTTGTTAAAATATATCTCAGCAAGCTGAGGCTTACAGTGTTTTTTTTTGTTTTTTCTACACCAATGGTAGGATTATCAGGACATGAAAGGCCTCTATTTCTGATTAGACCTCATCGATTAAGGCTGAGGATGTTAATAAAGCTGGCTTTTATCTATCGCTTCCCCATTGTCTGCGGATCTAAGATTATGTCTTTATTTTCATGAATCTACGTGGTGAATGAAGTGCAACAACTATGAATGAATGAGTGCAGACAGAAGTTAAGAATTGTGGATGTTTATGGAGGATTTTAATTGTATACTTTGTTTAGTATACTTTAGTAACTTTAGTTAACCAGCAATTATATACTGTATTTAGGGGGGAAAAGCTACATCAGTAAACTTGATTAACAATTTGATTTTTTAAAGGTCAATTTTAAACTTAAGACCTTATTTGAAAAATCAATAGACTTTTGATTTGGATAAATAATTCCTCTTGTTTTAAGATAAGATATGAGAGGAAATTACTTCATCAATACAATAAATTCTCATGTCACAAAGCAATTAAAGATATTGTAAGCAATATTATATAGTAACGAATAATTTCCTTTAAAGAAAATATCTGCACTGGCAAAATGTTTTCAGATTTTGTTTGTTTCACTAATTTGGCTTTTCACTATTCCAAATTATTATTATTAACTATTATATTTTACCTTTAGGAACATTTAGGACATAATATGCACCACAAAAAGTAAAAACATCTGTCATTACACCTCTGTGCAAATTGTCAATAAGACTTCCGTGAACCAGTGAATGGAAACCGCCCTTCTTTTCAGTTTCACTTCATCCATCGATCAACCTTGACAAAGCCTTCAAGTCTCAGACACATATCACTTTTGAGAGCTGAATCAATAACTGAATTACTTATATGAAACCACACCACTAGAAATGATGAGGGCTTTCTCACAGCTGCGGAGCAACCACTCAACATTTTTAATCTTTTCAGTCTGCCATGGATCAGTCATCCTGAGAAAGAGGTGATAACATAGACGCGTTTTAATTAGCAGCAGAAGCCGCATAAGTCCGTTAGTGTGTTGTTGCTGTTTTGGTCCGGGATTTTCACAAGCGTTTGAAAAACAAGTTTTGAAATTTTGGGTTTGTAATCTACAGCATGATTGTCCAGCACTAATTCTTCACAGAGAGACAGTATACAGTTTTCACCCTTTCTTTATTTCATGATCCCGAAATGTTGTAAGGTTATACACGATCGATTTGAAGAACTGTCCAACCAGCTGAAAAAAGATCCAAGGTAGCCCAAGACTGCCTTTGAATTTAGGAGTGAAACAGTTCCCATGGAATAGCTTTGACTCGTATTGTTCCGGCAATGAAGGCAACTATGGATATAAAAGCATGTGCAGTTGAGCTGAGCAGAAGTTCTGTACTCTGGAAATGTATTTTGCCCTGTTACGTCTACATCAACAGAAGTTTAATTGTAATTAAATGTATTTCTTAATAGAATTGTTAAACATGTGCTCTAAATGAGTGTCCTTGCACAATTTTTCAGGAATTATTCAAAATGATTGTGAAACCGACTCTCTTACTCTTTCACTTATTTGAAGTTCTTGCCCTACTTACTTTTAGCAATTCTGCAATTCAATAAGGGTTGTGACCATGTGTTTTTATCTTTCATGTTATACAAACCTCTTTTCATACCATTTATATTTCCTAATTCAATCATTTATACTGATGTCATCATTTGGGAGTTTTCAAGGATTAACTATTGTCTCTTGTCCTAGTGAAGCTTTTCTGTGGAGGTCTTACCACAAAATTGAATTATCTTTAGAAAGAAAAACATTAGATAAAGGTGGTTATTAAATATTTGAAAGGTTGATTTGGCAGCACTGCACCAAAAGAGCTTAAAACCGCAGCTCTCTAAAGGAAACCACTACAAAGGAGAAAAAGAACACTCTTTAACCCTTTATTTATATTGACACTATTGATGTTGATCTACAGCCTGATGTTCAAACTAAACTCCTTTCATTTCCTTGAACAACACGCAAATAAATGGTTATATTTCAACCAATTTTTCTATTTCTAAACCCAACCATTTGAACGGAAACTTTTATAAATATAGGGAAATTTGTTCGGATTGAAGATCTGGCAAACAATCTTAATGCTGAGGAGTAAAAGTAAAAGCAACACTTTATTGTCTTCCTTGAGGGTAATTCTTTACCCTCAGACCTCAGTGGGAAATGAAAAAGTTTGTCGAAAACACAAGATAAACACAATGAGATCTTGAAATGTATTATGGTAAGTAATATGATTATGGTTCCACCCACATTCTGACCCTGATCGGACCTCTTTACTGGAGACTACGAAGCCCACACAGTGTTTCGTTTTAATTTGTAAAACCTAAAAATGATCATGTCATACATTCATGAAGATTAGCATCCAAAATTGTATTATGATCAGGATAATATCTCAGACCACTAACTTAAGGTAGAAAAATGCAATTATCCGATGAACTTAAAACTTGACCAAGCTACAATACTGATACAATACAACATTTATACAATTCTGTGTATGCTGAAGATGTAGGCGGACACTCTCTTTTCTGGTATGTTCCTTCGCTGGCATTTATTTTACAGGCTGGATTATGACTCACACACTCCTATAGTTTCCCGATGTTCACTGACCAATTTTAAGCCTGAATTACGCCTCGCTTTCTCAGGAGGAACTACAGTCACCTGGCTAAACCTCTTTGCTATCAGCAACCTCTCATGATTTCAATAGCAGCATCGGTTAAGACATATGAGCAAAGAAATGAGTCCGTACCATAATGGTCGTGGCAGGTCTCAACACGCCCACTGGGAACTGAGAACAGTAAAGGCTGACTCAAAAAGCATGTTCTGTCAAGTCAATTTATAATCCAGTAGCTGCGGATACTATAGATAGGAGAGAAGCCAAATTCTTGCAGTGAAGGTGTCAGGGTTTGCAGGTATTTTATCATCATGTTGCTGGTCAAGACATGTAGTGTTAACTGTCAAAACCAAACGTGATTTCATTGAGACTGAGTGTGACTTTATTTGAATGAATTATGACTACACGATTCTGCTAAAATGTGCAGTGTAATGATCTTGTAGTAAAAGTAGAGATAACAAAATATAATGCGGTGTAGGGGCCCTCCTGGAACATGCACAAAAAAGTTAATCCAGGGCTCCTGTAATTGTGTAGCACAAGAAAACTTTGGCTCTTTTTAACCAAGTTGGTTAGTGTGAACAACAACTATCAGTATTTGCCAAGTTCAACTATGCTGGTGATATTTTGCATTTATAGTATGTTTTAATACTTTTATAAAGTTGCAAATGCTAAATGCTTTGTAGGAATATGTCTGGTACATTTAATCACGTAGATCAACAACATATCAGAGCCAGCAGCGTGCCGTCGTTTCTTCATTTCTTTGGAAATGCTGTAAGCAATTTATAAATTACATCCCAGTGTCATATTGTTAAGTTCGGCCATTTTACACAATTATGTGACTGGACCGGCAAAAGTAGCGATAAAATAAGCGCAAAAAAACTCCAGGCTATAACGATAATTAACTAATAAGAACATATTTACAATTAGTGTAAACACATTAAGTTCTGACATTTAACACAAATATACCAGCAAACATTGCAATGAAATGCCTGCAAACCCCGTGTTCTCAGCTGAAAATGTAGGCAAGATGCCAAACAAACGAAAGACGCAAGTCATCATAGACTTTGGATTGGAGGCATCTCTAGATCACTCACCATTTTACTGGCACTTGCCGAAGGGGTGTTGTTCCATCACTCCACCCCTTTCAGAGATGCATGGCAGCTGCCAGTGCCGGTAGTTAGGCTCGGCCCTCCCTCTCGGTTCAAATATCCTAACCGTGGTCTGGTTGTAGCCAATTTCAACAATGTTTAGCAGAGATTATTTTCATTGTAAACATTAATTTATCAAGCATATTTTATATCTAAATTTCTATGACCTAAATCATTGTTTAATATTTCTCTGAAAGTTAAACCAGCAGAAAGAAATTACAAACTTCATTTAGGATAAGATTTTTTCCAGCAATTTCACCATTTTATTTAATTTCATTAATACACAATACATTTATTTTCAAAGTGAGAGCATTTGTTTTCTTTTTTGGGGGTATTATTTCTTAACCACAAGTTGTTGTTTTTTCTGTATAAAAAGGTCTGGTGTCTTACATTTTTCTACAAGATTACAGAAACATCACAAAGAGGATTTGAATCTTTCTGCCATTTAAAATTCACTTGGAGGCTCTTCATTAGTTCCACTTGCCTTGGCAAACAGCTCGCCCCTACAAACCTCACATGAGCAGGGCTGTTGCCCAATAAATACAGCATGCAGTCGCAGAAGCGCTTCGGCGGCTTTCACCACGACCAAGCCAGATGTCTCTCTTTGCCTTTGAAATAATTTCTGGTGACACAACATTTGAGTTTCATCCAACTGTCGTAACTGTTAGAGATGCTATAATGACAAGAGGGGAGAAAAGCTTGGTGCAAAATGAAGTGGGCGTACATCAGCAGGTGAGGTCAAAGAACATAAGACTAGACTTCACCAGGAAGGACGTCCAGGAAGTAAAGGTGACAGCAGATGTTTCACAAACACAACAGAAAGTAGCAGAACTCACATAGAGTTACAGAAGAAAGACTTAACTTTTAAACCTTCAACAAAACATTTAAATCAAGGCAAAATGAAGAGTTTTAATCATGTGGAATCCAAGTGTGAAACTCTTACACTGATGTTGAAGGAAAATTTATTATACAACCAATTTTGAAGAATCTGTAAATGAGTATTCCTCATTTTAATACGACCCATCAGAGTTGGTAATTAATCACACTTGATCTTGGTGTTGATGAGATGCTGAGGGGAAGAGTTTATCCTTCGAAATCCATCCTGATCCATCTGTCCAGCCTCCCCTTTTTGATCACTCTAATTCGCCATAAGCCTTTCAATGGGACTCAAGTCTGATCCAGCAGATTTCTCAGTTTTAACTTCATAATCATCTTCATCTTCCAGATGTTTGGCTTTCGATACTGGCCATAGGAAACCTTTCAAAAAGTGGCTTGATCGACCATATGCAGGTTTCAAAGGATTTTATGGCACCAATAACACAAGCACTTTTTAACAAGTTCAAGTTGTTTTATCGTCAAATAAACATGTATCAAGACATACAGCATAGATGAAATTGTCGTCCTCTCAGACCCACGATGCAAAACATGAAGACGGTTGAAAAGTAAATAAGACATTCAAGAGAATTAAATAATATAAATAAATAAAAATAAATAATCAACTAATGAAATGAATAATAAACAATACTTAAATAATAAACTAATAATATAATAATAACGAATATCAACAAAACAAAGAAAACAATATTTCATATACAAAGTGATACTTGTATGAGATAGCAAGGAAGTCTTTGCCCACTTTCTGATTGGTCTTTTTCAATTTTGGCTATAAGGAATGCTATTTTCGGCAATTCTAAGAACTATATTTAGATGGAGGACAATGACCGTCACTGGAATTTAAAGTCTTTGCCCGGACATGTTGTTAGAAGGCATCATCATGTTCTATAACCTGGAGAAAGTAAAGATGATCATGGTAAAGACCAACATTTATACACTATTGAAATGTAACTACAAGTAGGCCTGCATAGAAGTGGTTGTTTACAAAAACAAAGCTAGGGTAAAGTGGAGAAATTCAGGACCTTTCTCCTTCAGGCAGAAAGAATTGCCCACATAAATCACCTTTTAATGCTTTGGAGCTCCAGACATTGCTTCAAATAGCTTTGGCATTCAATGTCACATCAGTGACACTGTCCGCTTCTTTGCTTCCCAGTGACAGGGGAGCCAAACACCTTTGCCCCCGGAGCTTTCAAGCAAAGTTGATGGTCAACCTTTCCTCGGAAGGAAAACCGTTCGGGTCCACTGTACAGCAACTATGAGGAATTTAAATGCATTCTACAACTTGTTCGAGAACCAAAGTGTAAAACTCTCAACAAAGTTCACGGCAGGATGACAAATGGCATATGTAAGTATAAGTATAAGTAATTTATATTTGTAGAGCACTTTTCCAGACCAGAATCACAAAGCACTTAAACAATCAAAACAATATTCAATAAAATATATACTTAAAGGGTCAAGATAACACCAAGACAAACACAGGAGTCTCAGAAAATCAGGGAAAAGTCTGCACAAACAAAAATGTCTGAAGATGTTTCTTGAAGGAGTCAGTAGATCCTCAAACACAGCGGGAGAGGAAGATCGTTCTAAAGCTTAGGAGCAACGGTCTGGAAGTATTTCTCTCCTCTGGTCCAGAACAGACCTCAGAGCCCGAGCTGGGGTGTACTCCTGGATCAGATCACTCATGTAAGGAGGAGCTTGACCATGAATAGATCTGAAAGTAAGAGCCAGAATTTTAAAGTTGATCCTGAAAGAACCTGGCAGCCAGTGAAGAGTTTTACGGATCAGAGAAATGTGAGTTCTTCTACTAGAGCTGGTCACAATTCTCGCTGCAGAGATTTGTATCAACTGCAGGCGAGACAGCTTCTTCTTGTTACGACATTAAAAGAAAAATGTAAACTATAGTCAAGACTTGAAGACACAAACGCATGGATTATAATCTCCAGATCATGTTGTGACAACATTTCCTAAATTTAAAGATTTTTCTCCACCTAGATGTCTCCTTTTTTTGCCTGGTAAAACATGAATACGAAAATGACTTCCATTAAAAGCGGTCACAGTTTTCAGTGGCTGGTGTTGAACATTGCATCAACTTTTCTGACGACATAATGACGAAACTGCATACGTTCACTGAATCACATTATTGTTGGTTTCGCTTTGACTTTGGTCTTTCTTTCCATTGATGTAACAACAGCTACTTTATCGGTACAACACGATGCCCTGAAATATTATTTTTGAACTAAATAGAACATTAATCAATTGGCCATTTTCTTTGTCTTAAGCGCCACCTGTTGATTGTTGATGGATCATCCAGCTGTCAAATTAAATGACTGTGAAGATCACTAGATTAATTTAATGAAATATTCTAATTTCATCGACCGAAATTCACGACAGCCAATTAGGAATTACCCGTTACTACCGATTACCAGACAAACAATTTGGACCTGTGGCCATCCAATTATAACTCTAGTCCATCACGTTAAGTTAGTAAATTTAGACTTTTATGTGTTTTGGTGGTGAAGTTACGAAGTTATGAGTAATTTAAGGATACACTGCACAAACTTTTTTAAATCACAGATTTCCTTACTTAACGATTCTATCGATGTGCAACGTGACACTGACAAAAAAAAGGTCAGTTCTTTTATGGATTAAAATTGGTTCTATTTTCCCGGTGGAAAAAATAAGTGGCTCCAGGGTGAGTGTAGATCTACACTTGATTAAAAAAATCTTCATTTATCTATCAAGGAGACTTATTTCGGCATTGAGGAGTTACTTGAGTGGGTCGGGCTTCTTTACCTTAACCTGTCTTTCATGTCTCTCATTGGCTGTTTCCTCTTTCTTTAACCTGGCGCCTCCATCTTCAACATTTATCAAAGCTCCAAACGAAACACATTTGCTGAATAGAATTTGATACAACTTTTGTTTCTATTGAGGAAATCAAGATCCATAAGTGAGAAGAAAGCATCTTGGTAAGTTTATAATAATGTTACTTATCTATTATATATTATAATTATAATTATAATTATATTATACAAAATGATTGGAATAAACTGGAGGTTTTTAGTATCAGAAGTCAATTGAATGCAGGAAATACAAACCCACTCCCAAAATCGAGCAGCAGGAGTGAGACTTTACTGTCCTGAAGTCTCAAATATAACTCTAAATGTATTAGATCTATTTTTTAGATGTATTTTTGCCCTTTCACATCTTCACCTACAGCCATGAACTCTTCTGCAGCACCAAAATAACAGGATCAAGAGGCTTTAATGGGGTTTTCTAAAAAGAGAGTTTTACGACCAGAGACTGTGTAGAGTAGAGCTGCTACTTAGATGTGTGTAATGTATTCAATGGTGCAGGTTAAGAGATGTCATATCAATGTCTGAGGCTCCCCCTTATTTGGAGGTCGACTCAGACTTGATTCATTAAATGAGATGATATTCTGAAGGTGTCTCACAGTCAAAGATTTTTGATGCCAATACAAGGTCACATGATATGTTGTAACATTATTGCATTTTAGCAAAATGTTTTTAGTTTTAACAAACACTGCTAGCTACCAGTTTAACTGTTGTAAGCTATTTGTTTTTGTTGCCATTGGATATTATCCAATTGAACAGGGTCGATCTCAAATAATGTTTTAACAGTCATTCATTTGGGATTCACCAAGTACTGTCCTTTTTTCTATATTAATTTGAAAAAAAAGGAGCCATGCAGTACTAAGAAGCTCAAACCAAAGTTAACATTTAGAATCCAGGCAGAATTTTAAAACTTTTTTTTCATTACCACAAACCATTACCTTTAATCGCTACTGAATATGCATGATTCAATTACGAAAGTATCTTCATTACGTAAGTAAGTAAGTATATGATAAAGACCAGCAAATCAATGTTACCGTCCATCATATGTATTTAAAAAATGTATTTTTTTTTTTAAATAATTTGTTAATAATAATGTTAACACAAAAAAAAAGCCTGGAAACAATTGTTTTATCACTTGTGTTGCTTTTGGGTCAAGGTGTACTTCTGGCTTGCAGAAGCAGTTGCGGAGGTTGTTCATCTTGATCCAAAAGCAACACAAGGGATAAAACTATGACATTTATTTTCGGGTCACCTTGACCCTGAAATAACACAAGGGTCAATTGATATCAAGTTTAAGTATTGATGATGTGGTTTTTTTTGTAGATTTCCAATTTTTTTGTCAGAAATATGTTGGCCCTTTGCCGTTTTTGGCGGATTTTGAAAAACCAAAAAAGGAAAATATGACATAATAATAAAATATTGACTGTTCTGTAATTAGTTCCATTTATACATTTCGAGTTTGAAGCCCAATGATAAGGTCACCAGGCCTGTCACAGGATAAACAGTAGTGATGCATTGATGAGGCCTCATGAAACAGCCGATGAGGTTCACAATACAGTGGTTTTCATCTTGAAAAGGCCACTAGATGGCACTGCTTTTTAATAATTGGCTCTGATGTACTTATTCAATGAGGCCTCATCAAGCCATCACTGGTAAACAACCTATAAACTTGTATGGCATAAATCACAAGGTGTATCGTTTCCATTGCAAATATATTTACAACATGTTTTTGTGTTATTATTTCAATATAAAATGTTCCTGACTGGATTTAAAAAAAGGGATTAGGATACTTGCTCGGAAGTCTGACAATATTCCCGGAGGGCTATTTGAAATCAAACAAAATGAACAAGTACTCTCCTCTTGAGAACCGAATATTGACCAATTCCACAATTGAAAACAGATCCACACACGAGGGAGGATGTGTGCCACAGGTGCAGCACAAGAGCCATGATGCATCCAGAGACACACACACCATCTTCCAGCCACTCTCAGATCCTGAAGTGGCCTGGAGAGCAATCCAGGCTCAGGATGAGAGGCTGACAGGCCAGATTGACCTTGTCTGGAATAACAGGTTGGGCAGGATAGATGGCAGAAAGGTGAACATCGCTCTCTAAGGCTTTGGCAGATATAGGAGTGATGACTTCCTCCCACACTGTCTCCGGTGCAGCAAGTGGCTGTTGTGAGGCTTTAACCATGCTCATTCAAGAGAGTCAGAGAGGTGTTTGCTACCAAACGCAGCAGGATCATATATCAGATTGATGTCATTCTTTGACCCGAGGGCGGAGAACCCAGTGATATCAGACGGAAAGGTTACAAGCTTAGTTTCAGTAGAAGCTCTAGACTTGAGCAGTTATTATCACCGACTGAAATAGATAATCTTTACGGAAGTCCTTACTACTTTTCTGTAATGATCATACTTTCTATAAACCTGCAGGCAGCGCGACATCATTAACCACATTTTTATGTTATTTTAAGAAAACCACTGCCATACTGCATCAGCTCATACCTCAGCCAAGGAGCTCCCCTGCCATCTTTTTGACACATGGAGTATATCAAAGGATCTAGTTTTTGTTAGCTCACGTCAAAACAAAGTAGAATTATGACTTAGTAATCCTCATAGAAGATGCCATTAGAATTGTCTGACAACTTTTATTTGATTTTATTTTTTCCCCCCTTTTCTGTTCATCATTTTGGCGAGCAAAACAAATTGAGTGAATATTAAGATAAAATAAAGAAAATAGTCTCAGATTTTTGGGAATAAAAGGTGAAAGAATGTAAAAAAAAGTTTATTTAATACATTCATTAGATGAATAAACTCGTTATCTAATTCCTTTTTTTTTTGCTACCAACATTTTTTTTAAAATCTTATTTCAGTTCTTTATCCTTTTCTTTTGGCTTGACGGTCCTTCACAACAGTCAAATAATATAATATGAGCCCTGAGGAAATTGAATTGCCCACCTCTGGTTTAGTTCTTCGGATAGGGTATGAGAGGTGCAGCAGCAGTTAGAAACCATACAAGTTAATGATAAAAACCTTCCTAAATTACCAGCGACACCACCAAAATTTGATCATGCAGTCAATGTCATATTACCAACATTTACGAATACATATAAATACAATGTGTTTAGGACATTTATTATCCTAAAGGCCCACATATGCTGTGACTGTGTGACGGGCCGTCAAACAAAACAAAACAAAATTCACATGATGATGCCAAAAACCTGTGGGGAATTTGGGAGTTAAAAAAACGGTGTCTTACGTGGCTAAAATTGTAATTTGATTTTTAATTAATTAATTAATATGTAATATAGCATGAAAATACTTAGAATTAAGAAAACTGCAAAATAAAAGCACTAGACATCAAATTGGTAAAAAATGTAGTCCTACAAACAACAAAGATTATAGGGTTGTTTTTAGAAATGGAAGTAGTAATGAATAACAGAAATGTTAAGGTTTTCTGCTTGGTTAGTCTTCGAGTTTATTCAGACCTTAGTTGGGCTGACAAATACAGTCATATTTGGCGCTAAGGATGCGATTGTCCCTTGTCTGAAGTGAGACAGACAGTCACCAGTTAAATTTTTGTAGTTTTTGTTAAAATGTTCTTTTCATAAAGAGGCGTTTGACATTTCAAGAGAACACAAACAAGATCCTGGACTTTATAGATGTATTGTTTCTTCTTTTTAATGTTACTCCACTGATTTACTTTAGTGACTGATTCAAGTGAGATTATTTAGACTCAGATGAGTCAGAGGATCATTTCAGGCTAACTTTTACTTGGGATAAGAAATATATCCCATTATAAGGTCTCACATATTCTTCTGATTTCAACAATCAACTCTAAGTAAAGTGAAAAAAGAGGCTGAAGTCGCACATCTGATGCCTCACATACGCCTCAGCTGGCGTTTTAGTTATTCACTGAACCACAATGCTGAAGTGAGAGGACAGATCTGTATCACAAAATTCAATTACACTAAGAGGGAAAGGAGATTTGGAGTAGATGTTGAAAAACAGCAGATAAAGAGTGTCCGTTGATAATAGCTGATAATATTTGTGTGCAGTTAGCACACACTTGGGAATCTGTGTATCCTGTATCATTTATCTACCTTGTTGCACCATAAAACCCACAGAAAAAAGGTTTGAAATTCAAAAACCCAAACAGAAGCGACTTTGGCATGTGGTGATTTTATAATCTGTCATGAATTAAAATTAGCTTTAAGTATCATTAGGAATAAATAACAATGAATAATGACATGGAAGAGAACAGGACTTGAACTGGGTAACTGAGCTTAAAATATATTATTAAAATGTAAAAGATTATACAGTTCCTTACTCGTTACTTCAAGACTTTCTGAAATAATGTGTACAGGCGCCTTTTGCAGATCTGGACTGTAAGACAAACACAACCAATCGACTGAATTTGTGACTATTTACGGTAGTCCGTCCATCCATCCATTCATCTATCTATCTATCTATCTATCTATCTATCTATCTATCTATCTATCTATCTATCTATCTATCTATCTATCTATCTATCTATCTATCTATCTATCTATCTATCTATCTATCTATCTATCTATCTATCTATCTATCTATCTATCTATCTATCTATCTATCTATCTATCTATCTATCTATCTATCTATCTATCTATCTATCTATCTATCTATCTATCTATCTATCTATCTATCTATCTATATATCTATCTTTCTATCTATCTATCTATCTATCTATCTATCTATCTATCTATCTATGTCATTTTATTCAGAGTAGGTAGCAACCTTTGTTTAAAATGTGAGTGAAAGGTTCAGTGGAATGGTTAAAGCTAGAGACCTCCATCTATTGGGCTCTAAAAATAAGGACACAGCTTCATGAAGCTTCATCAATACATAACCACTTACCCCCTCCGTAAAAGATCAGTGGCTACTGAGCGTTTGCTTTGAACCGCTATCAACAACAATTTTAGACAAAGGGCGCCACCTACCGGGCTTTGATAATTGGGACGTCGCTTCATGAATCTTCATTAGAACAAAAATGGATTGCATTAATATCAGATCATTACTGGTGGTATGATATTGATATTTTGTTTACAAATACTATAATCTCAGAAAATCCCTTGTATCTTATCACATAGGTTGATTGAGCAAAACGTTTCTTTTTAGTCGTACTGTGCCACCAGTATTCCTCTCTCCAGTGTTGTGACTGAACAAGTTCATTGAAGGGCAGTCATCAAAACAAAGATCCGCATGGTAGAGCAGCATGAAGCAGACAAAGTATCAAGAAATCCTCCTACAATCATTCAAACAGGTTTTATGACAGGGTGGACAAGGATGGAAAAAAACTTATTTGCAAACTTGCCCCCCGACTTTTAAAAAAGAAAATCTGCACTTCACTTTAAAGTGTCTCAGGATAACTTTGTTATGATAAGACACTTCAAATAAAATTGAATTAAGTTTGAATTGACCTCAAGATCGCGAACGCATCAATGCTGCTTTGACAATATATAGTAAAAAAGAAACATGAAATATATCATTCTTGGAGCGGTGACCTTTTAAATGATGAACTCTGAACTAAACTAATTGGGAAACTGAACTTTGAACTGGTTCACATAGCAAGTGAATTTTACCTAACATTGCCTCTCACCTGGGTTCCCCTTGGCCCTTTCTCCCTGCTTTGAAAAGACCAGCCTAGAAAATGGCACACCATTATCATAATTGTGTTATTATAGATAATGAGATCAAAATAGAGCTGAATAACAAAAATATATATTGTTTATCAACTATTTATGGGTCACTGTTTCTCTTCATTTTTTTTAAACCTGAATGTAGCTTTCTTCCTCTATTGCCCCCATTGATATATTTAAATGTTAAATTATAAAAAAAAATTGTCCTTCTGTTGTTTGCATCCACTATAGGAAGGATTTACAGGCTTCGTAAATGGATGGGGATCTGGCTTCGGTTTAAATGCTGTGTGGGAATGAAAAAAATGGGGACATTGAAATGCAGGAGATGAAAACACATTTGCCCCCACATGTGTTGGCTGTGACTTCTCTCCCTTACTTTCACACCACGGTGCCCTTCTCCTCCTCACACTGCTGCTCCCTGCCTCTCTCTTTTCCTCCGGTTTGCCACATTACCATAATGCAGCCTTTGCCTGCCAGCAATGTGGCGCATAACCAGCCCACTCTTCCCCTCAGTCTTGTGTTGTCTACATGTGCGCACAGATGAGTTTCATCACGAGTGAAGCAACCCTCACCCCAACCGACATTTGCAATGCAGATGAAAGCGTTATAATTAATAAAAACCCAAAAGTAAACTTTGCGGAGTTGCGATCGTAAAACGAAACCCACTCGTTCCTGGAATGTTTGCTGAAGAGTGCGTTGGAGTCGACGCGCTGTCGTGACGTTGAGACCAAGACAGACTAGAGGGCACGGAGCTGTGTTAGCATGTGAGTTTGAAACCAAGAAGAGTCGATCTTCTACGGGTGGAGCTCTGAGCATGAAAGATGGTCTTATTGAGTCGGTTAAAATACCAACGATGAGTAGACAACACTTTAGTCTGCATGAACAACAATGTTACTCAAATGCCTTGAAGACCATATGTTCTCTTAATTTGAAAAAAGGAAGTTGAAAGGGGAGCAATTTTATTTCACAATTTGCCGATATTTATACAGAGTAAAAGTGCAAGATCTTTAATCCCACTCGATTAAATCATAGTCATGATTATTAAGAGAAGAGGTATTACCTAAAAAAATAACTCGGGCAATCACAGGACACGTTTTATTGAAAAAAGTTGCATTACAATGTAGTAAAATGATCTGTGACCTCCTCAATAAAACCATGTCAGTCATGTCAACAGAAGGTACTTGATGGCACTTGCAGATTGAGGTTACTTATTAACTGGAAGAGAATTCTGGGAATTGTCCGCAGAATATATCCGCAGGGAATCTTTATAACATTTCAATTTGATATTGGTTAAGGAGGACAGGAAAACAAAGAACACAATTTACGTGAATTCAAAATAAGACTAGATAGAATATTGACAATTTTTTTTTGTTTGAGGAAAAAAAGTTAAATTAAATAGTTTTTTGGTTTCTTTCATTTTATTACTATCTGCACTTTGTGTTGGATTATATTATCAAAGAAGACTTAAAGCTCAAGGACAAAATGAATATCCGGGTCGAATTAAACTTGCGCTAAAAAAACAAAACATCGGCCAGATGTGGCCCACTGGCCTGTGTTTGAGATGTGATTTAGAGCTTTTAAAATAATGCAGGCTTCATTCTCTTTTCCATTTTATTGAAATGTTCAAAAATGATCACCTGTTAGACATCATAGAACAACTAATTAAATTGTATGTTTGTGTGTGAGGTACAATGGATAAGAAAATATTTGCTTTATAGTCAATTATTGACTGTAAAGTTTTTGTTATTATGAGCTTTAGTTATTACGACGAAAAAAAAGAGAAAATAATAATTCGATTTTACCTACGAGTGGCCACCCATGCTGTTAAGTGGCTTTTCTTTCATACACTCCTGGTATTTCTAGTTTTAAGTAAGTGTATTGTTGTTAAATGTTATACAATGATTGCTGCCTTCAGATGTTTTCCAACATACGGTGGAGTTTTAAGATTCTCTGTTGGATCATTGAATTCAAACCGAAGTATACTTTCTACTTCTGTTCCCCTAGTAATGGCTTTTCAGTCCATTTGAATGCATGCTCTGTATCTCTTGTGCCCTTGAGTCACCCTTGACTCGGCGCCAAATAACCAGCATGCAATTTACATTTTTAGCTTCTCTGTTCGCATCAGCGTCATTTGAAATTCCATCCAAAATTCCTTTTCAAGTTTAATGGGTGTGTAAAAAACACCTGTTATTTCAAAAGTTAGACAAGTTTGGATGTCTTTGTCATTGAAGCTGCTTCAGAAAGTGTTACAATGATGCAGATCTGAATGTTGCTCGAGGTGCTTTTATGTTGACCCAGTACATGCTGAGAAGGTTTTGTTATCTTTCTGACAGCATTTATGTTGCCTTTTCTTTTGTTTTTATTTTTTACCCCTGATTCGTCACTCTCTTCCCTGAGCTAAATCTATGATGGCAAATCAGATTTTCCTGGAAAGCTGTCGAGCTTACAGGATCTGGATTTCATGCCAGTCTCTTCTAAACTTCTGGTATTCAAGCTTTTTGGAATTACCTTGACTCTTCTGCCTGTATCCCTCTTGGGTACTTTTGTCTGCTCTTGTGGCTCAAGCTTGACTTGTTTGTCTGTTTCTTACCGGTGAAGGGCAACTTATGTGAAAACCCAACTCTCCTGGGTTACTCACATTTTTCAGTCTTCCTCTCCAAGATGCTTTGGATTTATTACTTTATAAAGTTTCCCCCCATCTGAAATCTCGGCGAACGAGAGGTTATGACAGCCAGCTGTAGTCAGGCCCCACTTCATTTATACAACAAGTCCTTTGGAGGTGGATACTTTTATATTTTTGTGCAAATAGACACATACTGATGAACATGATAGAGGACCAAGATGAATTTAATAAACAGTATAAATAACTATTTTAATGTTTTTTAATGCAAGAAATATATTTGAAAAAGAAAAGGTTTTTGAAGATTTTAAAACAATGCATTTAAAAGATCTTCATTATCTTGAGTGCAAAATTCAACAATTTCTGATTGGTGTGTTTGCATTTCATCTTTGTCATTTGAGTTAATGATCCCCAGAACGCTAAAAGAATTTGAACAAATTAGCACTTATATCTATGGAGGATATAAAGGGAAAGTTAGGGAGATAAAATAATACCCATAGATATGAGTGTGTTTGTTAATGGTTGTATGCCTGCCCCCCGACAGACTGGCGTCCTGTCCAGGGTGTGACATGGTAGATAATAGAAGGATCAATAGATCCAACAGCTTTATGCAGCGTTTAAAGAGATTTTGATTCGGAATGTGACGATAATACCTTCCTACATTTGATGTGTTTAAACCTTTAAGTATTACCCTGCTGCCATCGTCACCTTTTTTGTGAAAGACTGTCCAATGAGTACGAGACATTTTGACCTCGTTCAATAATGGTTGACCGACACACTGGCAGCTGAAAAGGAAAAAAACGCTTTCAAAGTGAAATAATTGTAGAGATTCATTTCAGCTTCCTCTTTGAAGAAATCTTTTGTCGCCGGTCACCAGGACTTTAGTCTCTCTCCCGGTTGACATGATATGTTCGACCAGTGCTCCTCTGGGGAGAATCTAGATAGACGAGGAAATAGGAGCAGCTTTCATGTCAACATGACGGAGGTCAGGTGAGGGGGAAAAGCAAGCATCAAAAAAGATCTGAGATGTTTCAAGTGTTTAACTAGTGGGAGAACATGAGCTCTGTACCCTGCGGGACTGTTTGTCACCGGCGTTGTCTGTGTTTGTCAGAATGCTGAGAGGGACCATACAAACAGATCCGGGAAGACATCTTCTGATAGGGATTTGAAAACCTTTATGCTAGAGAGAAGGCGTGTTTTTTTGTAGATTTTCAAACGACAAGGAAATAAATTGGGCTATTTTTCAACGAGGATGTGCATGTTTGCTATGTATAAATACATAGGTCTTTCATTAAAACAGATCTAAAAAAGGAGGCCAGTGTGTGATATGACCTTATTTTAATCACCAGCAAGTGCTACAGCGTCAAAAAGCCTCTTTTCCACATTCAAGAAATGACCCTAAACATTCTGAACTTTGATCTTCCAGAGCAAGTGTCGTCTCATGCAAGTTTGTTTATGTCCATACTGCTTTTGTTGTTGTTTTTCTGAATGTTTTATACAACTATAATACTCAGATGTTTCATCTTTTTTTTTTCATCCTCTATAAATATTCCATTTTTCTTTCGCAGCTGCATTTTTCTACCGTGAAACCCTCAAATGTCCATTTATCAGCTGTAGGGAAACATAGACAGTGAAAGCTACAAAGCCCTGATCGTTGCTGTTCGTCAAAGTTGGTTTTTTTTTTATAACTGTTTTTTTTTTCAATCCATGTACTACTATTACTGTTTGTAGCTTGTCAGACAAAATGTGTTCAACAAGAAAAACTATAGTATCATTAAGGTGTTTTCATTGCTATCAGTACCAGGGCAGCAGCCAGACTGCCAGACTTCTTCTATTCTTCTTCCCAGGCTGAGCTAGAGAAAATACAATTATTCGCTGAATTCTGGACCGATTTTCAAACGGTTTGGCCCGTTCAAATCGTCGTACATGTAGCTATGATGCAGCCTGCTTGGATAAAAATAATCATAATAATAATAATAAATATTCCTTCTCATAATTTTGCAACTATGGCTAGACCTTGGATAGTCCCTGGCCATAGAAGCTGCCGCTTGAAATTAATGTTCTGAAAAACAAGCCACCACAAAGTTGTTGACAAATAAGAACTTCTGTAATAAGAGGTATATACTCAAATACAATAGAAGTTCAAGCAATAAAGACCTGAACTTTTTCTGGTTTATTTTCCTTTTATTTATGTCTGTCTATCTAGCAAAAAAACCCAGTGAAAATAGCTTGACAAATGTGCGATTAGTGATAGTGTAAACACATCATTCCTCTATAGACGCAATGCACTGTATGAGCAACTGGCACTGTACCAATATGTCCGCCCTGTATACACACTGCTCTAGTGGGCGGCAGCAGTCGATGCAGCGTCTCTGTATATATGTCTAGGGGGTCAACTATATGTGCTCGACTGGTTGGATCCAAAACCTGCACCGTCTCAGCCCTTTTCTGGACCAGTTTGACACCTGTGAAGTAGAGGATCTCACCTGGGAGAAGTCCATAGCCAATTTCTTGCTAAGCCTTATTGGTGATGGGTTGAGAAGGCATAATTTCAAACTGAGAGTACCATATATTAACCTTTAAAGATGAAGAGACTGCATCATGATACTCCGACGGCTGTTTCATGAGGCACCACCCTTGGACAAATGGTTTATAAACCTTGGTTTCCATCATAAAAGATTGAATGAAAACATTCAACTCAGGAACAGCCCTCATTTAAAACTGGGAAAAAAAAACAAAAAAAAAAACAATAGCTTCAGCAGGAGCCCTGGGCTGGTTTTTCTGCAACAAGATGGCTCAAAAATAGGTTTGTATTTTACATATTTGTTGTAAACTTGACCCAAACAAGACAACGTGACTTTGGTGAAGATCTTCTTTCCCAAGATGGGAAAAACAGTCAGTAATAATGAATACAAAATGATTAGATCAATGTTGTTTTGTTTTTTTTCATTACACCACAGACTCTTGCCCAGTGTTTGGGAACACTTGCTAATGAGTCCTTTGCTCTTCGTTAACTAGTTAAAACAGTGTAATTAAAGCAATTAAAACCATTTGTTTAAATTCTTTAATATAATTAAGAATTGTCCCAGTCTATCTGGAGTTTTGCAATACAATGGTGAAAGTCCATTTAAATCAATGTCGTTCTTTTCTGTAACAACAAAAGGAAGTCCGTCACTTGTGAAGCTGAAGCTAAAAATAGAACCTTTGTAGACGCCAATTTGATCCCTTTCATTACAAACAGTTCGTCTGTGAACATCCTGCTGCTTTTCTCCACTGAGAAGGATTTCAAGAGCAGCTTCCGCTCACAGCAGGTTCTCCGGTTGTTTTAGAAAGCTCTCAAAAAGCTTTTCTGTTCAGCCTCCATTTGCATAACTCAACAAGTTCTCCTGGCAGTTCAGCGGATGAGTCAACCAGGTGGAACAAGGATAAATGCAGCCGGCCGTCAGAAAATGGAGCTCGCGGTGAGATGGATTAACAGTAGAAATGAGATGGGTGTAGTCTGAGCATGGAGGTAATGGACATGACACCTGCCAAGAAAAAAAAGCTTTGCTGAATATGTGTCAGAACAAATGGTTTTATATTAACATAATAATGTGGAGGTTTTTACATAACATGCTATTATCAAGTATTAAAAAAAAAAGGGTTGGCATGTTAATCTATAAATATTATAATAAACCATATTTTGGTGTCTTTTATAAATCTTATGTCCACAAAATCTGTGATTATATTGGAAAATATTTGTTTTCTCTTAATTCTTCACACTTCGCACAGTCAAGTTCATCCATTATCTTTTTTTCATAAGTTATGAGCATTTTTGATGGATTATCATGATTTTCTTCTCTTTTTTCAGTGTGTGTCTTGTGGAGGCAAGTTCCTGGATACTACCGCCAACCACAGATCCATTAGGCTTACTCTTCTGACTGTTATTGATAGGTCCCTGTTAATTAAAATGTGTCATGTTTTATTTATTTTATTAATTTTGCTTTCATTTCATGTCCATATGATGCATCATAGATTGACTTACATGTGTGTTTAACCAAAATAAAATTGCATGCGATTCACCTCGTGTATTTGTGAAGTGACATTTACGCTCTGTTGCTTTCTCTTTCTCTTGGCAGGTATTTCTCTGCTCCGGAGTAGTCCTGAAGTTTTCAGGTCAGACAATTTTTTTTTTGTATACCTTGACATTTTTAACAGGGGAGTGCCCCAGGGCTCTGTATTAGGACCCCTTCTGTTCGTCCCGCTCCCTTGGACATCACAGACTTAGTTTCTTCTGCTCTAAGTGTGGCATCATTCATTCTTCTTTATCTTGATCATTGTAAAATTTAGTAAATTCACTGAGCACACTTTACTTTTATCACTTATTTCTTACCTGATCTTTCTTATCCACCTCGGCACAGTGAGGTCATATGGACGATTTTAGTGGTGCACATCCGATGGATTTGCAAACCTTTATAGGCAGCAAAAGTAATGCAGCGCAGGTCCCATATATACTTTCGGTGTGAGTGCTGGTAAATTAAACTTCGCATAATCTTTAAACTGAGGGCAGCACCTGCTTTTAAATTAGAACACTCCTTCACAAAGCTTCTCAGTCGATTACTACAGACCAGGGACCCCAGCAATTCAAACAAAAAACACCAATCCATGTATACACAAACCTCAATCAATATAAACTCACTTGTTAATCCATCTATCTATCTATCTGTTCTTTGGTCATTGAGAGGATTTTGTGTGTGTTTAAATGAATCATACACTTTTTGAAAATAATCTTGTTGATTAAAAATGTACCTTTAAGTAGGTGTCAAACACAAAATAACCTTTCATTTCCCACCCAAGTACATGGAACAATGGCTCCACCTTGAACATTCACAAAGAGCTGAGCACATCAGCTGTGCTTGTTTCGGTGAGAGCTTGTTTTCCAGGGCAAACAACAACACAGCTCCCAGGCAGATTGCATATTCATTATGTATGATATTCACTTATAGTGAAAGTGCTTCAACTGGTCAGGGTTTATCTGCGGTGATTCACCGTTACATTGAGGTGCTGCTGCAGCATAAATGGAATTTGATACTAGGAAATGCACAAAGGTGAAAAGAGGCACTATTCTTGCGTCCTAGACTGCGTGTATGCATAGGCTGTGCTGCTTGTAAAAGAGATTTACAGGGTATACGTTCCTGCGAGTACATTATTCAAGAACATGCAACACTATTATCGGTCGGTGTTGACAGGTTGAAAGTGCTCCTTCTGCTGCCGTGTATGAATTGATAATTTGTTGGTGAGGGTGTTACTCCAGAGACATCGTGTACATTGCCTATTGATTTATTTTCTGATGACAATCCACCCCCAAAAAGGAAATACCTGAAAAAAATGATACTGTTTTATCATCAAAATGATGACTTTAAACTTCAGCTGAAAGATCGATTGTGAGAATATGTTTGAACAGATGTGCTACCTGGCCGTGTTTGTTGGTGGACTGAAATATTGATTACCAGAATTGATGTCAGCGTGCTGGAAGGTTTTTCTTTCATGAACCACAGTTTTGGAGGCGGTGCGTCTCATGCGGAGGCTGTCAGAGGTTGTACTCTTCATCGGCTGCCTCTGCCGTCACAACACTGGCAGCCGAGACTGATACATGATGCCTAGAAGAATCGGGACCAAAGGGAATTCGGCTGTCACAGACGCCCCAAATATAACCTGAAGAAAACTTCCGACTCCTGCCTACCATGCCGTACCCCCCACCGCTGCTCTCTTTCTCATCGCTATTGTTCTTTCGAGGTCGAATCTTGAAAGAAAACCATCTAGTTAAAGTGTCTGACAAGATCTTGCTTTTGTGAAAACATAAGGCTGAGACTTACAAAAGGTCTTCTGCTGCGCCAGTTAAATGTTTCCTCAGATGTTACTCCTTTTAAAAAGTTGTGGATCCTCAATCCGCAAACCTTCATAGAAAACAGTGGATAGTGCCAGCCCTCAAAGAGAAATGATGAGAAGAAGACAAACGAAACATCCACACTAACTGGTGGATCAGGTTGTTATATCAATAGAACATACATGTTTCTATTTGAAATACATAGACATAACCGCATTTAAAGTTATGGAAAGGCTTTGTGCTGACATCATCTAAATTATTTTCACACACCAGTTGACAAATTATTGTGAAAGTTTTGCATTCATTAAAATCTGGATGATGCATTAAGAGACCACTAAGGAGGAAAACATGAGAGCAAGGGTACACCGAGAATATTCTTGATACCTCGGGTAGTTTGTCATTACTAGCATCTCCCAAAAATAAAATTGTCCTAACTGCTCGTCCACGGCATCCAACCCTTACTAATGATGAAAATTCAATCAATAAAAACATTTAAATGATAATCTATTCAGGCACATTCATTAACAAGTTCCCATTTACATTAATACATATCCAGTGGTCAATGAAATGGGTCAAAACAAACATCGTGTTGGCTTCGGTTCAACTTTACCATCAGAATCAATAGTTCACAATTCATTTTAATTAATCTCTAAATTAGGAGTTCTATATTTACGACGTTACCAGACAGGCCATAACCAAGTAAACTATATAAATATATATATATTTATATATATATATATAAAATGATGCACTTAATAAAATCAAAATAAAAAGCAATTGTGAAATGATATCTATTTGTAGGTATAAACAAATAAATAAATATTGTTTATTAGTAATGTTTTTTTTGCTATCGGATAGATGAACAACCGCAGAGGACACCGAAATAAAACAGTTACTTCAGATTTACATTTCCTTGTATAGCAAAGCTTCGCAGCCGTCTTAAAGAATAATGAGAGAACCTGCGTAGGAAGAGGAAGAGTTGTAATCATACCATTTATAATACCATATATTACAGTACTATGGTGATGAAAGGGTTTATACAATGAGATCATTAAAAGGGAAAAGAGCGCAGGTAAATATCACTGTGTCGACCTGTCTCGTAACATCGTACATCATCCAGCACCGGCTCGGCTTCTGTAACTTTTTTCAGAACTCCGCAGACAGACACGGGGTAATATAGAGAGTAACTTAAATGAAATGAGAACTATTGATTCTGACGGTAAAGTTCAACTACCTGCAGGGATGTTATTTTCATGGCCAAGACTAAACTCTAAATGCTTTCGGTGCTGCAGTGGCAGCCTTTAATCCAATGTCACGATTAATAGAGTTTAAACCTTCCTAGAGGGATGGAACTCTACTATAGAGGTCACTAAGCTCTGATGGTGGGGAATTTGACTTGCAATTTATAGGCAGAGAGTTCAATTCTGCAAACCCCCCCGTATATTAGAAGCGTTATTTCTTACCCCAGAGGAGCTCCCGGCACGATCCTGGCACTTGGAATCCTTATCAATTACCTAATTTCCCAAACAATGATCGGGCTTGTTTATCGTTAAATTGTGTTTATGTATTGTTTCCACCTCAAATGCTTATTTGTTTCACTGTGGAATGAGGAAGAAGGCTCAAAATGTTCCTTGTCCTTTGTCTACATTGAGAGAAAGATTTGCAGGAAACCACAACTTTGTTTTTATTGAAGCTTCCAGTGTGTCCAAAGGGTTTATTTCACAGATGAAAATGACAGTTTATAGAAAACATTTACACCAAAGGGAATCCCCCAGCAGCCTTTATGTTCCACATACCCAAAAGTTGTATGTCTGATTGTATTAAGTGTGATTTCAGACTGTGGTGTTGTGTTTTTTTTTTCATCTTGACAAGCACTTTCTACGCCATATTTAGTTAACGGTTACATTTAGACAAGGTTGTTTGTTACAAAAAGACTAACAAAATACTGACATAACATTTTCTCTTGCTATCACAAGTTTAGCCTCCACCTCAGAAATGTTAAGCCTATTAAAGAGAGAAACCCTGTTTGGAAACTTGTTTAAGAATGATAAAGTTATCCAACTTAGTAGTTTGGTAGTAGTGAGAGTATTGTTTTGCCCTTTTGTTATGGAAATATTCAAATCTTTGAATCAGAGTCTTTAACTCTCCAGCTAAATAAAACAACTATTATACTAGTAATAACCTTTGTAATTATTTAAATTCCTACAAATGTATTTCAAAATCAATGTTCTAAGCCAAACACTGTATATAAGTATTGGGCTAATAATGTGCTTGATAGTATCATCCAGTTTACTCACAATAAAGTATCATAAAGTAAAGTAACGTTAGGTATATACATTTTAAGAGATTTTGTGGGCATATTCATGTCAAATTGCTGAAGAAGGTTGATAGCATTAATCTGGAAATTGGTAATAAAAATTAATGTATCAATCCTGTGAAGGCTTTTATTTCATTCTGATGGAAGAAATAAATATTCCCTCACACTGGCAGCTCTGAGTTGCTGTATTGTACATCTGGCAGATATTTGAATTTACTGGGTTGAAAAAAAAACGATCAGAAAGTCTACACAGGGAAATAATAGGGCTCATATTCAAAACTGTAATGGATTGCTTTATAGTGAAAAATAGTTAAATTAAGAAATCACATTCAATTGAGAATCTATTAAAACCACTTTTAAGTTAAAGACTAAAGAAAAAAAGAAAAATATTTTTGAATAAAAAACAGATGTTAAATGTCAAATTGTATGTTAAATGATCAGGAAGTGACTCAGTGATCCGTCATCTGTTGCTGCAAAAACAATAAAGAAAGTGATGTTTACAATAACCTTGGGAATGTTATGCCTATTTAATCTTATTATTATCTACAGCTGACTCAGAAAGGCTTTGTTTATTTAATATGTTGGCTGCTTGTTGGTGATAAACACTGGACAGCGGATGTTGTTATGGTTATTGGTTATTATTCTAATAATCAACTCAATTATGACGTGAGAAAGCAAAGGGAAAATTGAGGTATTTATCTGTGATTGGCCAACATTGTGTCCTGTCCTGTTCTACATACCTGCGATGGAGATAGTGTTTGTACATTTTAACCATTATTCTGTAACTTAAGTGATTTCACATCAAATCACTTTGACAGGAGGAACTGTTCTAGTTTTGTTCTATAATGATGCTTAAAAGCTACATTTTTAATTCTAACATGCTATGCCCGTGTTCAAATATGAGTCTTTTTTAACTGGCATAGACAAACTGACCTCATTATCCCCATTATTGATAAATATTTTGTCTAAAGCAGCACGGCCCACTCGGGACTAAAATCGTAGAGCCCACTGCTGTCCGGGAACTATGTGTGTTCCTAAGTGAGAGTTAAACGGATGGCACACTCATTGGTTTTCCCTCTCATGGCCAGCTGGCAGCCTGAACAGCAGCCTCTGCGGATGAGACTGTTGGCAGAGCTGAGCGGTGACCATTGCCACCACACACAGGACCATATTTCGGGTGGTGCATTTATTCTTGGGCAGCAAATCCCTTCTACTACGACTCCTTTGGGGATAATTCCTGCCCCATCCACACCCAATGTGCATTCAGTCCATTGCATTATGCTCATGCTCCAGAGAATGTCACCCATGCAGAAAAGACACATTTTCTGCAGAACAGCATTAAAATTTTTTTTTTTTTTTTCATTTTATGTGAAGAAAATCCCTCCTGAATTTCATTTTTGTATTGTTTGAGGGCAAATTTGAATCATCATTCCCCTGTAGAGTGTCAATAGTGTCAGCGGGAGCGTAGAGCCGGAAGTTGTTCACGCCGAGAGCACAACAGGAGATTGTGTCAGACATTTCTTCACCTGCTGCCCGGGGTGAGAGGCGGCACACGAACGTTTCCGCCCGCCTTTGATTTTCTTTGACATTTTTTGATATTTCATCTGTTTGCCAAAAAAGTTCTGAAATGCTTTCTTTCTTTGTCGAGCTTTTAAATCACATAGTTTGGTTGACATTTGTATCTAAATGCCACTCAGACCCCAGAATAGGTGTTTACAGCATTTCATACAAATGTCAGTAATGGTCACACATTAAACTCTGTTACACTGCAAATTACGTCATGGTTTGAACCAAGGCTGGGTAAATGATTTTCCATAGGAGCCACTTTATAGAGTAACTAACTAACTAACTAGAGTAACTATGGTGTGGGCCTGTCAAGTCAACGGACGAATGGAACATTGAAATAAAATGTGCCAAAAAATGGTTAAAAAAAAAAAAGTCTAAAAAGTTACTTGAAATGACCATCTTTATCTTTTTGACTGTCTGTCTCAATGCATTGATGAAGCAATTTTCCAATCTTCAAAATCTTCCGATACATTTTCTGTTACTCATCAGACTTTTGCGTTTGGGTTTTCAGTTATTTTACTGTTTTCATTAATTGTGTACTTGTTTTTGAAGTGTCATTTTGTCTTAAGAATGCAATGTAACAATGTAAGTAGTTTTGGGGAAAATACAAACACCTTTTATTATTTTGAATCAAGAAGTTTATCGATGAGAATATTACAGGTTGGTTAGTCAGCAGACAGCGCTTGTCTCTGATTTTGTTTTTTCCTGAAGATCCAGCGTCTAATTTTTCATCAGAATCGTTGTGTTCTAAAGCCCCACTCTCCATCATTGGCTTATTGATCCTGCTGTTCACGGCCAGATTTATAATTTCCACACTCGTGCCATTGACATTTAACGACGTCATTCTCAAACAAGGAACAAAAGACACATTACAAATACCAAGTGACTTTTTCTCATCAGGATTTCACAGTATTTTCTTCTTACAATTCGTTCAAAGGTTACAGTCTAGACTTTTTTTTCCCTCCCAGGAATCATCAAACAACGTCAGTTTCTGTATGTAGTAGACAAAGGTGGGTGCATCAATAAATATGTGATATCGCAAGTGCTTTATAATTTACAGAGTTCCTAAAGGGACATGGACAAAAAAAAAAGACAACTTAGTATTTTTTTCCTCAGTCATTTGTTTCCCCTTGTCCCTTAGGGGCTCCAAAATAATTAAATGTCCATGTCTATTGACATTAAAAAGATGAACAATATGGTTGACAGGTTGTTTTTACTCTTGTCTCACAGGTTACACCCCTGGTCTCTATATCCCACAAAAACATGTGTTTGAATGTGACTGAAGGTTTTTTACAACGAATCGCCACTGCAGACATTCCCCCTCGTCTAACTCCCATGTATGAAATGTTCGCCGTGTGTTCCCAAACCAAGCCAACAGATGTTGAACCGCTAACCAGCTCCACTTTCACACCTATTCACTCTAATCCCCAAGCCCTAGAGCAACTCAAAACACATGGCTCATGGCTGCGTCATCGTTCGGTCGGCGCCTTGGCAACAGGAGCGAGATGGCGGACGGTAGGCCGGACGGGGGGGCCAAGGTTGAAATGCACAAATGTGAAAGACAGTTGAACATTGTCCGAGTTGCTTTATATCTAAGGTTTTTGGCAGGAATTTAATTGGTTGTTGTGCAGCGTGAGCTGACAGCGCTCTGTGAAAGACCAGACAAATGCGTGTTTTTTTTCACTCTCTCGAGTTTGAAAGTATTGATTGACAACACAGATGAAAGAACATTGCTATGAATAATGCTATTTAATGAAGAGACCGGGCTGATGCAGAGAGCGTCATAAAACCAGGAGACGTGCCTTGACTGCTCAGAGAGTTCGGAGGGTGAAAGGGAGAGCGTGTGGAGGGTAAACACGATCCTCTTGAGGTAACATTTCCAACATTAGAATGATTTTCATTTCAATATCTGACAGTCTGACTGTTATTTGTTGACAAACGGACCCATGTTCACATATTCCCAAATCATGAAAGCATGAACATGTAGGAAACAAAGACTGTCAGCTGGAGATCTCCCCGATGTTGAATGAGCCTGAACGTGATGTTGGTTACGGATTGCAAATATAATGGTGTTTTTTTGTTGCTCCCACCAGGTTCCCACAACAGTTTCAATGCATATTTTTCTCTATTCATACACAATGTATTCGTGCGATTGTTACCAAAGCAACAGTCGATGTGCTACATAGAATTAACAATCACTATATAATGATGGCAAACAACAAGAAGCTATTAAAGGAATTGCAGTTTGCTATTGTGTTGAGCTGAAATATAACAAGAAAACAAACCAACATGCGGGGAAGGCGGTAAAGAAAATACATATTGTGCTTTGCTGTATATTTAGTCTTTACAAGGTCAACGGTCATATTCTCCTAATATAATGCACCTTATAACCTGTATGTACTTAATAAGATCTCTTGTTTCTCCTTGTCTCTATTAAAGTTCTTGTTCACAGACAATGACATCTTTAAAAAAAAGTGATGAGCAACAACAGAAAAGACCACATTCATGGGAATTCATTGAAAATAAAGTAGTACACCAGCTTGTGTGCGGTGAAATAACGCTTTAGAAAAAGAAAGATGCATAAAAGCAATTGCTCTGTAAACAAAACATTCAGCCAACTCAACTCAACTACTTTCAGAGCTGAAGGTTGTGTGACAATATTTCGTAGTAAGTAGCATGAGTATGTAGTACAATATTGATGTTTTTGTGAATTAACATTTTTTCGAGGGGCAAGGATTCCGGTTCAAATTAACTTTTTGTTGTTGTTGTTGTTTGGGTTTTTTTGTGGTTGAAGTTTGGTCGTTCAGACAAGTAGTAGTTTCATTCTATTCAAAAAGTTAGGGTGTGAGTGACTCAAAGGTTTGGTAACTTTTTAATCGAAAAGATAAATCTGAAATAGTTAAAAAATATAAAAATATTAGAATGGATCTGAAAGACATTTGTGGCATTTAAGGGATCTAAGTGACTTGTAAATCATATATAATATTAAAAAAAAATAGTCTGTATACGGTCATGGAGAAGAATATTAAACCACTCTTTGTGTCTTCATACAATAATATAATCAAGTAGTAACCCTGTTTTTGGAAATTCAATGTCACAGTTTTATATAGTTAGAGATGTATTTGTATAGATATAGCAGCGTTATGGTGAATTTCTTGAAAGGTTATGTCTTGCTAGTAAGTAAAGCTTAGATTTAAGGTGACATTCAGAGACTCATGTTGGTGGAACGGAGATTTGGTTTTCCATATCTAGGTTTCTTTTTCCTAATATATATTTAAGTCTGCCAGCTGCAATGCTAGATGGGTGCGCCAGTGAATGAAGTCATTCGGAGCCAGGTGTTCAGTCAGTACTGAAGCGGAAATCATGAGCCCCCAAATGAGCAACATTACTTTTTTTGTCTTCAGCAGCATGTGTTCCAATCAGGAGCTGAATTGCTTCCAATGCCAGCCGATGCTGCAGTCTTTTGCTGGCAAATGGATTGAGATAGAGAACATACACCTGCACACACATCCTGCTCAATCACGCCGCTCACATCCAGCTGAACGTGATTGAGGATCTTTCAGACACATTTCCCTCATTTCCTGGGGTTTTTGTATATCACCCTTTTATTTTCATTTGGGATTTTCAGTCAAAAAACCTTTAAATGTTGAAAGACAGGCAGCAGAAGAATTTCTGATGTTTCTTCAGCAATAAACTTTTCTTTCACGTTCCTTTTGACTTTATAAATTGACTGTGATTTCTCTTTTTGTTCCTCATGTTTAGATTAAGATAAAAAAAAGGCTTTTTGAGAGATCTTGAGACAAAACAGAACGAAAATGTAAAGGTTGCGAGGTTAATGTGTGTTTCTATATGCAATTTTACGACTGCAGGCATTGTTCCAGCCTACACCAGAGAAAAACTCAAAATCTTTGAATAATTCAATAAATCTTGGGCACAACTGCCAGATTCACAGAACTATCTGTGAGGGTCAGGAAGTTTAGCAGTACCACACCAGTGCAGAGTCACAAGGATGCAGTAAGTTCCTCATCATGATGACGTTCTGAAGGTATCACCTTACAAACTTCTACCCCGTCTGTTCAATGATGTAATAAAGGCTTCATTCCTCCTCCCGCCAGCTGTAATCAGGCCCCTCTTTGTTAATACAACAAGTCCTTTGGAGTTGGAGACTTATGTGATTGATAACGCTCAGTGACTTCCATCAATGCTTGACCAGTCACAGCAGGGTGAGTCTGGTTATGTTGTACATGTAAAATGTAATGTTCTCATCTGTTATCAGTAGTTGTGGCTTGAGCACATTTTCTAATAATTCTGATAATTAATATCAAATAAATATTATAATGAAAAGATAGTTTTATACAAACAGACACATACTGATGAGGACAATAGAGGTCCAACATCCATTTAAGAGACACGTTAGTTAGCTGACATTTTTGTGTTAAACGTACTTCTTGTATCAAATTATTGATCTATTGTTTGTCTTATTTAGTGTCAGAACAATAGAACTTGAAGACATAGAGTGGTTTTCTTATGAACAACTTCTGAAAGGAAATTCATCTATAAACAATGATGCAGTCAGCAAATATTTAGACACATGTTTGTTCGATTATACCGTGTGTTAATAGGTGTTTTGTCCTTGCTTCATCTGTCTATCTTTTGCTATTCCTTACACTTTCCGTCCCTTGCTAATCCTTGTCTTGAGTTATCTGTGTTTCTCAATAGTCTTTTTTTTATCTTTTCTTTGTCACTTTAGCAGCTGACACTGACCCTGATACTCCCTCCAACTAACTCCCATCTTACAAGCACCTGAGGAACTTCTGCTTATCCAGCAAATCCTCTTCCTCACATTCATATTCTTCTTGGGTTGTATTTGACTCCAGCTGTCAGACTTTGGGCTGTAAGTGTCCCCTCCACATTCAAGCTGATATTTTGATATGAAAACAAGACGGTTTGGTCAGCCGGCATTTTGGGGTTTCACTTGAACAAATGTGGATGTGCCATGCCATTTTAGAAGCTGTTTTGAGGTGTATGTCTGTGCAGCATGGCACGTCAAATAGAAGAAAAATAAATGGTTTCTTGGAGGCTGGATGATAGAGGACAGCAAGTGCTCCAAGAGTTCAAGCTTCATTCATCATCTCGAAGCCCTGTTAATAGATGATGTATCAAAGGTTCTGGTGTCAGAATCTTTCTGTTATTTAGAGAATAACATAGAGTTTCTGTGAATACACACAGCATACATTCATAATGGCAAAAAGAAGCCTAACATTGCAAAGTGTGTTTTTGCAGAATGTGTCACACTCTACTTCCTTCGACCCAATTAGGCCGGCTCAATTCCCCAAACAGCCAGATTGTTCGGATGTGTCTCCTGCTGGGTTTTTTTTCAAACAGTACCTCAACAAGATTATCCAAGTATGGACTTCCCACTGTTTATTTTCGACATTCTGACTGGACCTTCTGACTTTTTCTTTTCTGCTACATATTTTTATAGAGATTCCAAAATCTGTACTGGCACACATCACAAATCCCAGGACGATTGCTGTGGAGTCACCAGGGGCGCCGAGCTGTGTCCTACTTTACATTGTCCTGTGAGTAGCAAGAATAGACTGTTCTGTCATTCACTCGGTTGAAAGCTGCTCACTACTTAGAGTAAAAGCAAAAACTCTGACAGAGAAAAGCTTTTTTTTTTTTGTTTGTTTCCTTTCAATCACTTCTTAATAGACCTACAATAATATATTATTAAGAGATAACATATTAATATGGAATCTTTTGATTGATCATGTAGTCTACCTCTCCTATCAATATGACTTCAGGCCATAGAAATCTCATAATGGTAGAATATTTAATTAAACTGTAGAATGTTTAAGATGTTTCTTATGGGTTCAATAATTTCCAAGACCAGCCTTATTATGTCAGGGAAAGGTTTTCTCACGACGAACAAGACCCTGGCTCTTGCTCTTTAAATAATGTATTCATCATAGCGACTGATCTCATTATGCTTTAGCAGAGAAATTCATAATGAAACAACCCTTCCATGGAATAAGTTTTATATGTAACTGAGTAAATATTCCATATAACCATTATAGAGAATTAGTTTCTTTATTAAGAGGGACTTCAATCATAATACATACTTTATATAAATATATATATATATATATATATATATATATATATATATATATACACAACCTTTATGATAAATTGATTGTTGTCTTTTATTTAATTAAAACAGCTTTTATATAGATATATATAAATTAATAAATCTAAATCTATAAAACATCCGTACCATGTATTGAATTTGCTATGCCAAGTATATAATTTAATAGCTTTTTTATATATATATATATATATATATATATATATACGCAACCTTTATGATAAATTGATTGTTGTCTTTTATTTAATTAAAACAGCTTTTATATAGATATATATAAATTAATAAATCTACATCTATAAAACATCTGTACCATGTATTGAATTTGCTATGCCAAGTATATAATTTAATAGCTTTAAATATAGCTGCAAACATACATTAGTACTAGTACAACAAAAATAAATACATCTGGCCCTTGGCTTAACAGGATGATATAAGCTGCAGTGAGCAAAAGGCTGGTACATGTGGTCGTGTCCAACAGATAATTGACTGTATCTGAGAGGAGTCACACAGGCCCCAGTAAAAAGGTATGAAAACGCACAGCATTAAAATTTGTCAGATGGGGGTCTTGTTAGTGATCACCATTACAGCTGGAACCCACAGAAATGGCAGCCTGGTCTCATGAATTAGATTTATTCCTCTGTGATCTGGAAAGACATTCTCAATGGCTCAGCTTCATAATAGAATTGTTGACATGGATGTCAAACTTACTTATACAAGGGGCAAAAATATTTCAGTCGTCTTAATCGCTGGACGAACCAAATTTATATGTACTGTCTCCTTTACAATCCCATCAAATTCCTTTCTTTCATCATCAGTTTGTAGGGAAAGTCGAGTAGGAGCTTATAATCCCGCCGCTTGTGTCTTCTCGTTTAGACTATTGTCACAGTTTATTTCCGTGTCTAAACAAGAAGGTGCTGTCTCGCATACAGTTAATACAAAACTCTGCAGCGAGAATTCTGACCCGCTCTAGTAGAAGAACTCACATTTTCCCGGTCCTTAAAACTCTACATTGGCTGCCAGTTTCTTTCAGGATCAATTTTAAAATTCTGGTTCTTAATTTTAGAGCTATTCATGGTCAGACTCCTGTGGATCAGAATCTACTGATGGTTCCTGAACACGCTTTCAGACCAGCGGAGAGAAATCCTTCCAGAATGTTGCTCCTAAGCTTTGGAACGATCTTCCTCTCCCTCTGTGTTTGATAGAGTCTACTGACTCCTTCAAGAAACATCTTAATTGTGCTTTTCTTAACTTTCTTGGGTGTTTTTCTTATGTGTCTTGGCCTTTTGTAAAGTATGTATTTTTACTGTGTATCGTTTTGATTGTTTAGGCACTTTGTGACCCTGGTTTAAAAAAGGCACTTTACAAATAATAATTACTTACTGTACTTGAAAATACTGTACTTGTAAATGAAGGCATGTAACAAATACACATTTTAAGAATTTCTGGAGAGTATCTTTGAATGAACGTGATGTATGTTCATACTTGACCAATGAATGCAGACTATTTGTTCCCAGCACAAGGTCACAGAAACTACATCAGATGTGAATATTTGCTGATGATCATCATCATCAATCCTTGTTTCATCAGATAATTACATCCTTTTAAATGAAAGGCTAATCAATAAATGTGCATTGATTAGAAGGTGTCAAGGATGGACATGTATCCATAAGTGATTAACGGTTGTGATTCATGAGGCAAGTATTTGATTTTTCTTTTTTCAGGTCATATAACAGCCACCGGATCACTGAGTTTTTAATTATTTCTATTGACAGATGTATCGAGCAGTTGTTGATGCTGAGTGGCTAGTTGATCTTTTTTCTCACAGGTGAAGAGAAGGGGTTTTGTATTCTACTGTAACCTTGAAAAGTCTTCCCCCTGAATGATTTTCGAGGATTGTCCTGGTCTACACTGAACTCTCTGGGGACGGAGATATGTCTGTCAGTGAAGCTTTTCTCTGTTCAATTAGATTTACCTTCAAATCCTTGTTTTTTTTTTCCTCCCACAGTCACAAAACTTTATTGAGTGACAACACTTTGACACAGCTTTCTCAGGAGTGGTTAGAAATAGGCTAAGTTACAAGTGACCTTAGATTTCTGTAGTGACAGTACAGAGTGGCTTTGATCTATTTATTCATTGAAACCTGGTATCATCTTCGGACTTTCAAAATGAAGACACTGTCTCATGACACCTCATCAGCTGTTTAATGAAGCCTCATCAATCCATCACTACTACGTATTGTCATCTAGATTTTTACATTTTGAAGTGTTTGCCATTCACTTGTATGGGATCTTTTGATCCAACTGAGCCCCAAAGGCTGAACAGCTTAGTCAATTGTTTGCTAGAAATCAAACAATGGCTGAGTGAAAACACTTTACAGCTAAATGTGGACAAAACTGAAACACTGGTGATTGCTCCTGATGATAAGATTCCAGGGTTGAGTCAGTACTTGGGTGACTTAGGTCAGTCTATCAAACTGAGCCTGAGAAACCTGGGTGTTGTATTTGATAAAGACATGTTTCTAGTACTACACTGCAGAAAACTGACCAGAAACTGTTTCCTTCAACTGAGAAAAATCTCTAAACTTAGGAAAATGTTGTCGTAACATGATCTTGTAATCCATGCGTTTGTTTCTTCTCGTCTGGACTATTGTAACAGTTTGTTTTCATGTCTTAACAAGAAGGAGCTGTCTCGTCTGCAGTTGATTCAGAACTCTGCAGCGAGAATTCTGACCCGCTCAAGTAGAAGAACTCACATCTCTCCGATCCTTAAAACTCTTCACTGGCTTCCAGTTTCTTTCAGGATCAACTTTAAAATTCTGGTTCTTACTTTCAGAGCTATTCATGGTCAGGCTCCTCCTTACATCACTGATCTGATCCAGCCTTAAACCCCAGCTCGGGCTCTGAGGTCTGTGGATCAGAATCTATTGATGGTTCCTCGCACACGGCTCAGGACCAGAGGAGAGAAATCTTTTCAGGCTGTTGCTCCTAAGCTTTGGAACGATCTTCCTCTCTCTTTGCGCTTGATGGAGTCTACTGACTCCTTTAAGAAACATCTTAAGATGTTTCTATTTGTTCAGGCTTTTCCTTGAATTTCTCGAACTCCTGTGTTGTTCGCAGTATTATCTTGATCTTTAAAGTGTGTACTTTTTTGGAGTATTGTTTTGATTGTTTAAGCGCTTTGTGACCCTGGTCTCGAAAAGCGCTATATAAATAAATATTACTTACTTACTTACTTACTTACTTGTGTTGCCAGATATGGTAACAGCTTGCATAGACAGGAATATTTAATAAAAAACAAACCCGCAAATAACTCTTTAATGTTACTGTGTTAATAAAATGTGTTTTTGCTCTGAACCAGTTAGATTATATTGTATATTTTTATTCATCTGATTTAATGGCTTTAATGACTTGGATTGGTAAAGATAATACTTAAAATTGTTCAAAAACTAAAAATAGTCCTTCCCCTAAATGCAAATGAGCACTGTTCATTTCCTTCCGATAAGCTTGATAAACCTTTATCACACCACAAATTCAACACCCAGTAAAAGATTTAATATGACGTTTACAGTGGAGGATTTATAAACAAGTATCTCAGCAATCGCCGACACTCTCAGTGCCGTTACACCTTTTCAATTACTTTAACAAGAACGTTGTAAAACGCAAATTGTTAAGCCGCAATCGGGAACTCATTGTAAAACGCTGTGTAGTCCCTGCTTCTGGAGGATGTAAATTAAAGTGTTGCAGAAACTGTGGGATGCCATTTAAAAAAAAAAAAAAAAAAAAAAAAAGCCGGATAATTGGTGAGCGCATCTGTAGAATTGATTGGAAAGCACTTACGCCAAATAGTCTGTCATTGTTAGCTGTCTCATCTCTGACCCCGTGGTTCATAAAAGTGGGATGCTTAATAGAGATTGGTTAACGAGGCATTGTGTTGCTATCGGAGCCAACAGCCGGGCCTCTGGCTTCCATGCTGTGGTAAATCTCAGCACCGGCGTCGTCGCGACGTGTTTTATATTCATACATTCCCGAATTACAGCGAATGCTTTCTGATTTCCCTTTGTCTCAAAAGCAAATGTCAGTGAGAAAAAGTTATGAGAGTTTCAGAGGGGGAGCGTCTTAACAGGGCTCACTGGGAGAGCAGTTAGCAAGCTGAATCAATATCAAAGCTTTACACCGAGAGCACAGAGGGAGAGGAGGAGTGCGGAGAGCTGCAGATGGAGGGATGAAATAGACCACTGGCGACAGGGTTGCTGGCGAGTCATCGGGAGCAGAACCCTTTTCCTGGGTTGGATGGCTTTTAAGGTCTTACCTTTCCTCTGATTCTCTTTGTGAGATCAAAGCAGCTGTCGACAGCATCACCTCCTTCGTGTACTTGTGTTTCATGTCTTTACAAGCTAGAGGAATCGGGGCAGTATCCTTTTATCAACCTGATGTTATATGAACTTGGATTTCTACAGATAATTTCAATTTTATTTATAAAAAAATCAGATTACACCTCCTATTTACCAAAGAGGTGTGTCATCTTATCCATTTCAACCATATGACCCCCTTACCTAGGTACCAAAAACATGCCTTTCCCACACGCCTGGTGACTTATAGACACTTAGCCCAGATCCTCACGACACCTGAATGAGTTAATGCAGGGGTCCCCAAACCCTTTCCGGTACCGGTCCATGGCTCATTCGGTACCGGGCCGCGAGCAGTCACCGACTCTAGGCAAACCCGAAATGCTTGTGATAAACAATTAGCTTTATATGTCACTAGCAACAACTTGAACTTGTCAACAAATCTTTTAGGGGAGGCTATAATCATCCAATCTAATTTATTAATGGTGCACACAGAACTGCGATCTCCCATTATGCATCCCTGCCCAATAACGAAAGCTGATTGGTCACTACAATATTGATCAAACACAGGTATGTAAGGACTAAGATATGTTTGTATAATACAACGAACAAAATGATTTGCGTCTTCACGTTGATCTCTTCAAGTGTAGTCTAGAAGTGTCACAGACGTTCTTGGGGAAAAAACATCACGTCAGTTATTTCAAATGAAGCTGCAGCGCGAGAGAAGCCATGTTCCCCATGTGATCACGTGATCGAAAATAAAATTATATTAATGTATTTTAATGAAGCACAGAGACGATCAGACCATCCTCATCATAATCAAGTTTCTGATCTGCAGTTTTACTCATGTTCAACTTTATCTTAAGATGTTTCAAACAAGCCAATGAATGTTTATTTAAATCAATTATTAGTGTCAATAAACCCATATGTACAATGTAAACATTTAGACAGGAGCTCATCGGCATTCATTTACAACAGTGTGTGATTCAATTAATCCAGTTCAAAATCATGTTTTCATTTGTTTTTCCGATCGCAGTGAAGAAAATCAATGGTGCAGGAATGCATCATGGGAGGTTGCAGTTTTGTGTACACCATTAATAAGTTAGGTTGGATAATTATTGCCTTTCCCCAGCTGACTTTCAATATGATTGGTTAAGTATTTCCATATATATATATATATATATCTTTTTTTTTCCTGTGTCTATTGCCAAAAACTTCCATGTTACCTTATGAAAACACTAAACTAGCAAAAATAACCAAAAACACAAACTTGACATTCATTTTTTGTTGCAGAGAAATAAGACCAAAAGCTTATTTTGTCTCCGTGCCGCCTCTTCCAGTTTCATTTCCTATTATATTTACTTCAGATTTAAGGTTCAACTAAAAGGTGCCATCATCAAAACAAGAACATTGTCAATTTGGTTTATTATTTTTTTAGTCTGGTATCGTAGGGAATAAACTTGGACCAAGCTTGTTTATTTATCCAAACACAGAGCATAAGATGGAAATCAAAGAAAGTACATGTCAAAATATGATAATAGCATCAAAACATCTGCCTGGATATTCCGACAAATTGCCCAAGTAGGACCTCGGTCGGTATCAACAAAAATATTGTATTCAAAAATATGGCCCTTATCCAAATATTATGCTACATCACTTGCTGCTGCTCACGGCTCTCAAGAGCTGTATGCTTGTGTAAGTGTATTTGTCTGCGTGCCTGGTAGACAATCCCTGTGTTATCAGCTGTGGAAAAATAAACACTGCTTAGTGGGAATGTGTGCACGCTGAGAAATCCACAGCTTCTTGATCAGCCGTCGACCTCCTGTCTCTGCAAGAATTTTTCTCTCGTTATCTTGTCGTGGTTTGAAGAGATGAAGGTAATTAAAAGATACATAAATATATATATTTAACGAGGGGTAATATAATGATAATGTGGTCGCTGTTGAGCAAAAGTGTTTCTGCTTGTGTTCATGCTTAGGCCTCATTTAAGATGTTGAAGGAGTCGGACCGTCGTGGATTGAAATTCTTCAAGTATTAGTCTCACTCAGATGTTTGGCGAGGTGTGAAGGGCAGCAATTATGTGAGGCACACAGAGCTGATTATTCATCCAAATACTTAGCTTGGAGAATTGTGTTACATTCATGTAGACGGAGAACAGAAGTTTTACAAGCCTACGCTGTGTTATACATGACTTTTGAATGACAAGTTTGGATTTAAGTGTCTCTTAAATTGATCTTGGACTATATTGTACTCATAAATATGTGTCTGTTTGTGCTGAAGCCCCGCCCACTGAAAACGTTTTTTAAATATTTTTTAACCCCAACCACACCCACTCTGCTGTGATTGGCCAAGCATCAAGGTTTGTCACTGTGGGTCATCAATCCTGGAAGTATCCTCCATATCCAAGGGATACGTTGTATAAAAAAAGTGGGGAGTGATTACACTTTGCTGGAGGAGGAGTAAAGACCATTATCATGTCGTAACGGACTCTGATTGAAGACTTCAGTCGCACCAAAAGTCACAGCCCAAAAACCAAGTGCTTATAGGAGTGGGCCAAGCTAGAGACTCCATCTTTGTACAGCCTGTAAAGAAATAAATATCAATATTATATATATATATATATATATATATAGGTTTGGTTATGTAGTTAAACTGGAACAGATTTCTAAAACAAAATTATACTAAAATGATAGAAATGGAAAGTGAAACCACACAAAAATCATCAAAACTTTGTCCAACCATGTCCTCACAATATGTACCGCTTGGAGTTTGAGTTCAATCACTTACTTAAACATTGAGAACCATTAGTATGATCCTGGCGACATTGAACATAAAATATACAGTATATTTAAACCAAAAAAAAACAAGAAAACAATGAAGCAATTTACAAAAAGGAGTAGTTAAGGTGTTAAACTTATAGGACCCTACCCACTTTCTTACTTATTGATATTTATACAACTGTATCACCAATATCCAAAGGGGGGATATTATTAATAATTAGTAATATTTCTTGCTTAATCAGTTATACAATAATATAAAATATAATAACCAACTGTCTAATAACCATATAACTCTACAATACTACTGTATTTTTATTTTATATTGATTTATATTAGTGCTTTACCTCAACCCTTCACCCATTCCATAGATCCACTCAAACAACTGATATACACTTACTTTTTCTTTTTGAACAAATGTGATTATAATAAAACAAAAATAAAATTTGTGAAGTTATATCACACCTCCCTGTCACACATTTTTTTGCTTTGTTCCTTTTCCAATCCCAGACCTGATATGAACAGTCAAAAAACACAGTAAAAGTGGCAGAAAACCACCTTCATAAGGATAAGAGCTTGATGAAAATATAATTTTCAATATAATATAATCAATATATTTGTTGGGCAGGTTGAGAGTAAACAATCAACCGTACGTTAAAAAAAAGTTGTAAAAAAAACGTAAGTTTCTGAAGCTAACCGCCACATTGGTGGAGGCTTCTCGTGATGTATGTATAAGGACACGTCGAGATGCAACCTGTTTTTGACGGAGATATATGATGTGACGTTCATGAGTGGAGGAAGGTGCAGGCAGATGGATGATGTGCTCTGCAGGGAATCGGGGCAGAACCAAAGGTCAGCTGGTAAGAGATGACAGATTAAAGCTGACATTTTAAACATGGCAAGAGGTCACAATGTGTTTGCATTGATTTACCATTAATAAATGTTAAATGAGATCCAAATAGATCAAACTTGTTTATTATATAACGCTTTGAAAAGAAGAAAACATTGCGGCTGCAACAAACTTTTAAATACAGATCTGACGAGAACAGAAAGAGTTTGTGTGGAGAAATTCAAGCAACCTTAGAGTTCACTCATTCTTTTCCCTTCTTGTTGGAAAAGTCATCTCTTTGTCAGTTATCAAGGCCAAGCTCATCTTGCAAAACAACCTTATAACAGTTGTCCTTGGGTGCTTAAAGCATAGAAACATCCCCACTGATCCTGGTACAAATTGAACTTCCTCACAGCAATAAGGTTGCTGGTTCACTTCCCGGTATTCTCCCCGTGTTGTGTGGGAAACTCCGGTTTCCTCCCACAATCCAAAAACATACTGGGGTTGATTGGGAACTGGGAGAAATTTCCCATAGATATGAGCATGAGTGTGTGTGTGTGTGTGGTTGTATAACTTTGTGTGACCTGCGACAGACTGGCGTCCTGTCCAGGGTGTCCCCTGCCTCTCGCCTGAAGACTCTGGGATAGGCCTCAGCCCCCCCGCAACCCCACAAGAGATTAAGTGGCAGAAAATTAATGCGTTTTCTCTGAAGTAACATAAGCCTGTGACTCTTTACAGGTTTCATTGATGATGAATAAAATATAAACCTTTAAATTAATTTAACACAAACTCTATTTTAATATATCTTTATTGTTTTTTCATTTTTTCTCCCACAATGCAGTGGAGATGATCAACCAAGTTCCTGTGTCATTTCAAATGTTTTTTGGAACAACGGTTTAGTTTTCTCTAAAATAACCTCATCATGAACGAACAGATCCAGACCTGTATTCTTCAGGATCAATACATGGGAGTTATTTTCAGACACAAGCTCAGCTCCTGATTTTTCAAAACTCTTTCGCTCGGGTGACACCGAGCTCGACCCTCCATGTTAATTGTTCGGAATTGTCCACGACAGCACAAAAAAAAAACTGCTAATGATTACATCAATTACGTGCCAAGGGTCAATTCGTCTAAACCGGATTCCACTTTTCATTTTTTAAATCTGCTGCTTGTAATTATGATCTGGGCCAAATGACGTGAATGGCAAGTGTACCTGTTCACCAGGTGTCCCTGCATGCTCTGCACATCTGCTCCTTATTATTCATCAGCTCCTGTGACCTGCAGCCTGACACGACAGCTGCGACTCATTACCCTGTTAGTCTGTGTGTATGTACAGTACAGCCTCCCAGCCTCTTCTCTGCTCTGCATTGCAGCAACAGATACAAACACATCTGTCAGCTACTGCCACTGCTGCACATGGAGAACGTTCCAAATGTGCTGATACACATCCTTGTGTAAATATAGAAAGATTCTCTCTAGAGAGATGAAGCTAAAAGAAATGTCAGCAGATGCTATAATTGTGTGATAATGCAATTGTACTTGTTGCTTTGACTGATATTTTAAATCATAATTTCCTTATTTATCAGTTAATGGTGGAATAAAGCCAATTTATAAAAAAGATATACTGATCTCTTACATCCATACTCAACGAGATGAATCATCAACTGCCACGATTTTCCACTTTTCCGACGTCATCTAAATGTATCTACCATTTCAGCACTTGAATGCTTCTTTTCTCTTTTTTTCTTTTCAGCTCTAATGATATGTTTGATTTCCCGCCCACCCAATTTCATCTGCTTACTCAGGGTCTCGTGGGGGCAACCGTAGACGCGAAAAAGGCCAAGATGTTTTCTCTCTTCCCCACGAAAAAAAAAAAAAAAACTCTTCCAGCTCTTGATGGAGATTACCGAGGTATTCCCAGGACAAGTGCAACATATGAAAATCATCCAGGAGGCATCTTGAATCGTCGCCCAACCCACCTGGATCGGCTTCTCTTGATGTTGAGAAGTAGCGATTTCATGCTGAGCTTTGACTGGATGATCAAGCTATCCACCCAATCCCACGGTGGAGCCCATCCCCTGTGGAGGAAGCTTGTGTTTTTGGCCACTTGTACTCTCCATGTTTCAATCACTGCCTACATCGCATGATTATTAATCGATCTATACATTGAGTGCTGCCTTTCATCTCGGCTTTCTATTCACCTGCACAGTTTATACTCTCTTGTGTTCCGTCCTCTTCTTGATAGTGAACAAGACAGCGAGAAAACTTCCCCACCACAGGAATATTCCACCTTCCAACACTTCAAATCAATCCAAAAAGTACAGTTGAGCCTCCTCATGCTCAGCTTAACCTCCAACCCTGGCTATGAACCAATGCAGACACGGGTTTAACTCCATTACCTGGGGACAGATGAATGTGTCCTGAGGGTTTACAACCCACACTTCTGGACCACCTCATATGATAAGGCTCACGGTCTACGAATACGAAAAAACACATATGAACTAGTTGACTTCTCAACGATTCAGTCATTCATTGGAATTAGTTAAAAAGCTCTTGAATTTCACAAAACTAAATCTAATAGTGAACTATATAAAAAGAGTGCCGTTCATTTCTTGCAATTCTACGTCACCCAAAGTGACTTGTCTAGTCACATGACCACTACAGTCCAGGAAAATAATTGACTTACCATTTACTACAGTATTATACCTGTATAATCGCAACACAACATTTAATAAATACACATTAAAGACAGCAACAAACTGTTGAATTTTCTTTCATTTTTATTTTTGTCACAACAATTTCACAGTGCATGCTCCATTCATTCTTCCAACCTTCTCTTCCTCCCATCCTATCGTTTCTCTGTATTCCTTCTCCCCATGGCATTTTAAAGTGTTTAGCTCTATGACATCTGCTCTTAATCTAATTTTAAGTATATAATGATGTACCACCTATCTTCTGCAGTCCTTGAGCAACTTTATATTGTCAGTTTAAGCCTTGACTGAGCACTGGTCAAGCACCATTACTCCTCAGCTGTAGTCTTTAATGGAATGGACCAAGACAGCATGTGCCGAAAGGAGAGAAGGTCTACGGATGCGTCAGCCCGTCAAAAGCTTTCGAGCTGGTTTAACAGCATTTGTTTAGAGTGAATGGAAAACATAGGTACAGCAGGAGGCGGACAATCCAGGACTGCTGGTTCATAAGTTTTATGATTCAGTTCACTTATTGATTCAGATTTGAAGATAGTTTTGAGGATGATCTGGCCAAGTTCACCATTTTAAAGTTAATTTTAATATCTTATTAATAAACTTAACTATAATCTCCCACATTAAATTGAAGAGCTTTCATGTCAGACGCATCAAATCGCTGGATATAAATGTATGAATGTCTCAAACATGACTAGGTTGGTGTTACAAATGAACTCAGATACACTGATGTTGGAGACTTTCACACCTCTATTGTATAATTCACTATGAGATGCTCCATTGTGTCTCCTGACATTTAAATACACCTCCCTTGACCACATTACCAGAAAAAACTATTTTTTTCACTTCCGCCATGGGCGGTGAAGAATACAAAATAACGGTATATGGTAAAATACGGCTTGTTTCAGTGTGTTTACTTATTTACGTGTACAAATGTCAGTTTACAGGGTTGTTTTTACCTATTAATGTAATATAGATATATGTTTAAATTGGTTCCATTGCGTAATTATAAATGTAAAATAGAGTATAGAATAATAGATAATAGATAATAGATAATACATATTTTACTGTTCTCAGTGACCATTGTAGACACAAGCAAACAAGAAAATTGCCCAGGCGTCATCCATGCAGTAAAAAAAAGTAATGACAATAATAATTTCTCACTAATACAAGACTAAAATATTTACACTGGATTAGACTAAACGGTACGAATGTGACTGAAACAAAACACAATTAAACCTAATTAAAGCAAGATGCCAAAAACAACACTAGTGTACTAGACTTCAGTGAATTAGGGATGCAGCAGGGATGCTGGCCGGCTGCTCTCTTCCCTTAAATGACCTGTATGTTGCCGTGGGATTAAGACTTCATGCTAGGATCTCAGCTGACCCCCCTCACCCTGCACACGTCCCCTTTGACTCACTCTCCTCTCAGACGACAGGCCGAGATTCCCTTTTTCTTGTCAGAGCCATGAACACTGCCCAGACTTGCCGACACTGCCCTTTAATTATGGATCACTTGTTTGAGATTGATGGTGCCTTTTCTGTTCACTTGAACCAAAAAATATCTGAGAAGATTCTTCGCAAAAAACAATATATATATTTAATTCCTGATCATTTTTTCTTCTTTTTTTTAAGGTTTTCCATTATCAGGGAAGGACTTTTTCTTTGGCAAGATTACGATCCATTAAGTTAACACTGGTTGTTTTTGTTTTTTTTAATTCTGTTTCAAACTTGAAATGGGGAAAGTTGTGAGTGTTGCTGCAGAGATTCACAAATCTTGGAGAGCTGACTGGAGCCAGACAGTAAAATAATAGAGTTTCCAGACCTGGAGCTGCCACTAATCCTGTTGTGCAAAGCTGCGCTCAGTGTGCAGAAATACTCGGCATCAGCAATGTAAGACAATAATCTTCTGAAGTCATTTTCCTGTCAGAGAAAAAAGGGCTCCACTATTTAACACCGATTTCGGGGGGGATCGTGATGTGAGACTGTGACAGACTATGTGAAGGGTTGTTCCTGGGGAAATGAGGCACAATGTTGTTGAATTGTTCCAATTTAGGTGAGAGGCGCTCAGACAATTTTGGGGATTTGTAATGCTGCCTTTTTTTTTCTTCTTCAAATCGAGCAAGAACTGGTAGCTCAGGGGACACCTGCGGGGTGTCAGGATGCTAACGCTGCTCAAAGTTAGGCCAGAAAACTCAAAGTCTGCTCCAGACTGTGGCGCACAGATAGCAGCTTACGAAACCTGTGAATGTGCAGACTGGCAGGAAAAAAAATGACAAATATGTTGGTTCTTTTCCATTTGGTTTTGTCCCATTTTAACGTGCGCTTTCAGTGCCATGGTTGATAAAAAGACAGATTAGCATTGTGAAATTAAATCAGGAATAATCTTGTATGAATATATGCTGCTACTTATAAAGGGGACTAAAAGTAAAACAAAGAAATGATAAAAACACATTTGCCAATTTTCTCTGATTTGTTCAGTATACATCAAATGAAAACATACAAATGTTATTTGTACTAAATCAAAGGTCTGCTGTTTAACACTTCCCTGCACGTACTCCCACTGACCAGATAAATATCTATGAATATTTATGTGATTATTTGAGCTGATCACGTAACCCTTTGCTCATGTTTATTAATGTTGTGTTTTTCTCAAGGAAACAAATAGGGAAATGTATATATATATATATATTTGATACAAATATGTCACAACCTAGTTTCTACAAATACCGAAGAAAAAACAAATGAGGCTTCTAAAAGTCAATGCAAACAATGCTGTAAACACATTTACACTAATTACGGATACATTGTTCCCCCTTCTTCATAACAATAACATAACATTTTCTGTAATGATTGATTTAATTCTAATCAATCAAGACTCATGCAGTGTAACTTTTCATGTATTATTATAACAATGCAAAGTACAGAGAGATTTTTTTTTTAACTTACTAGTAAGATACCAGGAGAAAATAACTTTATCCTGTTTTTTAACCCTTGTGTTATGTCACCTTGACCCTATGATAAAATAAGGTATAAAAAAAAACAATATAGATGCAGTAAAATGTGACTTTATCCTGTTTTTTAACCCTTGTGTTATGTCACCATGACCCTATGATAACATAAGGTATAAAAAAAAAACAATATAGATGCAGTAAAATGTGACTTTATCCTGTTTTTTAACACTTGTGTTATGTCACCTTGACCCTATGATAATATAAGGTATAAAAAAAAAGAATATAGATGCAGTAAAATGTGAAAGACTGAACGAAACACTGTAGTTGCACTGTTTTTCAAAACTGGAATCAAAAACTAACCAAATACAAACATGGCCATTAATAAAACCTGGTCGATCCCCAATGTAATCAAAATACATCAACCAGATGATCAGTGCCTCAAAATATAATTTAGCTAATCCAAAAAAAAAATCTTTTTTTGACAACAAAATAATACATTAAAACCCATGAGCAACAGCAGACACCAGATAATTAATATAATAAACTGAACAAACATCTGACTCTAACATCTGGTGTTCAAACCACATTGTTATACAATATCTAAATTTTGGCCATTTTCTGCCATCTTATCGCGTTGCGTCATTTTCAAACTGAGAGTGCCATCTAGTTGCTTTTTTCAAAACAAAGTCACTGTATCATGATTCAAGATCAGCTGTTTCATGAGGCCCTTATCAATTAATCACTACAATTTGTTTTAATGTTTTTTTTGAAAACATATACAACAATTACATACACATCGCCAGGGTTTTATATTATATGGCGGCATAATTATCCAATATATTTGTGTCATTGAATGTTTTGGTCCCAACACTGGTTGTTTTTCAACTCTGTAATAAAAGTTTATATAATAAAACTCAAGGGTATTGTTCAACTCTTTACTGTGGCCAGAACTCTAAAACAAAGGAACAAGCAAAACTGAGGTTACTGTATGTATGTATTTATTTTTGTATCTTGTCTGGTATGTCTGAGCATCGTGGGTCGCTCTCTTTCGCTTGAAGCCGCAACATGGATTTTAGTGAGAGACTCAAGCTATTTCCTCTGATCCGACTCAAAGACGATCAGCTGCAACACCACTCTGAATAAAATCATCACCACAGGTTAAAACGTTCATCAGATAATATCGTCAGTATTCATGCACATAAAAGAAAGCTCTCAGTTTCCAGTGAACAGAAGACTTTTTCAAATAACACCGATCGATCAGGAGAGATTGCGCCGAGTGGAACTGTTGACCCGTGTGCTGTGGCTATATCATGGTTTGTGCTTCCTACTGCACAACGCTTCCGTTATGGCGTTTATAAGAGTACAATGCACTGATTCCTCGCTGCCAGATGATCTTTTAACTCTTTCAAATAGTAAGGAAACATCTTCAAAGGCTTACGGTCATGGGCAGCTCAATTTAAAGGGCTAAAAAATCAATAGCATCACAGATTGATCTGACTTCATGTAATTTCTTCAATAGATGAAACGATTAACATTTTCCAAGTGATCTTTACTAAATGCATTCAATTTAACTAGAGAGTGAGTTTATGGTAAATAATGTAACATAACGAATAATGACGGCCACAGTTGTGACCGAAAATGTCGGAAATGGTGCTGCCCTGTTTCGGTAATTAATACTGAGACAAGATTTCACGCTGTCATGATGAACGTGTCGGGCGAGGATTTCTTCTTCAGTGGGTTTAAGGAGCCGCATGCAGAGATGAGTGAAGTGACGAGACGTGTCTGGCCGCGCTGAAGCTGTTGTGGGACTCCTGAGGTGAATGACAATGAATCCGTCTCATCTGTAGGAGAGTGGATTTCATGTTGTGAGAAACTTTTCCTATAGATTTCATGATGAGGGGAAGAGTTTAGAATATTTTTTTTTTTTTAAATATGCTGAGGCTGCAGCAGCAGGGGGTTTGTATTGACAGATTCCCGGGCCCCATTAGATCAGGATAACGTGGATCTGAGAAAAGATCTACTGTCAGATCAATTTTTATTTTCAAGCTAAGCTTTTGAAATGAATATGAGGAGTGTTCCGACAGATACAAGTTGTCGGGTTTTTCCTTTAGTTTTCTTAAAGGGCACCTAATGTGCTGATTTAAGTGTCTCTTAAATTGTTCTAGGACCTCTATTAACACATCAGTATGTTTCTTTTTGCACAAAACTCTCATTTAATAAAGATATTTACATTACACTTAAAATGCGCTGTTTTGGATGAGAAGAAATCTCGACCAAGAAACCACGCCCACTCTGCTCTGATTGGTCACAAAAACACAAGTTGCATTCAAGACCTCACGTAAATTTCAAACTCACCCCTGAAACTCCCATTTTGTACATTAAAAACGAATAATACAAATAAGGTTTGATGCTTAATGTACACGTTACAAAAACACCTAAAGGCAGAAGTAACTCTCACCATGTTTACATTAATATTTATTTTGTTTCACGATTAACATGTAGGTACTTAACTGATTTAGGGCTTCTAGGGGAGGACTTTTCACCAGAGTGACATCAGAATGTATAATTTAAACCATAATCTCGTTTGGAAAGATTTCAGACGGGTGAGAACTTTATTAAGTAATAACTTTAAAACGGAGCAACGTCATGATGAATGACCTACTGCATTTTGAAGAGCACGGCTTCCACATTTACACATGTGAATAAGTCAGGAAAGTTGGGTTTTCACTTTCTGCCCTATAATACTTTGTTTTGAGCCATTTTAAAAGGGTGGAGTGCTCCACCTTCTGAGCTCTTAAAATACTTGTTTTAATATGTTTTTGCTGTGGTGTTCCAAAAATAATTTATATTAGTTTTGATCTATAAAAAGCAATACCTTCATTTCCAACAAGTAAATGTGTCTGAATGTAATTAATTCATTAATTTATTTTATGGTTTTTATCACCCAATATGATGAAGACATGTCAAAACGATAGTCATTATTATTATTATTCATAGTATTTCACGCAGTCAGAAAACTTTTACTAAAATATATTTTTTGGTTTGTTTTTATTTTTACTCAACAACTCACTTTCTTCTGTAAATATGTTCTCCCAACTTTATAAACTCCCAAAAGTATTTCATTAAACTTCTAGTTAATCAAAATACTGTAGTATTCGTCATGGTAATATGTTTTGAAACCTTTATTACGTGTTATGTCTGTGGATTTTTGCACCTACTGTTGAGGAATATTCAAAACTCTCTGCTCTCCACATCAAGGAACGTGAGCCATTAAAAATGCTGAGCACATTCGAGTGTTCAGCCCTTATTATCTCTCTGAGCAGTCTGGTGGGGGATAATGTCAAGGGGTTCTGAATAGGTGTCTGCAGTGCAGTTCAGTATTCATGTGTGATATTAGCCTACAGCAACCTGACAAATGTAGATGTGATTCCAAAAGTGCAGTGGAGGGTCAGGGCTATGTCTGGTGTGGATGTTAGCAACAATTCCTCTGAAATGTCAAAGGAAAGTATAGGCATCGATAAAACTTTTAAGAAAATTCCTTCTAGGGCTGTAAGGAAGTTGAAGGCGTTGAAGTCCAGCTGGAAATGACAGCCTTGTCTTTCAGAATAAAGTACAGCAGATCAGAAACTACAAAATTGCAGGTGCTTTTATTTTAAGGGAAAACTTAAAGGGGCAACTAATGTGTAGATTAGTGTGTCTTAAATTGATCTTGGACCATCATCAGTATGTGTCTCTCTTTTCATAGAAATATTTACATTAGAAAATGTGTTTAAGCCCCGCCTACTTTTTCTGGATACTAAACACATTTCACCATAACCACACCCACTCTGCTGTGGTCGGCCAATCATCAAGGTTTGTCATTGCGTGTCATTAATCCTGGAAGTCTACACCTCCAAGGCACTCGTTGTATAACCAAAGCGGGATGTGATTATAGCTGGCTGGAGGAGAAGAATATGAAGTGAATATTTTATAATAGAAGCCACTCACGTAACCTCTCTTTTGCTGAGATTTTAGACTGGAGAACCAAATAGAGTAGTAAATTAAAAACATCATCATGATGATAGATTTACTTTCAACATTTAAAACATATAAGTCAGGAGAATAGTGTATTCACATTAATATTCCTTTAAAGATGTGTGGTGTTTATCAAAGAAGAGTAAAAAGAGTTGAAGAAGTTCAGGTTTTGATTGGGAAAGAAGGAGCACATCACAAATGAAATATGTCCTACCATTTGTGCGGAGCCACGTTCCTAAAGTGCCCCACAAAACCTGTCACGGTCGGCTCCCCATGATAACTGGGTTATCCCGTTCTTGGAAATTTCCCAATCACGAGAAGACGTGTTATTCAGGCAAGTCAATCGATCCACAGAAGTCTTTAAATGCCATTTTAATTTGAAAGATAGGCCCCCAAACCTTCAGGTGAAGGACAATCCCACTTGATACTCGACACCACCACCGCCCATATAAGCTAATGGTGGTTTGATATTCACTTTAAAAGCCCATAGCGAACCTATCGATCCTCAGATCAGGAAGTCAATGAGGGTCCTGGATGTGGTATGGAACATTATCAAGACGCTTTAGGTGGAGGATGATGACATGCTTTTGCAACACGTGATGGCAGAGAAGCAGAAGAATGATGAAACTAGGATGATGGCTCATGTTTTAACCGCTGATCAGGAATGAAATCACTAAAATCAAACTTCTATCTTGATAATTTATTTCAAAACTCTCTTACTCTAAAAAGTCAAAGGTGTATCTTCTTCTCCAGCAGAAGTATGAAGGAATTAAAGGGTTGTTTACTTGTTCACAGTCGTGAGGCAAGATTTTGCCCAACTTCTTCTGTCAGCACTTCTTCCTCACTCTGTCTCGTAGCATTTAGGTGCAGATGACTAACTACCCCGCCTTCTTCCTAGAGAGCTGCTGTGTCAAGGTGTTTTGGTTTTGTTGAAATATAAAGTGACAGCGCGGCGTTGGTGTAGAAATACTTCCAAATCTATGTTTGACATTTTCAGGATATTCGTTTGAAACACTGAAGAGTAAACTTGGTGATTCTCTCAATAAGCATCTGAATCAGCAAACAGAAGCCACTGGAATCTGAAGACTTTCCTAAGTAAACTTTTTGGTAGAGCCAAGGGAGAGACAAATGGAGTTTTTGGAAACAAGTAAGCTAAAATTGAAGCATTGAATATTAACTTAAATACTCAAAAAGGTGTTTAAAATAATAATAATAATAATAATAACAATAATTCATTTAATTTGATGGTACCTTTCAAGACACCCAAGGATGCCTTACAGAGAATAAAAGCAGCACTATAAAACATTGAAAATACACAGTAAATATACAGTAAAATACACATAAATTATTACAAAGAATAAACCAGTTTGAAGAGGTGTGATTTAAGTAGTGATTTGAAAATGTCCAAAAGAGTCCAACTGTCGCAGGTGAATGGGTAAAGTGTTACAAGGTTAGGGGGCAGAGTAAGTAAGTAATATTTATTTATATAGCGTTTTTCGAGACCAGGGTCACAAAGCGCTTAAAAAATCAAAACAATACTCAAAAAAAGTACATACTTTAAAGATCAAGATAATACTGAGAACAACACAGGAGTTCGAGAAATTCAAGGAAAAGGCTGAACAAATAGAAACGTCTTAAGATGTTTCTTAAAGGAGTCAGTAGACTCCATCAAGCGCAAAGAGAGAGGAAGATTGTTCCAAAGCTTAGGAGCAACAGCCTGAAAAGATTTCTCTCCTCTGGTCCTGAGTGGTTGAATGCTGTGGCCCCCATTGTGACCATTTTCACTATTTTAAAATAAATAGTTGGCATGATATCAACGCCAGTAGGGGTATTTAATCAAAAAGTCAAAGCAATACTTAAAAAATGTTGACATAATACATTCATGCATTCAAGGGCCCTATGACGTCCCCAAAGGCCAGACAACAGTATATATAGAAAAAAATAATAATCACAAAACAGAAGTGAAACCACAAAAACAAACATATAATATCGTTTTCAGCGTGTCAAAAGATCCTCATGCAATCCGTCCAGTCAGCAACCACCATGTTACGATTTCTGCCACATTGATGCTCATGTTCTTTGACAAATTGACAGTCTCAATGAGCTGGTGCTCATCATATTCCACCTCTCGAAAGATCAATGCGTAATCCATCCAGTCAGCAACACACTTTTTCATGTCGGACACACACCCATTCTGGTGTATTTGTTGTCCTTTTTGGTTATTATTATCTCGACTGCTTTTGGGTTTTTTTTGTAATCGTCAACAATGGTGAGCCTCAAATCTTTGATTAGATCCAAAAAGACTGAAATACCTCGTAACAAAGGTTTGAAAAATGTAACTTTTTGTGTTTAGTTTGAACAGGTATGTGAATATATATTTTTTTCCATTGCACTGTTTGAGTGAGTGAAACTTAAATGAAACACTTTTTAACGTGGAATACAACATTAAAGAAGAGAGTGAAGGCAGGGTGGAAGGTGAAAGGAAAAATGGAAAGGACAGTAGAGAGACTAACCATATTTGCTTAAGAAACAGCAGCTCTGACACAACGTCACACTCGGAATGAGAAAAGTCTGAGTTAAAAGGGTTTTTATTAGGAGTGACTAAATTAGTGTTTTGGAGGAGACCATCTCTCCTCCAAAACACTAATCTGATCATTTTAAACAGCTGTTTGTCACAATGTTCTTTTTATACTGCTTCTTGGTAACTTTATTTATTAGTAGTACATATGTATATATGCACTTATGCACATTTACTTTTAATATCTCTACACTTTACAACCTTGTCTGAGCCATATGCCAAGAAATGTGGTTCTGCATACACCCTGTGAATACTTGAATGACAATAAAGGATGTCTTTGTCTAAGTCTAACCACTGTGGTCCATGAGGCTGACTTTTACTTTGATGGGAAAACATTATGAGCCAGCATTGCCTTGGCATTGATCAAGTATTGAGCTGTAACTTTCTTTAACATTTGTTGACTTGTTTTCCTTCAATCAGATTCACATTCACGACCACACAAGTTGAAATAAGTTGATTTCTGAACGCGATTACGCCAGATGTGTAGCTCTTGTCGTCGTTGAGAGCCTGCATGAGGTTCTTGATTTCACTTCACACACCGGACACAAGAGCCAGATGAACCGAGATGAAAGTCAACCAAAACAGCAGATGCCGTCACAACACACTGTTATAAATATGAAAACAAACACAACAGCTGTGTCACTGAGACAGTTGGTGAAATGAAGAGGATTCAAAAACGTATGCTCTCTTTTCTCTTACTAATGCATTGCCACTTGACTTCCTTTAAACATCATTTGATAAACCTGGAGTGTGTTTTGGTTTCAACCATATTGGTACTTTAAGATCACTCACCATGAACTACTTTAGATATTACTGGGACTCATCAAAATGACAGATGTGCCAGAGAAAAAAGGCTCACGGGTTGCATTCCATCTCAATAATGTTAAAACCAAAATATATATATTATAAAAAAAACAATTAATAATAGAGAGTAAAGTGAACAATTATAATACATTAGGTAACATATAAATATCATTATAAAATCATGTTTTAAGTTTAAGTACCGGCATATAATCCTTTTTTTTAAATATATATTTTAAGATTTAAGGTAAATCTTCTATGAACTATGAAATAGTCATTATAATGCCAGATGTGAAGAATTTAAGACATAGATCCAATACAAATTCTAATATAATTTTGATAAAGAATGATTTAATATCTAGGGAAATGTAAGTTAGAGTGTAATTTTGTATTAAACAACACTGATTTAAATTTAATTACATACATTAATAATAAAAGCAGCTGTGGAGGGGTTACCATGGAAAGCGGAAGGCTCAATTTTAAGCAAAACTGATGTTCATAGAATGAAGTTTCATGAACAATTTATAACCCGCATGGTGATGCATT